>NC_000070.6:131279474-131616974 GCF_000001635.26 Mus musculus | reverse complement strand
CCCTCCATGAGGGATTGTAACCTCAGACTCTGACCTTGAACTGTGAGCCACAATAGAACCTTTCTTCCTTAGGTTGCATTTGTCACAGACTCAAGTTGCTTCTTTAAGTAACTTCCTTAAGTTAATTTTTAGACAGTGACAGAGAGGACACTAGGGAAGGGTTATTGTAGGGTGTGCTGCAGGACAGGTTACAGAGGCCCATTACTTCCGATGGGCTGGAGAGGGTGAGGGCCATGAGATGTTGACAACCTGAAGAGACAGGTGTGAAAAGGGCCAGCCTTCCCATGGAAAGAGAAGTGCATAGAGGGTAGACCTTCCCTTAGGGCCAAGTGTAGGTGACAGTTCCTGCTGACTCTTTTGGAAGAGGGGCAACTAATACCTCATTTCTCTCTCCCTCCAGGGACCCTTTGATGCTTCTAAGGTCTGGGTCAGAGGAGGTATTGGTGATATCCATCTGTGTGGGAGACTGGGGGGGGGAGGTGGAAGTGGGGGGGGGGAGCTCAGGATTGGATGAAAAACTGAATGTACCCAGGGTCAATCCCACCTTCCACTATTTATATCTACAGCAATGTCTCTCCCAGAAGGTGGGAGCTGTGAGAGGAGACTTTGTCACTTGTCACATACAGGATTGGCTGGTAGGTCTGAGGCAGGGGCCCACTCTGTGCCCTGTTCATCCTTTTCCCTACCAAGATTGTCCCACTTTGTCCTGGCACCTCTTTTCCCTCACACCTGCATCTCTCATGTTGATTTTAACCCAGAAACTGAGGAGTCAAACCCAGGGTTACACGGATGAAAGTCCCCGAGCTCAACGTTTATATTCATGGCTAACTTGGCTGGGAGTCCCTGGGGAAGTTACCTACCCCCTCTGAGCCTCCAGTGATGTCTCAACCATACTAAGATAAATTGAGAATAATCTGACCTATCTTGGTCTTTTTCTTCCTGTGTGTTCTTGGGCAGGTCTGTCACCCTCTCTGGGCCTTGCTTTTCTTATCTGTAAAACTAATATCAGGTGGTTTCTCAGGACCCTCTCCTCTCTGGTGTTTCTTTGATTTTTTCTGTCGCCCGTTTGCCCAGCTCCGCAGATGCAGCCTAGGGGAGGGGCTGCACCGACGAGCGGCTTGGCGGCATTGCAAGGCCTGGCACGTCCACCCTCGTGTTTAATGACTCTGGCAACTGTCTCTGCCTCCTCGATTTCCTGAGCAAACATACTCATTATCTGGAGTAATTTACTGGCACCGGCTTTGGTTGTGTGGATTGGAAGCTTCCAGATGGGCCCCCACTTCAGCCCACATACCCTGAACACGCTCATGTAGCCAGGTGTTGGGTCAGAACCCTAGCCTGCCCTGGGACTCTGAGCTCTGTTGCCCCTCTGACCTCTCTGTCTGTGGGCCAAGGCTCTGTGAACCCAGTGGTTAGAACAGGGCTTCCAAGCATAGTAACCTAGGCTTATCACTGTGCAATCTTAGATCCCTCAGTTTCCTCATCTGTGAAATGGACACCATGATCTTTGCTGATCTCACCCTTTCACAGGACAGTCATGATCCCTCTGCCACCACATCCTATCCACCCATGGACCCTGTCCCAGTCACTGCTCTAAATCTGGAGCATCCTGGTTTCCAGCCTGCAGACCCCTGAAAGATGGAGAGGAGCCCCACTTCTCATGCTGTGGCTGCTGAATGCCAGTAGCACCTCAATGTCTGCATAGCACTCATGTTGGCACTCAGCCAGCGGGGGGGGGGGGGGGCGGGGGCGGGGCAGGGCTAGGTTTATGTCCTCTTCTGCCCTATGAGAACACAGCAGCGAGTGTCATCTAAGAACATGCCCCTCCCAACCTCTGGAGCCATGAGTAAGGGGTTCCTATTGCTGCTTGATCACACAGTGTAGGGTATTTTGTGACCAAGGTTCTCAGTGTGACTTTCTTAGATCCACTGTGCAGGAGGGCCATCTCACTCCAACCCATTGCAGCGCTTAGTGGAGCCTCAGATGCTCCTCTTCCTGGGGCTCTGACCCCCATCCCCTCCCCACACCCTAAAGCTTATCCTCTGCTTACATGCCCTCCACCCCTCCAACCCCCCCCATGGCTTTCATCTCAGTTAATGTGAAGTAGTGGGTCTCCTTGTGGCGTTTCAAAGCTTCCCTTCTCTGCTCCCCCGTCTCTTCATCCTCTATGCCCACCTAAACCTTCTACAGTATTCCCCCCTCCCGGTTATATTTCATGTGTTTATTATCCTCCCTAGTGCTCTCTCCTAAAGACTCACTTTCCTTCTCTCGTGGGCCCCTCCTGTTTCCTGGCGCCTTTACTTCCCTACTCCCACAAAGGAATGCATGTATAAAACTTAGAATCTAAAACTGGCACGCGAGGGAGAACCTGCAGAGCTTGTCTTTCTGAGTCTGAGATATCTCACTTCACATCATATTTCCCATTTCTCTCCACTTGTCTGAAATCTTCAGTTTTCCTTCCAGATGAACAATGTTTCTTTGCGTGCACACACCACATCTTCATTACCTGCCTGCCTGTTGATGGACGTCTGGGCTGAGTCTCTGCCTTTGTTACCGAGATGAGAGTAGTGATAAACACAAATGGACACACGTGTCTCTGCAGCAGGATACAGTGCACTTTGGGAACATGCCCAGAAGTGGGTCATATGGCAGTTTTACTTTTAGCTTCCTGAGAGAATTCTATAGTTGCTTCCATGTCTGCCCTAGTTTACACATGCACTAATAATGAATAAGGATTCCTCTGTATATGTCTATGTTGTATATGTATATATGTGCACATATATATGTGTATATGTGTATTATACATGTGCATATATATGTATATGTGTATATGTGTATTATACATGTGAATATGTATATAAGTGTATATGTATAGATATGTATGTGTGTATATGTAATATGCATGTGTATATATGTATATTTGTATGTGTGTATATGTGTATATGTGTGTATATGTGTATGTGTGTGTATGTGTGTATGTGTGTATATGTGTATGTGTGTGTATGTGTGTATGTGTGTATATGTGTATATGTATATGTAGACACATATATGAACATGAATATGGGTGCACATGTGTGTTAATATCTGTGGAGGCCAGATATTGATGTCATGTGTCTTCTTCTACCACTCTCTATGTACCTTCAGGGTTTTCTCTTCTTTCTTCTCTCCCTCCCCCTCCCCCTCCCCCTCTTCTTTCCCTTCTCCTCCTCCTCCTTCTTTGTGCTAGCATCTCTTGCTGAACCTGAAGTACACCACTTCTTGTCCCTGTTCCACATCCCCAGATCTAGAGTTACAAATATGTGCTGCTGTATCCAGGTTTTTTTCCTTTAAAGTTATGTCATTATCTACGTGTACATGTGCGAGATCTGCGTGTATGTAACTGCACCACATCCATGCAGGTGCCTATGGAAATCTGAAGAGGGCATTGGGTCCGCTGGAACTTGAGTTGCATGTGGTTTTAAGTCACCTATGGTGCCTGCTGGGAACCGGACCCAGGGTCTCTGCAAGAACAGCAGTCTCGGAGCCATCTTCCCATTCCTGCTGCTGGCTGTGCCTGGTTTTGATGTAGGTGCTGGGGGTGGGGTGCAAGCGCAGGTCCTCATGCTTGTGTAGCAAGCACTCCACCCTCTAACCTGTCTCTTCCGCCCATAAGTTCCTTGTTCTGCACAGCCTTGCTAGCGTTGTCTAGCTGTCATTTTCACAACAGCCATTCTGAAGGGGCTCAGAAGTGCTCGGTGTAGTTTTCATTTAAATGCTCTTGATACGTAACACTTTTTAAACATATTTACTGTCCATTTGTGTTCTCTTTCGAGAATTCTCAGTCCAGCTGTGCTGTGTGAATTTTTCCTGGGGAGATTGCAATCAGACATCTGCTTCCCCAGTGGGAAGGGCACCAGTGACAGGGCAAAGTAGGACTCCATCCCAATCCAACTTGGAGAACCAATGAGTTTTTGGGTTGATTGACAGATACTGGTGAGGGGTGGCGTGGCTGACTCAAAGGCAGTTGCAACACTCAAAACGCACCCCAGCATGGAAAGCATCATTGGTGGAGCTCCCTGTTGGTTGGGAGTGGAAGGCATGTGCTGGGTGCCTTGCACATCTGAGTGGGCTAGAAAGCAGAGAATGGCTACATCCCGAAGCTAGACAATATCCATCAAAGTCTGGTCTCTAGGAACTCGCTTTTTCCAGATGGATCTCACCTCCTCAAGGCATCATAGCCCTTAGAACAGCACCACCACCTGGGGAACAGGTATTCATAGCAGGGATGTGTGCAGGACCTTTGGGTTCCAACCATAACGGGAGGACAGCTAGGGAGGACTCACATTTAAGTGAAAGAAGGTATTTTAGCTCTTTGGAGCTGTACATGGAAAGCTCTGAAGCAGAAAGGATCCTGACTAGATCAATGGGAAAAGCAGAAGAAAGCAGAGGAAGAAGGAGAATGAATGATTGGGCAGAGGTGGACAAAGGAACACAGCCTACACTGGTCTGTGTTCATGAAGAGGACATTGCATGAGACTGTGGGTCAAGGAGAAGCCATGCAAGCATCAGGAAGGGAGGGCTATGACGAAACATTCTCTGAGCCCAGACCGTGCTCAGCATGGTGTCTGTCATACATCTGCTGCTCAGTAAATACTTGCTGGCAATGATGTCATACAAGGGAAAGGAGGGACTCTGATACCAGTCATGGGGCTCATTGTCTATGCAGGATGGAAGGATGTCTGTGCACCTGCTGCTTGCAGGGGAGGACTTCTCACAGGCTAGTTCATGTGCCCTCATCGAGGGCCAGGAGCATGCGCAAGGCATCCCCAGGGAGGACCAAAGGCAGGTAGGTACACAGATGTCTCAAGAGTGAGACTGACGCTGGCTTCATAGATGCCAGGATGGAGATAGTTAGTGCTGACTTCATAGACCCTGGGATGGAGATCGCTAACCTGGTTCTTACTCCTGCTGAGCAGGACTCTCAGCACACAGCGTGTGGGGGAAAGGTCCATGTGGAAATCGATGGAAGTCCCTGGAAAGAATGACCAGCTAAATGGTGAGGGCGGCTGGGTCGATAGACCCGAGTGAACTGTGAAGAAGTCTCCCTAGCTCAGCCCTGATTACAGGAACTGAGATGCCAGGGAAAATAACACAGTAACACAGGCCAGCGAGAAAACACACGACTTCCTAACAAGAGAGGCAAGAGCCAGTTGAGGTGATGGCAGTCAGGCTTCCTGGGCTACATTTTTCTAGTCACTCAAGTGACTCTGGAAGTCATGGTCTCCAACCTTCCCAATGCCCCATGCATGGCTAGTTAATTCAATTCCTCATATCACGGTGACCCCCAACAATAAAATTAGCTTCATTGTTACTCCATAACTGTAATTTTGCTACTGTTACAAATCGTAAGTAAATATCTGTGCTTTCTGATTTTTTTAGGTGACCTCTATGAAAAGGTCATTTGATTCCTCAAAGGGGTTGTGACACACAGGATGGGAAACACTGCTCTGGAGGCTCCCCTGCTGCTCCCAATGAGCCCTGGGCTGGATCCTCACAGGTTCCTGAGCCACATTTTCCAGATCAGAGGTTTGTGCGACAGTGGACCCTGTAAAGAAACTTGGTAAGGTTGAGTGGGTTCCAAGACCCCCTACCCAGGCACCTACCTGAGATGGTCTCCCTGCTCCCTACTAGATTCCTAGCCTGGAACATGTGACCCCACTCCCCACGTAGGTCACATAACCCAGAACAGAGTTCTCCCTGCTAATGAGGTATGTTGAGGGTTTAGCCAATAAGCTTCCCTTTCCAGACATTCCTCCCTGCAGAAGATATTTAGTCTCTGGTCCACCCTGAAAAGGTGCTGTGCACCCATTTTCCATGATGAGCAGTCAATAAACTGCATGGATAAACATGGCCTGTCTCTTTCATCAAGAACAACCATGGGGGAGCACAGAGAAGGTCTTTGCCTGGAGAGTGGCTGCCTAAGCTCCCACAGAAGGACCTCAGCCAGAGGACCTCTTTTGTTCTTGGCTCCTCTGTGACTTTCAGTGGTGTCTGGATGTCCAGGAGTCTGAGAATCCCTGGAACTCACTGCAGGCCCCGGCACCCCTGACCCTCCTTTCCTGACCCCTTTGTGCAGGTTTTCCAGTGGCAACTGGATGCCCTGGAGTTGGGGAACCCCAGCTTTGCCACACACACCTCCCCTGCCACATCCAAGGCTGCATTTTCCCACCCTCTGGGCAGTGTATCAGCACTTCCTTAAAGCCCAGCACCTGATGGTGGCACAGTCTAGTGTCTTAGCATTGCACACAGCCAGTGGCCTTTCGTTACCCCAGTGATGGGGTAAAATGTGGACCCACAGAGGTTGTCTATGCTGCCTGCCCCCTCTACCCTCTATGCCAGGTCCACTCACCCCAGGAGACCTGCCCTGCTCAACCTAGGCCCCACAGCTGCAGAACTCTGACTCCTCAGGTCTTTCCAAAGACAGCACTGGCCCCAGGAGAATGTATCTTAGCAGATTGCAGAGCTTAGTTAGGCCTGCTAGGTTTCTGTTTTCTCTCCGATAGCAGGTGAGCATGCCAGTTTGCATGACCTTAGAGGATCCCCTAGAGCCACCTAAGGGGCAAGGCCCAGGGTTCAGGCTCCCTAGGGTCAAATCCCACCTTCACTGTTTCCTAGTTGACTCTGGGTCTGGTATATTCTGTGTGTGCCTCAGTTTCCTTACCTGTAAAATAGGACTGACTCCATCCTCCTGAGGGGTTATTATAAGGCATAAACTACAGTAAGAAGAAATCCCCCCAGCCCCTGCCAGGTCAGAGTTCTGCATCTTCCTGGCCCTTATAGAAGAAGAAGAGGATAAGAGAAGGTCAGTGGGCGAGCTGCCCGACTGGGATCCAGATATGGTGCTGTGGCTCCCTCTTCACAGCACAGCTAAGAGGTTGCTTTGTCTCCCAGCTCAGGTGCATGGGTGTGAGGAACCTGGCTCAAGATCCTGAGGGCAGGGAAGGCTCACAGCCTCTACCAAGGTGACGTCTCCTCCGAGAAGATGGAAAAGCATCCAATGAGACCAGACCAGCCCTCCTGGGGCTGATGCAGCTAATCCTGAGACCAAGTCATTCACACTGCTCACAGGAGCAATATGGGGCTTTGAGGGGTAGAGGCCAGTGTCTGGGGTCCCATAGATGACTCTGGGAATCACACACAGCTCATTGCCTGGCATCTGTCCCTCTGTAGGTCTCATATTCCTAAACACATACTGAGTGATATGTGCCCTTTTTCGCACTCACCTCATCAAAGCTCCCAGGAGTCCCTGGAGGGAAATCTTCACCTCCCAGAGTGCTGTGTGTGAGTCTTGGGTACAGCTGGGCACGGGTCTCTCTCCCAAGCCCCCCTATGGCCAAGAACAGGAAGAGACCCATAGAATGAGAGCCAGGACTGTCTGTTTATAGCCTGCACTTGGGAAGGTCCCCGTCACCCTTCCCCTCATCCCCTGAGTCCATGAAAGACCAATTGAGATTCTTGAAGTTGACATGGAGGGACAGGGCTTCCCAGCCTATGCCCAGGACTCCAGGGAGCAGCCAAGGTCTGCAGTTACCAGCTTTGCAGACCTCCAGGGCTCCTTTAAGGAAAACAGCTGTTGGCCAAGATGGCACTAAGACAAGAATGGCACCTGTGGGCATCTGCTGATGAGCTTCCAAGCTCCATAAACCAGTACAGAAAGATATTACCGACAGCAGCCCATGGGCATGCAGTCCCGAATGCTTTCTCTGGGTGCTGTACCACTTTGTTCCACTTCACACTTTGTCCAGAGGTGCAGTCCCATCTCACAGAGACCACGCTGTAGTCAGAGGTACAGCAATTTGTCTGTGGCTACACAGCAGGAGCTGAGGACTTGAACCCGGCCTGGGTGGGACTGAGTGGCTTCTGTGGAGCAAGATCAGTCTCTGGCAGAGAACTCATGACTCTCTCTCTCTCTCTGTCTCTCTGTCTCTCTGTCTCTCTCTCCCACTACCACTCTCTATTCCCTCCTCCCACTGTGTGTGCGCCATGTGTTGGGTGGCATTCTGTGCTGTGTGTGGACTGTGGAGTGTGCTGTGCTCTATGAGTTGTATGCTGTGTGTGTGTGTGTGTGTGTGTGCATGCATGCTCTGTGCTGTTTACATGTCCACTCAGGGCTGGACTAGGGCCATACTAGCTCCAGGGTCTTCTGGCATAGGCTCTTGTGCCAGGTTTTGAAAGTTGTGTCCAACTATCTGTCTCATTTCTGTGTATCATTTCTGAAGCTCTGAGGCCGAAGATACACATATACTTACACATATACACATGCGCACACACATATACACATACACATATACACACATGTATACACACATGTATACACATGTACATACACATATACACATGCATATACACATGTACGAGCACTCATATGCTAACATACACCCCTCCAAGCTGGGTACTGAGCAGAGACCCCTTCCCTGTGCACCTTCCCTGGTCCCTCTGAGAAGCCCCATTCCCTTTAAGGCCCTTTCTCTACATTTAGATAGTTGAAATGAGCAGGTCTTCCAGAGCCTTCCTAGAGAAGCTGTCGGAGCAGGGGTCTGGAGTGGCATGGGGGTGTAGCGGGGGCAGGGTGAGATGCTAAAAGGAGGAGCTTCTCCTTGGCACCTTCCCCAGCTGTGCCTGCCAGGCTGCAGGACGGATATCAGGGGTCCTGTCAATCCTGCTGCACTCCCTGCTCCTCCACACTTCTCCCTCTTAGGTGCTCTGGTGCCCCTCTCTGCACAAGTAGGTGATGCCTGGGGCCACAGTGGAGTCCTAGGTCTGGTCTAGAACTCTCCTTGAGCCCCGGCCTCCAGAACTGCTGGGCTGGCAGGCACCGAGTGCCGGACTGCAGTATGGCTGGACCCTGGCATCAGTGCTGGGCCAGCCTCGGTGCCAGTGGAGGTGTTGGAGGGAGACACTTTTGTCCCGAGCTTGGCTCTGTTTCTCTCTCAGTGCTCCCCATTTTGGGGAAGGCTTCAGACTGCTTTCATTGTCTTGCTTCTTGTTGGGTTTTCTGTCTTGTAATCTGAGGCTTGCAGACGGCTGTGTCTATCCGTACATTTGAACAAAATGCAACCAAGAATAATTGAGCGTATTTCTCTCAGTCAGAGAGGCAGATTCATCTCCTTACTTGTCCTGAGGGAAAGGTCTGAGATCAGCCCTCCCTTTGCTGACTCTGGGATCTGAATGGGCAGATCTGCCTCTCACTGTGCAGCCTGTCCCTGAGGTGGCTAAGCCCCATCCTCTGGGCCAGTGAGTGGCCAGCCTCTGAGGGTATCCAGGAGGCATCTCCTTGGATGAAAGAGAGTTAGGACTGGATGGGCCTCCTGCAGGTACATCTCTTCCCTGGGGATGCACCCTAGGGTGGGTCCTTCATGGTGTCTGTGGCCATGCCTTCCTGTTCACGGGCCCTAGCAGTCCCCACTGAGTGAAGGGATGGATCAGGAGGCACATCATGGGCATGTGTGAGCTTAGCTTAGAGGAGACAGAGAAGCAGAGAAGGAGGCAAGGAAGGTTCTGGGGGCTTCTGCTTCCTCACTGGTAACATGAGGCAAGGGACCCAGGGTCCTAGGGCCTCAGTTTCCCCATCTACAGTTTGCTAGTGTAGTAAATGAAATAGTTTCTATAAAATGATCAACTGGGTGCAGGTCCAGAGGCTATAACAGTCATTCCTCTAGTGTGTGCACCCCATGCATAGCATCAGAGAACATGCTCACCTGTTACTCTCAATAGCCAGGAGTCTGGTGACAGACTGAGGCCAGCTCTGCAGGGATCACTGCTGTGTTTGCAGGAACAGAGGTGTGAGTATTAGATTGTGGGGGTGGGGCACCAATGGAGTCATGGATGCTTAGGGAGAAGGTGAAGCCTGAGTTGAGCCTGGAGGGAACTTGAGCACCCTCTCGGGGAGACAGGGTGATATTCCAGGTGAGGGAATGACAGGAAGTAGCAGGACCATGCAGGAGAATGTAGATGGTCTATGTGGTCAGGCTGGGTCTGAAGTCTGAGGACTGTGGGATCCAATGGAGGTTGCAGAGATGGTGGGTGGGGTCATAACAGCAGACCTCAGTCTGACTTCTCTCAGGCTGATGCTGGGAAGCCATGGTGGTTGAGGAGAAGGATGGTGTGGTTAAAGATGCGGGACTGGAGCTGCCCCTCATGGCCCAGAGATGGGTGTTGAGGATATGTGGGCTCCAGGGTTAGGGCAGCTGGACGGATCCACCTCCACCTTGGCCTCCCTCTGTGTGACACGTCTGTGGGAAGAAGAGGGCTGTGTAGTTTCTCCACAAACCCAAGTCTGATTGCGATACAGCTCTGTCAAGGGGCTAGCAGAGTTCTCAGAGCCCTGGGCTGGTTTCACTCCTTCATCCCATCTGCCTATAAAATGAGTCTGTCAAACGTTCCGAAGCCAACTGTCAGAGGAAAGTGTTTTGTGAAGGCACAGCAATTCTGTGCCTTCACGGAGGCAGTAGTTCTTACTTAATCTGGTTCCCTGCAACACTGGGCTCTGACATCTGGGAGACCGTTTGTCCCCAGCACTCCACACCCCCCTCCCACTGCCCCTCCCCTGGCTCCTTATCCTCTGTCACTTACAAAATACACCACAGAGAATTGTGGCTGGTGAGTGATAAGCGTTCCATTCCTCACAACTGTTCAGAGGAAGGTGGGAGAGCACACCTCACCTTTCAGTGACTGGGGAAGAGAGAGCTGCTGGCTGTCGGCACAGGAGGAGGAAGGACAGGCGGGGAGCAGGGTAGACCCCACATCTGTATGACCGGAGGATGTCTTGGAGGATGAGGGTCCTTGTTCCCACTGAAGCTCAGAGGTGGGTAGTGGAGGGTGTGGATGGGTCTGGATTCAGGAAGTGGTATTTCTGCTTCCTGTCCTTAGTCCCTGATCTCCACCCTCACTGCCGAATTGCTAGCTGCCCACATGCCAGAGTTCAGTGCTGCATCTCAGCCTGACACTCTGTAGCTTTCCTCTCTACCTGCCCACAGACTGTCAGTTCTCTCAGCCCCTGTGAACACTCTCATTATTTACTCAGGGCTCTCAGTGGGCACAGGGTCTGACTGTGTGTTGTGCTGCATGTGAGCTCCCAGCACAGCCCATGATGATTTGGCTCCCATCCACATCATACAACTGTCCTTTAGGGTTCAAAGGTTGGTGGGGGAGGATCATTCCAGACAAAGGGCTGACCCACCTGCTTGGTCCATGGTGAGGTACCTGTGTCTACCAGTTTTACATTGATGACCAATTACCCTATCAAAACAACAGAGGGGAAAGGAAGATTTATGGTCTGGCTTATGTTCTCCAGACATCTGTCATTCAAAGTCAAGATGGGTGTGGCAGCTCACAGCAGATCACCTCGTGATGGCCAGGAAGCAGAGAGAGGGGAGAGAGAAAGAGAGAGAGAGAGAGAGAGAGAGAGAGAGAGAGAGAGAGAGAGAGAGAGAGAAAGAGAGAGAGAGAGAGAGAGAGAGAGAAGAGAGGGAGAGAAGAGAGAGTCATAGAGAGTTAGAGAGACAGAGAGACAGGGGGAGAGAGAGACAGAGGTAGACAGAGGGAGAGAGACAGAGAAAGGGAAAGAGAGAGACAGATGGAGAGGGAGAGAGAGGGAAGGAGAGGGGAGGGGAGAGAGGGAGAGAGTCAGAGAGAGATGGAGCTAGAGTGAGTGAGGGAGAGAGAGAGAGAGAGAGAGAGAGAGAGAGAGAAGGCACTAGTAAGTATTATCTCTTTTACCCCATTCATGCCCACATCCTATAGGATAGCATCCTCTAGTTCATCCTCCGCTTAGCTTATCCCCTCTGCAAATGCTCTCAGACACACACCAGGAGGTTTCTTCTTGCTCATATTCTCAGTGCTTCTTAGTATAATCAAGTTGACCAGTAAGAATAACCATCACAAGTCCATCCCTTGTCCTAACTCACAAACACGACTGAAAACATCCTGCTTAAGGGCTTCTGTCCACCTCATAACTCAGAATTCATTTGGTCCAATCTCTAAGATTTCCTGTAGTCTCAACACTTCAAGCATTGTTACAAAGGTCAAGTCTACACTCTGTCTTAGACTCACGGCCATCTCTTAGCCATGGGACCCTGCAAAGTCCAAAAGAAAGTTCCACACTTCCAATACCCAGAGGCATAGAGTAAACATTCGTGTTACAAGGGCAAGCAGTGGGACACAGAGAGCAGGGATGGGACCAAAGTGAGACTGAAATCCAGCATCAAACCCTTAACTCCGTGTGTGGCACTCATGGATTTCACTGGACTCCGGATGTTCCATGTTCTGGTGTCTTCTGTTTCCTGGGATCTCTATCACAGTTTTAATCTATTATCATAGCTTCATGCAAACCTCTCTTGGAGGATTCCCACAAAGATTCTGGTCTTGCAGACATTGTCAGTATTCCCAGACTTTCATTTGAAATCTGTGTGGATGCCTCCATGACTCTTGTAAAGTCAGCATCAAGTGGGTTTTGACGCCAAGGTCTGCTGCTAGCCGGAGCAGAAGCTGAGCCTCCTTGGACCATGGTTGGAGAAGGCTCTGAATGCCTGGCCAGAGCAGGCAGTGAGCACAGGGAAGCAAATCCAGAAGAAAGAAGCTGTGCTCCCCATGGGTGGCTGTGCTCCCCATGGTTTTTTTCTAACTGTTGAATACGTTCCCAGATTTTATCCTTTCCCCCTCAGCCTGCAGTGAGTGGAGTGTCACAGATTCCTAAGGTGTTCTTGAGGCATCATGCTGTCTCTGTGCAAAGCTTTTGGCTTATTTTCTTGGCATGTCTCTCCGGTAACCCAGGCTAGCTCCTCTGGCTTCAGCCTTCAGTGTGCACTACCATGCTTGGATCTAACATCTTTAGAGAGCATGCCCTACTGTCCACAGCCTCAATACATTTCTTTCCTGACCAGATTGTATTTTCTCAAATATTTCTCTTCACTTTCTGCTCTGAATTCTCCCTGTAAACTTGGCTAAAACTAGCCAGCAATAACTGTACCAAAGTCAGAATCCTGGGTTTCCTTTACCTTTTCTCTACCAAATTAGTTTTTCATCTATAAACTCAACCCCATGTAAAATCTTAGGGCACAGACAGAGAGTTAGGTGGGTTCTTTGCCCCAATGTGACATGAATGACCTCTGCTTACACTCATTTCCATTGGAAGCCTCATGGTCACGTCCTCACCGTACACCCCTCTCAGCATATTATGGTCTTCTGAGCAACCAATAGACTCACCCACAACATTTTGCTTATAGCATCCTGGGGCTTCACTAGTCTGGGTCTCCAAACTGTTCCAAATTCCTCCTAGAACTAGTTCCAAAGGCTTATGAACACATGGTCAGGTTTACTTTCAGCAACCCCACTCCTGTTACCAATTTCCTTTGTAAGTTTTACATGAATATGACCAAGTATTTATGTAAAACAACTTGCTGGGTAGTGGTGGTGGCAGCTCATGCCTCCATCAATCCCAGCAGAGGGGTACAGGTGAACCTCTGAATTCGCGGCCAGCCTGGTCTATAGAGTGAGTTCCAGGACAGCCACAGATACCCAGAGAAACCCTGTCTTGAAAAAACAAAACAAAAATAAAAACCACCACCAACAACAACAACTAAACAAAACCACCACCAGCAAACCAACCAACCAACCACCACCACCACCACCAAACCCAAAAATCTTAAGGGGAGAAATGTTTTCTCAGAACACAGACCATCTTTCTGGCTGGTCTTTCTGCTACCTCAGGGTGGCAGCTTCTTGCATCCAGCTTTGTTTAACCTCCTAGACTAAAGCTGTGACCCCCAACTCTCCTGCACAGCATACCCTCTGTACCAGCATAGAGATATGTTGGGAATTGGTTCTAATGCTTTGAATCAATCTGGCCTCCAAATCTGGAATCTTTATGTCCAAATGCTGAAGGTCCTTGTCCCCAGTTGGTTTTTGATTGGTCAATAAAGAGCTAACAACCAATGACTGGGCAGGTAGACTGAGGTAGGACCTTTGGATTTGCAAAAGCTAGGGACTGGAAGAGAGGAAGGAGGGAGAGATCACCATGATGAGGAAGAAGAAAGACTAGATCCAAAGGCCCGCCGACATGTGAGAACCAGAGAAAGTGGCCACATGGGCCACTTTGCCAGTTGTGTTTGGGATAGCAAAGATGAAATATAGATTTTAAAAGATGTTAACTCAGGAGAACCAGAGGGGAGAGTTTGCTAGCAGCGGGAAGGATAAGAGCTGCCCAGTCTTTGAGCTAGTCAAGGCATATTAAAATTAACTGACATGTGTGTTTCTTTCATTCACAAATCCAGAGGGCTCTGGTGGGAGCTGGGAGTCCGACCCACTGGGAGCACAAAGCAGTTGGTTTAGCTAAACTCACTGTTATTAACTGGTGTGTGTGTATGTGTGTTGTTCATTCACGAAAACAGATAGCTCTGGGTGGGTGCGTGCATGTGTGTGACCCATCAGAAGCATAGAACAGTTAGTTAAACTACTGCTACAAGATCCAAGTCCACATCTTGTGTGTTCGTAAGACTGTGGGTCACTTCTCCCAATACTTCCTTTCTAAACCATAGGCAGGCAACACCCAAGGCCTGCTCCAGGGGGCTTGTTATGGATTCTTTGAGATGACAGTATCACAGTGTTGTCAGCCAGGATGATAGTTATGTGGGTGATAAACTTCTTCTTGACACAGTGGAGCAGGGCCCCTGTCCAGTAAGAAGGCTGCTGACTGGGAATCAAATCCACCCACCCCTTCCTCCCATGAGCCCCCAGCTCTCCCTGTTCATGCTCTCAGGACAGCACTTGACCTCTGGCCTCTCCTGTCTTGTTTTCTAATCTGATTTAGAATATGAGCAGAGGCCTTGTGAGCCCAAGCTTATGATCTCTAAGTCCCAGACATAATGGAGGAAGGCAATGTGACCCAATGGTTAGACCACAGACTTTGGTAACTCTGTCCGATTCGTCCACTTTTTTGCTGGGACACCTTGAGAGGATTGCTTGACTTCTCTGAGCATAGTCCCTTACATGTGAATTAAAGATTTCTATGGGGGCAGAGCCAATGGTTTAATGCTGGAAGCTGTGTGTGTTGTAAGTTGGAAGAGGAATGAGTTATCTACTATTTTCTGTTGGGGCCAGTGGTTTCTCTGACTAAGGAGTACCTGAGTGGGTGGCTCCATACCCTGGCTTCTTACTGGTGGAACCATGAGCCAGGAGTAGCCTGGGGTCTGCAGCCAGCTGCACACTGACACAAGCAGGTGACATCATCTTCGCGAGCCTCCCCAAACCCTCCTGCTCACAGGGAAGTGAATTGTGAACTCTGACTGAACTGTGGCAGGAACTTGACAAAGCATGGCCACCATGTGCCTCGGATTCTCCTCCATGTGGGGGTTGGGGCTTTAGGGAGGCAGTGACAGTCTCTACAGTGCAGGATGCTGTGGGGACTCTAGGGCCTGCGGAGTACGAACAGTCTAGGCACAATGAGCTGTGGGCACACGGGAACAGCAAACTGGCATGCTTGTTCTCGCTATTATTTTTCTGCTGGGGGACAACACTGTGTCCTGTGTGAGAGCACAGAGTCCTCAGCACTGGTCCAGTCCACAGCTCTGGTCTATTCCACAGCTCAGGTCCAGTCCGTAACACAGGTCCAGTCTGCAGCCCAGGTCCAGGCACAGTTGAGGGCTGACAATGGATTGTGCAAAGTGAACAGGAACTTGGCAATGTGCTGTCTGCATTAGAAGCCACCACTACTTCTGAGCTGCGTGACTACCAATGAGTGTACCAACCTCTCTGATCTTCAACACTGTCAGTAACACGGGAGAGGTGGCAGATACACCACCTGCTTTCCAGGGATGCTGAAATAACTGTTCTCAGCCCCAACTCTTGTACTTCTCTGCTGGGACATGATGGGAAGACTGGGAGCTCTGTTTATGAGATGCATAAGTACAGGGAAGCAAACTCCACATGATACACCTAACATGGTGTCTAGAACCTGCGAAAGCCCAGCCATAGAGCGCCTCTGAAGCCACCTTTTCTGCCACCGCCTCCTTTAGAGCTGAAGCTGGCCAAAGTCATTATTGCATGAGGCATTTGGGAACAAGATAATTCATGGCTGTACTAAATTATGCAGGGCGGACCATTAGGGAAGAAACGACGTAGAATAAAGAGCTAATGGGGCGGGACAGAGAGGAGTGTCCCAGGAGCCAACGAGGAGGAGGGAGGTTGTGGCGGGATGGGAGGATGGGAGTTGCTCCAGTCTCAATGTGAGTGACATATCTGTATCAGGAAGTGACCATAGAATGTAAACACAGATGTAAAACAGCACCTGACCCACTGGGTCCCCAGGTGGGAGCTCTGCCTGTGACCGCCTCTCCTCTTTCTCTCCATTCAGGACAAGCACATATTCTCCCCGTGGCTTCCATGTGGATGTGATAGTCAGGAAGGGTGTGGATATGCTGCAGTAACAAACAGCCCTCCCCTCAAGAAGCAGCATGACTCATCCTTAGTCCCTGCAGTCACGGGGGAGAGGGTGCTGGCTTCTCAGAGGCATAGCTGCTTTCCCTGAGGGAGGTGCTTAGGGTGTCACCATCTCAGTGTGCATGTAAGTATGTCACAGGGAAGGGGGGACAGAAGTATTAGGCTCTGACTCCCAGGTGCCCCTACCCGGAAGGGACACCCCACCTCCACTCACCTCCATATCATTGGCCAATGCAGAGTCAATGGCCACTCCTGAGACAAAGGCCCTAGGGATGCATGTCCTCTTGTGTGCCTGAAGGAGGACTGGACCCTGGTCCTGCACGTGTGCAGATTCAGAGTTGAGACTTTCAACCTCACACTGTACTGTGACCAGCCCTGTTTCCTGACATCCCTTGGGAATTATCCATTTCATTAATGAATGTTCCGTTGATACAATTCAGATGTCTTCATTTTTACTGTTGTAAGTAATACCACAATTACTGTTTTATGCTCCAGTCATCCTCCAGGTTTCCATTCTTGTTAGAATTGTCTCAAGGGAGACACTGGGAGAGACAGCTCCAAGTCCTAAAAGCTCACACCTGGTGTTTGGAGAGTGAAAAACTGTGGTTGGCTGAAGAGCAGTTCTGAATGACCAGGTCATTCTGAATGGCACAGTCACTGGGGTCACAGGTATGTCCCTAAGAAGTGTTGCTGAATAAGCAATCTGGGGTCAGGGACACCCTGCATGGATGTGCTTTTATCTGGGGCCTCCCTTCTTGGTCACCCTTGTGGAAAGTGGAAACTTGACCTCATCCTACTCAGCTATTCAGTTATCAGCACTGGGAGGTGTGTGTGTGGTGCTGTCACCAGGGCAACCCCATCCACAAGGCTGAGGCGGGAGGCAGCAAGACAGGAGAGAAGCAGGGCAGGCAACCATTCACCTAATGTAGCTGCAGCTTGCAGGGATGCAGGAAAGGAGCTGGGTCCTTCCTAAGGTTACACTTGATTTCCAGATGTCTGGCAGATCAGGGTGGGTGTTGGCAAAATCATTTGTGTGGGACTTCTAGGTTGAAAACTAGTAAAGGTAAGAAAAGTCGCCTGTCTCCTGTTCTGAGAGAGGATGGGTGAGGATGGCTAGTGTCCAGGAGAAGCAGGAGGTGGTCCATGAGGGAGAGCAGAGCAACCCTGACACCTCCTCTTGTCCCTCAGGAGGTAAAGTTAGTCACACCTTTGATCATCACCTTCTGAGCCTGGTATCCAGTCCTTTCAGACTTCGGAAATACACTGTTCTAGCCCCTGCCCACCCCACCTTCCTCATCTCTGTCACTCCCCTCCCCCTGATGGCCCTAGACCCATAGTCCAAGAGCAAAGGGCTCTACCTGTGACATCCCTTGAACACAACCATTGGCAGAGGACTCAGCCTCCGCAACAGGTCGGGATCTGGGAGATGAAGGATTTGCCAGGGCAGGGACCAGTTAGGAGACAGAGAGCCCATCAAGCTACCTGTCTCTGCTGCCCTTGAACTGAGCATGTGCAGGTATAATGGAGGAGCGTCTCTCATTCTGTTACCTAACCTGGGGCCACAGTCTGTACCCCAAGAAGCCGGGTTTAGCCTCCTATCCTTTGACAATGGTCATTGGTTTTTTTTTTTTTTTTAAGAAGATTTTTCCAACTTGCCTGAATGGGGAAGGAGCCCACAGAGATCCATTGACTTTCCTAAGTCTATCTTTAGAGTCCTGAGTGAGTTTACGGTTTAACCAGAGGAATAAGGATGTGACGAAGCAGCCTTGGTCAAGGAGTGGCCCCAGACCTGTTATTGTCAAATGATCGTCATTGTAAGGCTGTGAATCTCTTTCCTTCAGACAAGGGTTCTGGGAAGAAGCTGTGGCTTGAGATTTCAGCATGAGATTCCTGATTTTTAAGGTCTTTTTTTTTTTTTTTTGAGTGTTTCTTTACAATATATTCTATTCTGCCAGGTCAGTTACAAGTCTTACCAGCAAAGGAGGGGGGGGCAACCAGAAGAAGAAATTCCCAGAGAGAATGAGGAGCTCTCTGGGATAACTGAGGAGGGTCCAGCTTTGCAGAAGTCCTAGTCTTCTAGAAGTTTCCTGGGTCACCCCCCACCCACTGAAACACCTCTCCTTCCATGTGCAGTCTCCATTTACCATACTGAAATGAATGGGTCTCCGCTACTTGCCGTGTTCTGACTCAGACACCCAGGAAACCTATTTATTTTTGAAACCATTTTTTTAAAAAAGCACCCTTTCCAACAATGAGTGTGTCTGCTTGGAGAGGCCTTGTCAATGAGAGGAGCGAGGCGTTTGCAAAGCGATGTGGAAATTAAACCCGCAATCTGGGCACATGCTTGTTTGACAAGTGATAATTAACCACTGACAATATAATTTCAGTTTGGATGCAAATGCGTTTTTCATTAAAAAGTCATCAAGGAAGAAGATGTCTGAATGGCCCGAGAGTGCCGGAGGAGGCTCTCCACACCTTTCGTCATCAAAGGAATGTGATGAGAGCCACCAGGTGATGCCATCAGGTCCCTGTTACGAAGGCTAAAATTAGAAAGACTAAAGATAACAAGTGTTGGTGAGGACACAGACCGAACTGTCACATGGTGTCTTAGGTACTTTTCCAGTTGCCAGGCTGAAACACCTGACCAAAACAACTTAAGAGAGGATGAGTTTATTCTGGCTCACAGTTCAGGGGTGCAGTTCATCATGGCAAGGACATCATGGTGGCAAAGGCACAGGGTGACTGCCCATGTTGTGCTCATGGTTAGGAAGCAGACAGAGGTAAACACTAGAGCCCAGCTAGCTCTTTCCTTTTCATACACTGATCCTCCCCAGCAGCTAAGGAAGGTTTCCTGCTCAGCTAACCCCATCTGGATAACCCCTCCCAGGCACGAGTAAAGCTTGGTCTTCTAGGCTATTTCAGGTCCTGTCTAGCTGACAGTTTCAACCATGACACGTGAGGTTCCTGGGAACACAGCGTATGGTGAAGACTATGGAAAACCCTGAGGGACCAAGCACCTACCTTTGTGTGCCTCAAGTGTTCCATCCTTTATTCAAACTATGACAAGGATAAAGTCAGTTCATGGGCTGCAAGACTGAAGTCTTTCAGCTGGGGCATAGCTGCATCAGTGGAGTGCTTGCCCATCATGCGTGAAGCTTGGAGTTTGGTCCCTTGTAGTGTATAAGGCAGGGGTGGTGCTGCAGGCTGTACATCTCAGGACGTGAGGGAAGAAAAGCTCAGGGCCAGCCCAGGCTACCCTAGCTATCACTAGTTCAAAGAGGAAGAAGAAGAGGAGGAAGAGGAGGAGGAAAGGGAAGAGAAGAGGGAAGGGAAAGGAAGGAAAGAAAGGAAAGAACTCTCACAGCTGTATTAGTTACAACATTCACCAAACTGATCAGCTCAGATCATAAATAATATTAGGCCATCTTCATCCCTCCTTTCCAGAGACCAGCTGGCTCCTCCTCCGTAGTCAGCCCATGCCCTGTCCCAGTTCTGTCCATGAAGGGGACTCTGTGACACTGAGTGAGGATTTGTTTCCAGATCCCCCTGAAGGTCACACTCTTCTGGGGACAGACCTATGCAAATCCAAGCTTCTGGTACCATGATTGATAGCCTCAAGCCTCCAATCCCTTAACCCGGGATTCCCTCTGTCAATGGGAAAAGCGCACTGTGCACCGAGCACCGCTGCAGACCACATGCTATGCCTGCCCACATTCTCCCTTTAAAAGGAGCTGCTGGCGCCACCACCATGACTTTCTCATTGGCTTTTAGAGCTCTTTGCTTTAAGAGCAATTTGTGCAGATCAAGGCTGCTTTGAAGCATGCAGCCAAGTCAAGAGGAAGGCTTCCCACTTCCTTGCTGGGCGCCAGCCTTTCTCCAGCCTGCACTCTCTCTGGAAGCAGCAGATATATTTCCCTTTGCAGACACTGCCTGGAAGCGCAGCACTTGGGTGTCAGTGAGACCGGTTCCTGTCAGGGAGCAGGAGTAGCCCCCTCATGACCCTTCTTGTAGTGGGAACCTGGGTCCAAATGGAGGTGCCTTTTCTTCAGGGTCTGGTTCAGCAGGAGTCCACGAAGCCCTATTCCACAGAGGGTAAGAGTGTTCTAGTTTTAAGGCATCTGGTGGAGACAGAAAGTCAGGCAGATATGAGGGTACAGCGGAACTAGAGTGACTATAGATGCCAGAGGATCAGGTGCCTGAGGAATGTGGCTTGTCTCTCAAGCGAAGCTGAGCTTAAAGGCAGTTTAAGAAGCACACAGATAGGAACAAACTCCACTCCCTCAACTAGTGTTTATTAAAAATACTATTTTTATTTATTCTTTAAAAATTCCATGCATGTATACAATATTTATCGGTCTTACCTATTCTCAACTACCTCACTGTAGCTCCACCCCCCACTGAGGATCTACCAATCTACCTACTAAGGCCAGCCCAGGATGGCCATGTGCAAATGAGCCTGAGGCCCATTCACTGGGGCACTGGTGAGCTACCAGTGGCCACATTCTCCAAAGAAAATGAAACTCCTCCTCTCAGCAACCATCAACTGTCAAGAGATCCTCAGATAGGGGTGAAACCTCTCAAGCGCCCCTCCTGCACTCATGCTGGGGTTACAACCGGCTTGGTCCAGCTACTGACAGGTAACTGGAACTTCTGCAAGCTGCTGAATGCACCAGCCTCATTGCAGCCAGAGTGCAGTATTCCACAGCTGTCTTCTCTATTAGTCTGCTCTTATATTCTTTTTATGGCAGGGGCAGGATTTGAGACAAGGCTTCAGTGTGTAGCCCTGGCTGTCCTGGAACTCACTCTGTAGACCTGGATGGCCTTGAACTCAGATCTGCCTGCCTCTGCCTCCTGAGTGCAGGAATTAAAGGTGTATGCCACCACTGCCTGGCTCCAGCTCTTACATTCTTTCTGCTTATCCTTCCATGATGTTCTCTGAGCCTTGGATCCAGACAGACTCACCCATGTTCTCCTGGGCACCCACTGTGAGCCAGATGCTGCATCAAAGACACAACAAGAAGGTTCAGAGAGGGAGCCTTGATAATTCCTAACCTCCATCTGGAGTGATCCTGACTCCATCCAAGGCTCCTCCTCACATCATGGGGAGTATCCTACTTAGTTAAGGAGGATGACCAAGTGAGAAGAATTTCCCTGGCCTCCTGAACCCCTGTCGTCTGAATTCTCCCAACCAGAGCTCTGTCTCCAACCTTGGGCTCTTCCTGATTGACCACAGAGATAACATCAAGCTCTTTCCCACCTCAGGCCACCCAACAAGCCTTCCTATGTCTGTATTCATTGCATCTCTCTGTAGTTAATTTGTGAGGAGACAGTGGAAGTATGTTATTTAAGCGGCGATTATTAAAATCATGCTGAGGGGTTGCTACATAATAGCTAATTATCTGCGACCTAATTGGGAAAACAATACGTTTGGTTGTGTTTAGTTTCTGAGTTACTCCTGAGGAGCGGGTGCTGCCCTTGCTGCACGAGAGGTATTTGTTCAATCACATTCTCATTATCTCCAAGGTGTTGTCCCTTCTCTGATTGGCTAATGCTCCTTTGGCAAGAAGCAGGGCTTCCTACTCACACCCTCCTTTTCCTCACATCCTCTCAGGACACATGGCGCCATTTGTCCATTGATGTGTACAAAACTCCACCTGCTTCCTGTGTGCTGTGGTTTGAGGGTGGAATGTCCCCCAAAAGCTCACGATCATGTGTTTGAACATTTGGTCTTTTGCTAGTGGCCCTGTTTGGGAAGGTTGTGGCACCTTCAGGAAGTGGAGCCTTGCTGGAGGAAGTGAGTTCCTGGGTGGGGACTGCGGAGCTTAGTCACACTTCCTGTTATTTCTGTGTTTCCTATGAGTAGATGTGATGTGATTAGCCAGCCCCCTTGTTCTAGTTTGCTTTTCTATTGCTGTGATAAAAACAAACAAGTAGTCGGGCAGTGGTGGCACATGCCTTTAATCCCAGCACTTGGGAGGCAGAGGCAGGCGGATTTCTGAGTTTGAGGCCAGCCTGGTCTACAGAGTGAGTTCCAGGACAGCCAGGGCTACACAGGGAAACCCTGTCTCGAAAAAACAAAACAAAACAAAAAAAAAAAAAAAACAAGCAAAAACTGAGGGCAGGTGCAAGCTTTGATTTTTCAAAACCTACTTTTACTATGGGTACTTAAATGCTTTTTAACCTCCCTTCTAGCCCACCACCCACCAGAGGTAGTGGAAAAGAAAGGTTTTTAGGATATGGTGGAAGTGAACCTGTTTAGAAATTATTCTTTGGAGCAGACCCCATCTGTGTTGTCAGGAAATCAGCAGTTCAGTTCACAGGAGTCAGCAGCAGCAGCTTGATTCATTCACAAACATTTCACGAATATACCAGAGTTTCAGTTAAGTAGTGTCAGGATAGCAAACACGAATTAGCAGCGGTGGCAGGACCTAGCAGAAACAGCCAGGCCTCAGCCAAATCAGCATGAGTCAGCAGGAGGGACCAAGACCACCAGGGATGTCAGGAGAAAGAAGTTCTTTGCCATGCCTCTCTCAACGAAGGGAAGATCGGCGAAGATTTGAGAACAAGAAGCATTGCAAAGCTAGCTACGCAAGCCTGCCTCCATCACTGTTCGTTGAATCCTATTTATACTCCCTCCAAACATCATGGATCTTCCACAGGTCTTTGTAGGAGGAATAGAAAGAACCTGCTGCCAGGGCAGTGGCCCTTCCACATAAACTTTGGTAAACAGTGGGCCTGCACAACTTCTGCATGAGGGCCAAACTGAAGCCTGCCTGAGAGCCTAGAGATTGGTGATGCAGTCAATGACAATGGGGAACTGTCACTTAGAGGACACGCTTGCTTGGGACCAACGGGACATGGGTAGAAGGTATAAAACGCTCAAGAATTAATAAATGAGCTTGCTACCACATTCTCACCTGCTCCCAGAATCTGAGCCCCTGATTCTGTGCCTTCTCACCCACTGCCCTCAAAGGTGACTCTGGGCAGTAAGGAAAACTCAAGACAATAGGTCGTGCCTCGGCATATGAGTTGTCTTAACAAAACTCTGCTTGAGTCTGTATCAGCTGACATCACTCTGCCAATCAGCCTGGGTCTGTGGAAGCGTCTGGGGATCCATCCCATAATCAGCCTCCAAATGCTGACACCATTGCATGCACTAGCAAGATTTTGCTGAAAGGACCCTGATATAGCTGTCTCTTGTGAAGCTATGCCGGGGTTTAGCAAACACAGAAGTGGATGCTCACAGTCAGCTATTGGATGGATCACAGGGCCCCCAATGGAGGAGCTAGAGAAAGTACCCAAGGAGCTAAAGGGATCTGCAACCCTATAGGTGGAACAACAATATGAACTAACGAGTACCCCCCGGAGCTTGTGTCTCTAGCTGCATATGTATCAGAAGATGGCCTAGTTGGCCATCATTGTAAAGAGAGGCCCATTGGTCTTGCAAACTTTATATACCTCAGTACAGGGGAACGCCAGGGCCAAGAAGTGGGAGTGGGTGGGTAGGGGGATGGGGGTGGGAGGGTATGGGGGACTCTTGGGATAGCACTGGAAATGTAAATGAAGAAAATACCTAATAAAAATTAGACATTATGAAAAGAAGAAGAAGAAGAAGAAGAAGAAGAAGAAGAAGAAGAAGAAGAAGAAGAAGAAGAAGAAGAAGAAGAAGAAGAAGAAGAAGAAGCCATCAGCACACCACCAGAAGGTTTTTGGTGCATTTCTCTATATCCAGTCATGATAAATGGAACTCATCTATGAATGAACCAATTCATATGTATTGGTAAGGAAGAATCCATCATGCATCCTCTCAAGTGTCTGCTTTAGCAAAACATCCTTTCATCTGTGTCCACTTCAGGAAACACTCCTTCACATGTTTGCTCTAGCAAACCACCATCCGACACAACTGGCTTTCCAAAGAAACCATAAACTTCCACTTAGGCAGGAAAGGGTTTATTTCAGCTCACATGTTCAGACCACAGGCCAGTGTTGAGGGAAGTCTAGGCAGAAACTCAAACAGAGTATGGACTTGAAGCAGACAGGAGGAATTCTGCTTGCTGACCCTCTCATTGGTTCATGCTTGGCTAGCTTGCTGATGCACCTCAGACCTGGCTGCCTGGGAATGGTGCTGCCCACAGTGGGCAGGGACCTCCCACCTCAATCATCAACATGATAAACCGTAACAGAAATGGCCACGGGGCAATCTGACCTAAGCAATTTCTCAGATAAGGTTCTCACTTCCCAGATCACCCCAGGTTGGATCACGTTGACAATAAGAACTGACCAGCATGCTCTGGCTCCTTCTACCATGCATTCTCATGATACTGCTGTGCCTTCCTCTCCAAGTCTCTGAGCCAAAAGTAACTCTTTCTCCCTCAAGTTGCCTTTGTCAGGGTATTTATTACGGCAACAGGAAAGCAGCGAGACATGGAGTCTCACACCCTACCTCCATCTGCTTGTCTCTTGGGCAGCTTGGTTTGCTTTCTCATGCTCCTTGATGTTAGCTGATTCCCTGATCCACAGCTTGACCTGGTAATTCCCTCTTCCATGTACCATGGCTCCCTTCGTTCCTTCTTCCTGTGCTCTGTAACATTCCTGGTCCTTCAATGGACCAGTGGCTTCTTCATCCCTGCATCCTTTCAGCTACTGGCTCATTCATGCTTCAGTATGCTTCCATTCATCTTTTCCTTTGCTCATTCTTTATTCCTTGGCTCATTCATTTGCTCGGTGTCTCAGTCCCTTGTCAATTTGTCCGGTGCTAGGTGGTTCATCGTAATACAGTGTGCTGTGTGAGTCTGTCTGCTGTGACTACAAGCCAGCCTCATGTCATGCTCTGGGAGTTTCAGTTCCTTAAATTTCCCCCCCCTCTCTCTCTCTCTGCCTCCTTCCTCCCTCCTGTGTGTATATGTGGGTGAGTGGGTGCCACGCCATGTGTGGTTGGAGATCAGAGGACAACTTAAGGAATTAGATTCTCTCCTTTCACCGTGTGGGTCTCAGAAATCAACCTTAGATCATCAGCCTTGGTGGCAAGCACCTTTACCAGCTGATCCATCTTGCTGGCCACCATTTCAGTTCTTTATTGGTCCTTTAAGAAAAAAGACTCCCCCCCTCTCTCTATCTCTATGTGTGTCTGTATGTGTGTGTGTGTGTGTGTGTGTGTGTGCGCGCGCGCGCGCGCGCATTCACATGTGGTCTCAGAGTCCATAAGATGGTGGTGTATCCTCGGAGCTGGAGTTCCAGGTGATTATGAGCAAATTAACATGGATGCTAGGAAAACCTCAGGTCCTCTGGAAGAGCCATGGCTCTATCCCTGGGTTTATGTATGTGTGTGTGTCTTTTTTAAGCCAACATGTTGTGGCACCATAGTTAACAGAGGGCTTATCCAGAAGAAAGCACATCAGTCTTTGTGGAGATCTTAGAATTTTCTGGAAGTGAACATATCTGCAGGGCTAAGTTCACAGGTCAATAATGAGACTGTCTCTATTCCCCTAGAAGTGCCTTCATCTCCTGAGTGTCATGAATTCTGCTCTCAAGTCAGGGCAGTAATCAGCTTCCTGGCTTTTAGCACTGTGTGATAGATGAGTGTCATACAAACACACTGGCTTGGGTTCCCATTTCCTGTGGCTCCAGCATTACACCTGGCAATGTGCATAGGCAGCCATGCAGAACACGACTTTGTTTATTCCTGTCCCTGTGGTTCCTGTGTATTAGACAAATACCAAATCATTTGCCATCCTGTGCATTGCAGTGCTGGGCCGGTGTAAGCACTGGCATGGGCATTGATGTGGAATCACTACATTGTATCCCTGTCATATACAAGATCATCCACCTGTAGAATCGCTAGAGTGTATCCAGGACACATACAGGATCACCAGCAGATGCTGCCAAATGGTCTGTAGAGTTGCCTTTGCGGTTTATATTCCCACCAGCAGTGTCCAGAGCCACATTTTGTCCCCAGATTGCCTACTCCACATCCTCGTCTGCCTGTATCAGCTCCTTTTGGTCCAGATGTTTAGCTCTATGAGTCTTCACCCCTGGAACATTGATGTAGGAGGGTACCTTGCTCCCATGTGCTGACTTTGGCTCCTTTCAGGTCGTGGCCTCAGAGATGCACACTCAAGCTGCCCTGTGATGTCATCAGGGCCTAGCATCAAATTGTTGCCCACATGGGGCCTTCCTTGCCAGAAGAGTCGCTCATGCATGTGACCTACTTACTGTGGACCTTGTCCCCCGTCAGGCATTCTGCAGAGAGCTGCAGTCTTTGATGAATCAGGGTACTAACCTTGTGGGGTTCACAGACTAATGTTGGAGACAGAGTGTGGGGCTTTTTATTTGAGGTATGAAATAAGGGTAGTTGGACTTGGGAGGAAAGATGGATGGAGGACATGCAGAGGAGAAAACAGAGATGAACATTTAGGGGGTGATGCGGCAGCAGACAATTTTGAGCTCGAACCCCAAACCTAGTGTCTGGAAGATACTAGCCCAATCTCCACGATTAGGACACATCAAGACACTGAACATGTATATCCACATGTCTGGCAAACCAAGGTCACTGGGAAAGACCCAGAGGTAGATTGGACACTTGGGAGAAGCCTCAGCTCTATGTCCCTTTGTGGTGTGCAGCTACCAGAGTCCATTTTTATTTCTCTGTCTCTCAGGCAGGCTCTGTTAGCTGGGAGTCTCGGGTACTACATCCATGAGACAGGTGCAATGGTGCTCATGTCCTGGGTCTGCAGGGTAAATGGAGCTAGTGGAGGTGAAGGTCTCAGGCCCCCAGTCTCTTCCACTAGGGCTGAGCATCACACCTTCATGGAGGGGGTGGGTGTTCCTGACTTCTGTTCCCTGTGTTCTCTTGGGCTCTCCATTCTCATCTGCCTTTTCACTTCCTGGTTTCATTTTCATTTACTGTCTTAGATCCAGGGAGACTGGACAATCGCTTTGCACATTGAGTACACTGAGTTACAGAGCAGACAACAGTGAGATCAGAGCCATGCAGGGACTTTAGCTCCAGAACGATGACTTGGCTTGGACAGGGCTCCCACCTCGTGTTTGGTTGAGTGGACCCACCGTGTCTGGGACCTTCTTCCTGATGTTCTCAGTAAAAGCAAAAGCCAACAGGTATCAACTCTGCCCCAGAAAGCTGCACGCTAACTCACCTCAGGCTGAGCTTTCTCATTGGAGTCCACCAAAGCTAGTTTTCTAGATCTAAACTGATTTTCAGTTTCACTCAGAATAAAGCCTGCTGATCTATTGCCCAGGTAAACATAACTACCTCCAGCTTACAAATTCCACTGGAAATGTTTACTGAAGGAGGGGTTTGATTTGGTAAATCTCGTCTCTCTCTATCCTTCCTTCCTTCCTTCCTTCCTTCCTTGCTTCCTTGCTTCCTTCCTTCCTTCCTTCCTTCCTTCCTTCCTTCCTTCCTTCCTCCCTCCCTCCCTCCCTCCCTCCCTCTGTACCTACCTTCCTTCCTTCCTTCCTTCCTTCCTTCCTTCCTTCCTTCCTTCCTTCCTTTCTTCCTTCCTTCCCCTTTGCTTCTTCTCTTTTTCTTCTTCCTCTTCTTCCTCCTCCTTCCTTATCTTCTCCTATCTCATTCTCCCTATTTTTTTAATGTCCTTTAAAAACTACAAACAGAAAAACCATTTTAAAGGCTGCTGTCTCCTTAACACTACCCAGACTCATATCACTCAGTGAGTTTGGAGATGTGGTCTTCATCACATGTCTAAGCCTTGATCTCTCTCTGTGTGACAGGCTTGGCAGGAGATCAGGCCCAGAACTGTGCCACCAACATTTTTATTTTTTGGCCTGTTTTTCCCCCCTCTCTCCCTTTTTCTGGTTCTTCACCTTTAATACAGAGTTGATATGGTATGTGTTTGTGAGTGTGTGTGTGTGTGTGTGTGTAAAACACTCTTTTTAAAAAAAGATTTATTTACTTATTTTATGTATATGAGTACACTGTAGCTGAACAGATGGTTGTGAGCATTCATGTGGTTGTTGGGAATTGAATTTTTAGGAGTTGCTCTGGTCATCTCCGCTCACTCAGCCCCTGCTCACTCAGGCCCAAATATTTATTTATTATTATATATAAGTACACTGTAGCTCTCTTCAGACGTGCCAGAAGAGGGCGTCAGATCTCATGATGGATGGTTGTGAGCCACTATGTGGTTTCTGGGATTTGGACTCAGAACCTTCAGAAAAGCAGTCAGTGCTCTTACCCACTGAGCCATCTCGCTACATCTCCCGTGTGTAACATTCTTGTAGAATGTTATCTCAGTCTGGGCGTTAGATGTTTAACCTAACACCGTCCCAGGGCTTCCTGATGTTTTTACTAGCCTCTGTGTATTAATTAGTTTACTGCTGATAAATTTGGCCACACTGAATCTTCTACCTGGAAAGGAAGAAATGAGAGAATACTTGAAAAGCAGACGTTGGTGGACATAAATGGGGGCAGAATTGGGGGATGAAATCCAAAGGCAGCACCTGAGCATCATTCCTGAGGATGGGTCCGTGCAATTCTATGGCTCACGGAGAGGAGTCATTTTATCCAAAGGAACACATAGCTGAGTCAAGATTCAAGGTTTCTCATCCAGTGACATTTTTATTAGATGGTGTCGCGCTTTGGTTCAACTCTTCTGACATTTCCTGGCTTGTAAAATGAAGAGCAAGGCCGTTAACATAGACGGATGCAGAGGCGCCTTTCCACTGCATTAAAGCACACACAGCTCCCAAGTACTAGAAACACAGAAGCTAGGATTTTATCTAAGGGAGACCTCACTGTCCAAGGTCCTGAAGAAGAGAGGCAAACGGTGGCCATCTCTAGACCTTGTAGCTAAGTAAAGGAGGGCACACTGTTTCCAGGGCCACATTATATCCACCACAGAATCATCAGGGTGCCAGGTTTCTGGTGCCCCCCTACCTTGAGCACTATACATGACATGAACTTTGGGGAAAGGACAGTTCAGCGGAGGACTGTATCACGAAGATGTACCTGCTGTAGTCTTGAGCAACCTAGCAGAGAGGATTTCTGAACCACACCATTTACCTGACTGTCTCGTAAGTGTCTAATGAGTTCCAGGGTGGACTGATATTCACTCTATTGTTGAGGATGACCTTGAAGTTCTGACCCTCTACTTCCATCCACCTCCCAAGTGCTGAGATTACAGGCACACAGCATCACACTCCCTTAAAATTTTATTGATGGTGTGTGTGTGTGTATGTATGTTTGTGTGTATGCATGTGTGCATTGTGTGTGTATGTGTGTGAATGTGTGTATTTGTGTGTACGTGCTTGTATATGTGTGTGTATGTATGCGTATATATGTGTTTGTATGTATGTAGTTATTATGCATGTATATATATATATATGTGTGTGTATGTGTGTGTGTTTGTATACATGCATACATGTGTGTCACAGTGTTCATGTAGAGATTGGAGAGCAATTTGTAGGGTTACATTCTCTCCTACATGTGGATTTCAGGGACTGAACTCAGGTCATCAGACTTTGAGGCAAGTACCTTTACATACTGAGCCATCCCACCACCCTCTCTTTTATCGTGGTGCTGGGGATTGAACTCAGGACTTTGGAATGCAGGGCAAGCATTCTGATAATGGGGCCACATCTCCAGGCCTCCATACAACCACTGACCAAATGGAGACAGCATTTGCCAGTGGTGTCCAAGGTTCTCCTCCAAGCCCATTGCCAGATCACTGTCATAACGCCATGCATGCACAGGGTGGGAGGGGCTGGATAAGGGAGGACAGATGAGCCTTGAGGCTCAGATGCGTCTTGCAGAATGATTTGGTCTGGAAACAAGATGAGCATTGGGGAAGATAAAGCTGAGGAAGCTAGAGGGTAAAACCCCCACACAGACCTGAATAGGGCACTTTGCAGATCCTTCTGTAAGTCACTGCACACACACTGGGAAAGACCCTGCACACATGCCCAGTCTTCAGTTTACAAACAGGGTTTAATTGAACTCATTCTGTAGATAGCCAGCCAGCCTCACATTGGTCATGCAGCACAGGCTAGGTTTAAACTTGTAATCCTCCCTCCCATGTACTGCGATGGCAGCAAGCACCACCATATCCAGCTTTATTTGATTCATTCTAATGTCTTTGTAAAGAATGTGACATCGTTGTCATTTATTTTACAACTAAGTAAATGTTGTCCCAGGGTAGTGGAGGGACTTCTGCAAATGCTGGCAGCTGGCAAAGGAGAAGAATAAGGTTTGAAGCTGCCCGCCTGTAAGACACTTGCCCACTTGACAGAAGCTGCCTCCCTGGACTCAGAGGGCAGCATGAACCCAACTTGTGTGGAATGAGCTTTGGTCACCAGCAAGCAGAGCCGGTGGATAGGGGGAGGAGTCTCTTCCACTGCCTGGCTTCCCTGACCAGAAACAGCCTACAGGATATTCCTGGAGGACTCAGGGTGTGCTGGCCAGACTCCCAGCCGGCAGTGGCTCTAAGTGCTTGTGGGAAGACTGATTTGTGAGGATCCACAGGCTAAGTCAGTAGAGGGAACTGGGACATCTTGTTATTTGGGCCAGAAGTCAGGGACCACAGTTTACTCCCAGATGTGTCCAGGATATCAAGTATCATCTGCCTTTGTGCCCCATGGGACTTCTTGGGTGACAGTGGGGTTTGCCATGGCTGACCCCACACCTTCACACCCCCTTCACACCTTCAGAAAACATCCTTAAGCACCCACTGGGTGCTGAACATGAGGGCTCTGACAGTGAACCCCATAGAGCTGATCATACCAGACCGACCATGAACTTCTTGCTGTCATACAGGAGCTTCCAGCTCACAGTCTGGTCCCTTGCCGCTAAGTTCATTTCCTCCCAATTAGACACATTTTATTTTTCATAACTGAGAATCAGAAGGAGGAGGCTGACAAGACAGTATGGAGAAGTCACTTGGTTGACCCATTCCTTCCTCTGAGACATGATCGTCTGGAACGAAAGTTAGCCCAACCTTAGCCCACACCTGAAATAGAAAATGGGAGCAGTTAGCTTCATTTTTCCTGGTTGCCTTTTCAAGCCTCGTGTTAATCTATTCACGGGCTCAGCCCTTCAGGAGCAAACATGCTTCTTCAGGAGTTTTCTAACTGAGAACAAATGCCTCATTAAGTTAAACAGATTAACCTGAGAGCACTATTGATGTCAGACAGCATAATGAATGTCGTTATAGAGAAGGCACAATAGTCCTTAGAGGGACCCGGCCCACCATCAGCGGCTCTGAAAATGCATTGCCTGTTGTAGGATAGAGGTGGCATTTCTTTTGGGGGTGGGGGTGGTGGAGAGGGAGATGGAAGGAGTCCTTGTCTAGAGCCAAGGTCACAATCTTTTCCTGTGGTGAGCACCCTGGTCAATGCCAGAGTCTTGGAATGCTTGTGAAGAGTATGTTGCCAAGGGAGGAGCTGTGTGTGTGATGCACTCCCTGTTGGGTAAAAAAGGAAAGTTGGATTGAGCCTGGCCTTAGAACTTGGGGTCCAGATCTAGGCCTCTCCATGTCCCAGTAGACTGTGTCTAGCCCAGGCCCTCTGACCACACTGAGACTCACACCTGCCACTGTTGAGAACACGGAGCTCATCAATCCATGGAAACCTGGATGGGTGGCACTCAGGACAGCAGCCTGTATGTGGACTTGTGGCCACAATGGGTGACTGCCTTCTTCATTTCACCCAGAGAAATACTTCCTCAAATGAGGCCCCAGAGGATGGACTCAGAGATGGAGCTAGACTGACCGCCCCCCCCCCCACACACACACACATACACACACACACACAGTCAGTTGCCTTCCAAAAGCCCATCAGCTGGCTGCTGAGCCTTTAACAATGAACCCTTGGGGGACATTTTTAGATTCAAACCATATCAGGAACCATAGAGCAATTTAAGCAGCGGGCCTCAGGACACACTGGCCAGGAGCCCTGGCTGTCACTGCCAGGTTTCACTTTTTCCTCAGCACAGCAGGGTGAGCTGCTCACTTGCAGACTTAGACTGTTTAAAAGGGATGATAACTTCCTCTCCACAGCAGGGGTCCAGGAGGCCCTGGGGCTTCTGCTCTGTTCAGCAGGACTTAGCCTCAGAGGCTCTGCTGGAACTGGTCCTGGTGGGGTAAGGTGTAGGTAGATCACTCTTCTCAAGTTCAGCCCAGCAGGTAGGCGAACTTCCAGACTCATGGCTGCTCATTTCCACCCAGGGCTATACAGAATCAAAAGGACAGCAATACGGTCTCTGTCCGTCCATTTGTCCCTCCCTCCCTCTTTTCTTCCCTCCCTCTCTGTGTAGATTGAACCCAGGATCTCCATCAGCTAGGTGAGTACTGTACCTTGCAACTCTTTCTCCAGCCCTCATAACCAGTGTTAGCATTTTGTCTAGGCTCCAGCCTATACTTACCTGGCAACAGCCAAGTGCACCTGACTATAAAAGGGGCTGCTTGCCACCTCCTCTCTCTCTTGCCTTCTTGCTCTCTGTCCTCTCACCCCTTCCTCTTCTCTTCTCATTCCTCTCCTCTCTCCCCTCTCTCTCCATGGCCAGCCTCTACAGCCCCCCCACCTTTCTCTGTCTCTACTACCCTCTCAACTCAACTCCCCTTCCCATGCCCAGAATAAACTCTATTCTATATCCAGTCCTGTAGTTGGATGCCTCAACATGGGCCCCGAGGAGGCCCCCTTACTCCACACCTGACTACACCTCCACCAGACATATTCCTTCTCTCTTCAATCTTTTTATAAACCATAACACCCAGTTTGAAATGATACCTCAGCACTGAAGAGTCAGGGATGGGGAGGGTACAGAGAAGAATGCAAAGAACATGTGACAGAGACAGGGATCCCTAGAAAGATCCCAGGGGGGAACCTGAGTCCAGCATGGAGGGAGTGCCAACCTCCTCCTAGGGACAGAAGCAGAGGACTGTGCCAACAAGTCCAGCATTCTAAGGGGTTGTCCCAAGTTGAAGTAAGAAAATTTATGCAAACGTTCCCCCTGGTGTCTGCTACTCTAAGAGGTGTACTACTCTGTGTCTGACTTGTCGGGTGACCAAACTGAGACCCAGGGCAGCTGAATGATCAGCTAGGGTCACCCAGCTTCTAAAAGTAAGGATTCATATCAGGATTGGACCAGGGTGGCCCATTGACCACAGTGCTTAGCAAGGCAACAGGCAGGGCAATGTTTGCTTCCCTGAAAACTGCAGGCATCTGGAAACTATCTGCGGCCAGCCACTGCCTTACCCTGTCTCTCAGGCAAGAAGCCTATAGTGGGTGAAAGACCTAGGACCTGTGGCTTCCCCCTGAGCCTAGTCTGCAGAAAGGCAGGTCCTGCCACTGCATGCTAGCGTAAGCCCCCTGAGGATCTGGCACAGCTCTGTGACAGTTTCTGTGACTCAGGGGTGATGTCTCTACCTCATGGCTGTTCACTCCTGGCTGAGAAGCACGTGTTCTTTCATAGAATGAACTCTGCATTCTGGCTGTGTGTGGAGGCTGTAGCCCAATTGCAGGCTGGGTAGTTCATCTGCTGAATGGTGCAACACCATATTTCATTCCATCCATCCATCCATCCATCCATCCATCCATCCATCCATCAGCCAATCAATTAATTCTCACAGGATCTGTAAGTTCTCTGATGGCAGGTCCTGTGCTTGCTTCATTTGTGGTGTGGTGCATCCCTTTGTCCTTGGAGAACAGAGAAAACTTTTAGTATGGAAGAAACAGCTGTGTAATTTTAGGATCAAAGGTGGGGGTAAAGAGAGACTTGGGAGAGCCAAGATACTCCATGAACACTGAAGAGCTGCCAGTCCAGTTTTGGAGACACACACACACACACACACACACACACACACACACACACACGGCATGATGGAAAATGACTCTGGATCCCCAGGCTGCCCACTCACTATTTAAAATCATATGCCTTTATTTAGCTTGGGAGTCTGTAGGTAAGCCTAGTGCCGTTTGCCTGTGGCAGGTTTGTTTGGATTTGGCTGGGTCTACACAGCCAAGGGATCTGTAGTCAGCTTATGGATCAGCTGAAGCTGGCTGGCTGAGCATGGCCCCCATTGAGTCGGTTCCCTTCTGTTTCATGTGCACTCATGTAGACAGCAGCCAGCCCTGTCTTCATGGGCAAAGATGAAGGCCCTGTGTGGTTAGCTTTGTCAATTTGATACAACCTAGAATCACTTGGGAGGAGAATCACTGAGAGATTGTTTATTCTGGGTTGGCCTGTGGGCATATCGATGGGGAATTACCTTTCTGTTAAATCAAATATTTATTTTTAATTATGTGTGTTCGTGTGTGTGTGTGTGTGTGTGTGTGTGTGTGTGTGTGTGTGTATACGCACTATGTGCTCATGGTTGCAGTTACCAGTAGAAGTCAGGAGAAGGTGTAGCATTCCCTGGAGCTAGAGCTATGTGCAGTTTTGAGCTGTCCAGCCTTGTGCTGGGAACTGAACTCAGGTCATTTGCAGGAGCAGTATGTATTCGTGACTGTTGAGCTATTATCATTCCAGCTGTTCAGCGATTATCTTAATGAGGTTACTCAATGTGGAAAGACCCTGGTTCCTGTGAGCAGTACCATTTTCTAGGCAATGGGTCCTGAGCTGTGTGGAAACACAGAAATCAGGCTGAGCACCTGAGAGCAAACAGACGAGCATGCAAGCATCCACGTTCTGCTCATAGCTAGTACGTGATGGGACCAGCCATCCTGAATGTTTGTCCCTGTGATGTCCCCCAGGCATAGACTGTGACTTGGAACTGTGAGCCCAAACATACCCACTCTCCTCCTTAGTTTGCCTTTGTCAGTGTGTTATCACAGCAATGGCAATGGATCCTGGACAGGTCCCAAAGAGTGTGATGAATAAATTCAAAGCATCTTCAGTGATAGCAGATATGGGGGCAGGTAGGGAAAGAAAGAAGGGAAGATATTTACATATTTACTTACCCACAGGTATAAGGCATATTTTAGATAAGAGGAGAAAAGAGATTCTGTTTAGGGCTGAAAGTGGTTGAATGAGTGTAGAAGGAGGGTGTGTGTGCGGTGTGTGTGTGTGTGATTTGGTGTGTGTGTGTATGTGGTGTGTGCGTGTGTGTGTGTGTGCTTGTGTGTATGTTTGTGGTGTGGTGTGTGTGTATGTATGTACACATATGTAGTGTATGTGGTTGTGTAGTCTATGTATGATGTGTGTATGTGGTATGTGTATGTAGTGAGTGGTATGTGTGTGTGGTGTGTATGTGGTGTGTGTGTATGTGTGTGTGATTTGGTGTGTGTGTGTGTGTATGTGGTGTGTGTGCTTGTGTGTGTGTGCTTGTGTGCATGTTTGTGGTGTGGTGTGTGTGTGTGGTGTGTGTGGTGTGTCTGTAGTTTTGTGTGTGTGTGTGTGTTGTGTGTGCGGTGTGTGTGGTATATGTAATGTGTGTGGTTGTGTAGTCTATGTATGATGTGTATGATGTGTGTATGTGGTGTGTGTATGTAGTGAGTGGTATGTGTGTGTGGTGTGTAGTGTGTGTGTATGTGGGATGTGGTGTTTGTGATGGGTGGGATGGGGATGTATGAGGTAGAGTGTGTGCATGGGATGCAGGATGAGCATGCTCATCTTGCTGAGCATGGGGACGTCTCATGGAGCCAGTGCTGGCCCAAAGGAGCCAGGAAGTCTTTTATCCTCATTCCTTTTCCTCAGCTTCATCAGTGGTAGAACTAACATAGCTAAAGACTAAAACGTGAAGGAAGTAGGAAAGAAATAATGACAACCCAGGGAGAGAACGAGCTAAGATGCATGTGTAAAATTAGAATATGGAAGAATTATGTATACTATGTTAGAACTAGAGTGGTGATTTTGGGAAAGGAGAGGTTATGAAATAACCCTTCAGGGCAAGCTTTACCCAGGAAAGAGAGCCTTGCGGTGACCATTTGGGGGCACATGATTGGGCCTTGAGGCGAGAGAACCTTAAAAGGAGCCATACATCATGTAAAAAGCCTTAAAGGGACACAGAGAGACTTCTCTTTAAGCCCGGGGAGAAAGTTCATTAAGAGAGACAGCTTGAGGTTAAAAAGAGATGCAGCCAGGATGGACAGGATGACAGGAACTTCACAGTGGAGCCCTCAGGAAATCCCTCAGACAAAGACAGCCTGGGTTTTGTTAGTGGTGGGGGATTGGCAGTTCCATATCATGTGACTTAGTCAGTATCGCTCTACTCATAGAGAAAGGTACAATGTAGGGCCCAGAAGCCTAGCTATTCAGGTAGCAGAGGCAGGAGGGTTGAAAGTTGCAAGCCTCTTGGGCTATGAAGTGAGTCTGAGGCCAGCCCAGGCATGACTGTAAAGCACTGTCTCAAAATAACATGTAGAAAGAAGTCTGGGGACAGGGCTTCACGGTACGGTGCATGCCTTGAGTGTGTGAGGCCCTCGGTCCAATCCTCAGGATGGTAAACAAGAAAATAAATAGAAAAGAAAAATAAATAAGGGTAAGTAAATAAGGCTTTGGCCTTTGCAGGCTGACTTGATATAAATAGATCCCACAAACCCCACTCGCCCAATTAAAATAGTTAATGTGGCCCAAGGTAAGTTAGTAGAGGTCCTTTCATGATTAAAACATCTGTCCACATCCTAATTTATAAGTTAGGGACTGTTTCCAGTGGTCCCTCACCTCAGTTAATTTTGACTATTTTTAGACATGGAAAAAAAAAAGAGCTCCTCACAGAGGATTGTTGTTACAATCTGAAGGTTTTGTCCACCCATTAGGGGTGCCAGCTAATAGCTGTCATTGTCAAAGTCAATGCCTCACACTGTCATTCAGAGCAAACTCTGGGACCCTGCTGCTGAGCTCTGCCAGGTTCTGATGATAACAGCCATGTGGCTGTGGCCTTCACCTCTGAAGTGGCATGGCACGCCTCTTCCAGGATGCCCATGGGGGTCTCAGCATCTCTCTTACTTCTCTTTACAGATGGGCTCTTTATTGCCTGAGGAGGCAGAGGCATGGTGTATGGAGGATACTTTCCTTTAAGGAGACTCACTTCAAGGACACAGCACCAACATCCCCGTCCTGTGAGGATGCTGGTGTGGAGGTGCCTCTTATTACAATCATGGCTTCCAAGTTAAAGTCTGTCATGGCACTAGGAAAGCCTGCCTCATTAGAGACTTGGGACACCTCTTTTTCTGCTGCCCAGAGTTCCTGGTCCCTCTTAGCCTTCTTGTATAGCGTTGAATTAGCAACTGGCTGACTGGGTGGAGTCTTCATGAAACAAGTGTTCAAGAGGATCTGACCATGGGGACAGCAGTCACAGCGGTGTCCGTGTCAGTCCATCCTCAGTCTCCGGTCAGATGCCAGGTACCTCCCCAGAATCCTAAGCTACCTGGGGGGGCCCCTTGGGGTTACCCAGTGAACAGCCATGGGAGGATTCAGATGGTGTGACAGTCACTGTCCTGACTGAGGGAGCCCTGCGGAATGTCCTAGTTTCCCTCTGCCTTAGCCAGGTCATCCCCGATGCAGGACAACACTGAAGGAACCACACATGTGACCAAATATCAGACAGCCACCTCAGCACCATGTGCTGAGGCCAACGAACGGTCCCATTGTTAATGTATTATAAACCACTCGGTCATTGCTTAAAACTTGGCTCCTTCAAGGAAAAAGCAATCTGGGAATTAATTAATTAATTACCCCATGGGTTTTCAAAATACAGATCAAAATCACTTACATTTTGTTTGGTGTTTGCTGACATCACTATGCCAGATCTTAAGATAATGTTCCTAACCTCTTAAGGAACAGAGAGATACTGCCAGTGGGATCCAAGGCATACACTTAGCTTTCCGAATAGGCTCACAGCACTCTACTGTCCTTGGTAGGTTCCTGTCCGATCACCTGTTTAATTGAGAGGCATAACCTTTTAAGTAACTTCCAGAGCCCAGAGTGTTCTGAATCGTGCCGTAACACAACTCTACAAGTTTCAATCCCCCTCCCTCACTCCCACTGCCACCATCTCTTAAAGGCTGGAAGGATGACACATATGCCACCCAGGGGTCGCTCCACAGTCCCTGGGGCTGCCAAACTTCCATAAAAACAAGAGTGTCAAATGAAGCTTCATGCCTTCTGTCAACTGTTGGTCTGAGTGGTGTCATCCTTTTATTTATTTACTTATGAAATTCTTTAGTTTCAGTGTTTGAGCCAGTCTTACTGCTTAGCCCAAGCTGAGAAGCCCAAGGAACTCATTGTGGAATTCAGACTGGCCTCCAACACATGGTAGTCCTCCTGCCTTAGTATCTGAGAGACATGAGCGACCACATCTGGCTTTCGTGTTAGTTTATATAAGCGGCAGGCTCAAATCCTCAATGTAAACCATCGTTTTAACCAAATATGGCAAGCACTGAGACCTACAGTAACCTGAACAGGTATCCACTCAAAAAGGAATCTCTGAAGCTGATACGGTGGTGTTTGCCTTTAATCCCAGCAGCACTCAAGCAGAGGCAGGAGGTTGTCTGTGAGTTCTAGGCTAGCTAAGACTACACAGTAAGACCCTATCTCAAAACAGACAAATAAACAAACAAAACCACCACCCCCCAAAAAAAATCCCAAAACAAACTCAAAACTAACCGAACAAACAATAAGAAAGAATTTCTTAACTTGTATATTTTAGATAACTCTGCTCCAACTCAGGAGCTCATGATGTCATCCCAACTTCACCATCTGCGATGTCTTTACCCATTCCCCATCCCCCACCCTCTGCCAGCCAAGCCCACAGCCCATTTCTCCAGACGCTCTAACAGGACTGGGGCAATTTTGTTTTTCTTTCTTTCCTATTAGAGATTGGAATCGGTTTCTCTGCTTGCCATCTGCTTGGTCCAGGATTCTGGTGTATTGCTTCCTCTCTGCCCAGAAGTCCATCCCTACACTCCCACACTCAAGGGACAGTCTGTTAGAGGTTACTGCAATCAGTAACAACCCCCAAAAGGCGGGCAAAGACTCTTGCTCCCTCTGAGATGTCTGCCGCATCGCAGTGAACTCTCCCTCCACCCACGTCTCCTGCTCACCTGCCTCTCTCCCCGGGCTCCTCCCCAGGATGTCCTACCTCAAATCTCCAATACTGCCTACTCTAGTTACTCCTTCTCTCCATTAGAGGCAATTGTCCCTAACCCTCAGTTAGACTTCACCAAATCAGCAGCGCCTTCCCCTCCAGCCCTCTGCGGAGTCTGCCACCTCGACCAGACAAACGCAACAACGTGTTTCTGTAAAATTCATTGGTGCTCAGCTATTGTTAGGAGAGTGCCACTATTTTATCTATTTTCTTGGCTAATGCTGTATAAATGGAAAACCTAAGGGTGGGCTGACCTCCAAGAACTCCTTATATTTCTATTTGTGTTATTCTTTCAAACATAATAAGTTTTCTACAATGCTTGAGGCAATTTGTGCCCTCATCTCTAAAAGTCTCCACTGCCATCTTCCCAAAGTTCCTTCAGATGGGGAAATAGGAGTACTGAAGCCAAGGGAATAACTATACTTTCTATAATTTGTGTGTGTCTCTGTGTTCTCTCTGTGTGTCTGTGTGTGTGTGTGTCTGTATGTATGTGTCTGAGTCTGTTTTTTGTATGTGTCTCTGTGTATGTGTGTGTGTTGGTATGTGTGTGTCTTGTGCTCTGTGTGTGTATGTGTATGCATCTGTGTATGTCTCTGTGTGTGTGTCTGTGTGTATCTGTGTGTTTGTATGCGTGCGCACGCGTGTGTGTGTGTGTGTGTGTGTGTGTGTGTTTGTGTGTGTACATGTTGGGGTTAGATAACCTTCCACCTTGTTTGAGGCAGAGTCTCTTCGTCGATTACTGCTGTGTATTCCAGGCTAAGCCAGGAGCTTCCAGGGCATCTCCTGTCTCCATCTTCTGATTTGTTATAGCAGTGCTGAGATTAGAGACTCTGAGCCTTACCACTGAGTCAGCTCTCCAATCTGTGTTTACTTATTTATTGCTGCAGTGCTGGGGACTGAACCTGGGGCCCCACACATGCAAGGTAAGTGCTGTGCCACAGAGCCCAGTGTTTTCTATGTTCTCAGTGCTCTAGAATTCAGGAACTCTATTCTGGGGAAACAGCTCCTCCCAGGGTTAGCTAATTCAGAAAGAGCACATAGCTCGCTCATGAGTCCATCTTTGATACATAAAACAGCCAGCTGAGAGTCCAGACTCCAGTAGCCTCCTTCATCTGACTCTGATATACCAAGCTGACGTCTCTTTTGTCCTAACCCCTCTCACTGGGTCTGGGTACTCGGTGTCTAGAGACCAGCTCTCTGAGGCAAAGGCATTAAACTTTCTCTATGGGATTCTAAGCTTACTTATCATAGCTACCCACTTTGTCCTGTCCTCCCCATGAAAGCCTTAATAAGGGCTCAGGGCCAATTCCTCCCCACCACACTGCCACCCCTCCCCCCACCCTCGTGCTTCACCTGGGGGCCTGTGGGGTGTACCAGGCTGCTCCCTGAGATCTGTGCTTGTGTACACTTCCTACTCCGTGCCAATCATTTCTATCAATTACCATACTTCAACTATTGAGCATATTTAAAAGTGACTAAGAATTGGCACATTGCTTCTGCTTTATGGGCCAAAGCAAACCACAGAGCCATGCCAGGCTTAAGAGTTGTGTAGTGAGGCCCTTTTGCCTCCTAGGAGAAAAGCAGGAAGGCCCTCTTCCAAAGGGTAGGGTGCAGATAGTGACCAGGAAAGGCTATAGTGTTAAAGTGGTGATTTACCATTTAGATCATTCATAAAACCCCTCAACAAACCAGGCAGCAGAGGGAGAGGTTCTGCCAACTGATAAAGGACACCACAGAATAAATCAGTGGCTACATAACACTTAATAGTCTTGGAAAGTCAGTGCAAGTGGCTGAAGAGATGGCTCCCCAGTTCCCATTGTTTCAGAGGGGCTGAGTTCAGGTTCCAGTGCCCACATTGAGTGCGTAGCTCACAACTGTCTGTAACTCTACCTCTAAGGGAATTGTTGATCTCTTCCAGCATTGGCAGGCACCTGAGCTCACATGCACATCACTCCCTCCCCCCATATAAACATAAAAATAAAAATAAGGAACAAGATAAGTATATGTGCTTTATTTTCCCTACAATGGGTTCTAAGGATCAAACCCAGGGTCTTGTGCATGTTCCATCACTGAGCTACACCTCCCAGCCTTTGCTACATCCATCCCAGCCTTTGCTACAACCCAGCCTTTGCTACATCCATCTCAGCCTTTGCTACATCCATCTCAGCCTTTGCTACATCCATCTCAGCCTTTGCTACATCCCAGCCTTTGCTGCAACCATCTCAGCCTTTGCTACATCCCAGCCTTTGCTGCATCTATCTCAACCTTTGCTGTATCTACTTCTCTTCAACCTTGTGCTTAATGCTCTAGCTTGTGTTTTAAGAACTGAAAATTAGGGACTCAGTGTTTCAGAATGCTAGCTGTTCTTCCAGAGGTCCCAGGACCAATTCCCAGCACCCACATGGCAGTTAACCACCATCTGTAACTCTAGTTCCAGGGGGCCCTGATGCTCTCTTCTGGCCTCCATAGGCACCAGGCATGTATGGGGTGCATAGATGTACATGCAGGCAAAACATCTATGCATAGAAAATAAGTATAAAGAGGTGTTTTTTAAAAAAGCAAAAACATAGCCAAAAATTTCCGGGAAAGTGATTGTGTTGAAAATCCAGTGTAATCTGTGAGTTATTAGAATTAAGGTAGTTTAGAAAGGTTGGAGGCTACAGTGTCAACAGAAGGAAGCTGTGTTTTCTAAATGACTAAAGAACAGTCAGCATTGCAGGAAAATATTGACAACTGTGTCCAAACGAAAGACTTTAGAGATGAATCTAGGGCTACATTGTAGTTATTTTCCTATTGCTGTGGTGAAACTTTCTGAACAAGGCAGCTTACAGAAGAAAGGGGTTATCTGGCCTTCCTGTTTCAGATGGTTGGTTAGAGCTCATGATAGCATAGCCAAGGCAGCAGGCAGTGGGAGCAGCAAGCTGAGGGCTTCCATCTTGAACTGCAAGCAGGAAACAGAAGAGAGCACATTGGAAATGACTTGAGGCTTTAAAAGCTCAAAGCCACACCTCCTAAACCATCCCAAACAGTGCAACTACCTGGAGACTAAGTATTCAAATATCTAAGCTTCTGGTGTACTTTCTCATACAAGCCACCACAGAGGGATGGACATCATTCACAAGCCAGTGGTGTAATACTGAGAAGAGACCAGCCCTTCCTCAATCAGTATGCAACCTCAACTCATTCAAACTCTAAATCTCAATTGGTTTTTGATTTTTCCACTGAAAAGCACAGATTCTTTTAAAAGTGGATATCTCTACTATGACTTATGAAAGGAGGGCTTTCCAATGGTCAAAGCTACCTGAGATGGGCAGTGGTTCTCAGGTGCCCTGAGTGGTGTTTGGTTCTCCATCCTGAGAGGTGTTCAAGGCCAGAGAGAGGGAGTCACAATTGTGCTGGGCTAAGACTCTGTCATCAAAGGTACTTGGATTTGAATTGCAAGTTGGGTATTGCAGGGTAAAGGATGTCTCTTTTTAGAGTCTCAGTTTACCCATCTGTGAAATGGCTGTAGTTCCATTGTTCTAGTTCATTTTATGTTGCTGTGATAAGCACCATGACCATGATCTTACACTTCCAGATAACTGTCTACATTTGAGGAAAGATAGAAGAGGAACTGAAGCAGAGACAGAAGTAGGAACCACGAAGAGAAGCTGGTTTTCTCTGGCTTGCTCAGCTACTTTTCTTATATAGCCCAGGCCAACTTGCCTAGGAATGGTACCACTCACAGTGGTCTGGGTCCTCCTATATCAATTAGCAATCAAAATCTTTTCCCAATACATGGCCTAGGACCATCATATCTGGGCAGTCCTTCAGTTGGGGTTCCATCTTCACAGATAACCCTAGGTTTGTGTCAAGTTGACAGCTGAAGCTGACCACAACACCTACTCACTGAGTTTATAGAGCTTAAATGAAGTAATATACACAGAGCACTAGCATAGGGCTAGGCATAGATGACACCCTGGGGGAAGGGGCTGGTGTCATTATATTTATTGAGGGCATTTCTATAAGATGGAGCCTTGGCAGTCACACTCTGCCAGCCCTTTCAAGTCTTGGAATCCTCTCTCCACTATTCATCTCAGAGTGGGTGACTCAGCCCTTCCCCTTGCTCTCTCCTGAGGCTCTTCCTCCAGAAATGGTCTCTGCCACATCACAGTCCCCTCTTGACTTGCCCAGAGACCTGTGGCATGTGGTGACATCCCAGGCTTCCTTTACTCATGCTTATGAGGACAACGGAGTCACACCATAGGAGGATCTGGGGTTCTTGGTGCCTCAGCACAGTCATGCTTTAAGGAGAAGGCCCCCTTTTCCAGTGGGTAATCTGTGGGCAGTGTGTCTTCTGTTGAGTGCACCTGAGGTGACCTTCCATCCTTGACCTTTTAGACTCTAAAATGAACTTGAATTTCAAACAGAGAAACACCTGTAAAAGGGTTCAGGCTTCTTGCTGTGCGTGTGGCTGTAGGGATCCCCATAGGGCGGCCAGGCAGAATCATATCATTTCTGGGTCACAGGTAAAGGCCTCTCTGTGAACGATGGGACACTTAGCTCTGGCTAATGGCTCTGTGTTGCACAGACTTTAAGTACTTTCTTGGAATTGATCTTCCTGTGAAAATCACTCTTTGGAGACAAGAAGCAACCACCAGAGAGCCTTAACTAAAATGCATGTTATCCAAGCAGAGAAACAACACAGGTGGAACACAGGCCATGAAGGAAACAGTCTCTACCAAGCTTGAGTCAGAGGCCTGTGCCCTGTGTCCCCGACTGCCATCTTACCGGTTTCTGCCTCTTCATTCTCCAGGGCAGTGTGATGTCCTGGAGCTCTGTCCTCACTGTGCGATGCTCATGTGGTACTTCTAGCTTCTCTCCTACAGTTCAGCTCCCTTCTTGGAGAAAGGCGTAGCCGCCCACTCTGTGTTCATCCTTCCCTTCATGCATCTGTGGAGAAACTGGCCCAGAGAGGAGACACTGAGTTCAAGAGGGTGCAGGAACCCTGATCGGCAGGAAATGTGACTATTCCATGTCTCATGAGACACAGCTATGGAACTGAGTTGACTCCTCCCAAACTCACATCCAGTTACCCACAAACCCAAGGAAGGCTCCACTGACCCATAGCCCTGTCTACCTGTGTTTGACAGGGCCAACTGTGCTCCCTCTATGGAGGGCTGGACATTTGACAAGGATGATATCTAGACCCCACTTTCATCCCATGACTAGTGAGGCTACGTTGTGATGTCACTTCTGTGGCCTCTCTGTGTAACCTTGGGTATCAATTTCTATTTCCCCAGAGAGTCAGATCCTGAGGAAGGGCCTTGCCCTGCCACTCTCAGCTATGTCCCGAGTCTTCATGGGGTCCTGAGACATCAATTCGACTTTGACAGAGGCAGATATGTTTTCCCAGCATAAGGAACCACAAAGACCCAGCATGGCCACCACCCATCACAACCCTCATCTGTGAGTGGAGAGTGAGCTGGGCAGGGGCTTCTGTCACCCTGTCACCATCAGGACCCTCAGCTCTCTCCGTGTGGGCATTGTCTTGGTAAACTCTCAGATTGTCAGATGGGATGTGGGTGAATGGAAGATGGATGAATACTACAAGCTGAGGATCGAGGGCAGCCACAGAAGACCATCATCACAGATCCCAGAGCATCATCAGCACTGCCTGCCTCACAGTTTGGTAGGTAGCTTGACAGGTCTGGACCATAGAGAAGCCCCAAGTCCAAGGAGGGTTCTAGGGAGACAGTATGGGCTCAATGTCAAGAGCCAGTGGCAGTGGGGGCAGAGTCAGGTATGCCAGCTTGACAGCAAGGAGTAGAATGGGGAATGGACAGAAGGGTGTACACAGACATCTCTGGGGAGCCCTCTGGAAAGGGACATGGTATAGGTAGAAAAAGTCAGCTGCTCTGGCACACCATTTAGTGGCTGGGTTCTGGCGATGGAAGAGGTAGAGGCTTGTGCATAGATCATCTCAAGAGAGTATGTGTGGCAAACCGCAATGCCACTTGGGTGCCGATGTATCTGGGAAGGTGGAGGCCTAGGGAGGCCACTCAACAGACAAATGTGAAGGGAGTGGAATAGGGAGGGAGGTCCAGACTCCAGAGTATGTGGGACCTGGTGATGTGGCCAGAGTCTCAGGCAGGTGCTGAGGGTAATCTGAACGATCTAGCAGCTTCGGATCCAGGCCTCTAACAAGTTCCCCGATGCTGCCATTGCTGCCTATCCACTGTCCACATGAGCCTTTGGCAGGACAAAATTCATATCCCAAACATAACAGGCTATCAGAAGTCATACTGGTGCGCAGAGATAAGCCACCTCCATCTGGGTAGCTGGGGCATGGACCAGATTCTCTCCACACTCCGCACCTGGAGCAGCGCCCTTCAGTTTCCCTTCCTAGACAGTCCAGGAAGCCTGCCCACTTGACTTCCATGCACAATTACTAACCCAAGTAAGTGTTTAATTAAATTCTCATGACAGTCATGGTATTTTACCCAAATTGCTAACTGATGGTCTTGTGTTTTTACCTGCACCCAGTAACCCCCGTGCAGAGATCTTCATCCAAGGCCTGCCAGCCTCTTTAAAGGATTCTTCATAACCAGTCATATTTGATAGCTGGAGTGCTTCAAGTAGACAGAGCTCTCTGCAGACTGTGCCCCGTGGCTTGTGTCCAGGCAAGTCCCTTGGAGAACAAGGGAGGGCTGGGCTACCACAGAATGTCTGCATGTGGCCACCATGGTCTCTGGTTCTAGGAGATAATCTCTGACATTTATGTGGTTGGACCAATAGGATGGGGTAGGTAGATGTGGACCAGGAGGGGCTGATGAGGATTGAAGTGGATGTGGCTGGAGGCCATAGAAATTCATCGCTGTCTCTGCAGACAGGATGGAGGGTTTGGTATATTGTGTCTTCAGTTCTTTAGTGGCTGGGATCTCAGCTGGAGATGAAGGGGGTAGAGGTCTTTTTATAGAGGATCTCTAGGGATATGCTTGGGTTTCCTAGGGAGATGGGAACACCTGCATCAGTTAGCTGTTCTACTCCCACCTGGAAGACAGAGATGATGATCCAAGGGTTCAGGGTGCCTCCAGGGGACTGGCAGCATGTGTCTGTCTTGTAACAGATACTTGTATCAGTCAACTGTTGGTGACTTCAGCTGGGGGCTCAGAAGTTGGGGTGAGCAGAGGTGAGTAATGATTTGGTACCCTAAACGCTCAGCCTCCCTGTTGCTGTTCATTTCTGAAGATGCTTTGGGCCCATGAGCCAGCATCTTGGTAGGTAGACCAGATGGATGTGGTGCTAACTCTGCTGGAGATGAGAGGAAAGTTGATTCTACAGACACTGGGAACAGGTGGACTAACAGACAGATTAGTCCATGGTTTCATCAACAGAACTGAGGGAGGAGTAAGGTGTGTCTGGCAGACTGGTGGGGGAGGGACAGATCTTAATAAGTGGGTTGAAGATGAGTCTCTCAGTCCTGAGGAGAGGAGCAGGATCAATTGCAGGGCTCAGAGGGCCCTGGGCATCAGAGTACAGTGGTGGATGCCTTAATGCCCAACTACATGCTCTCTGGGCCTGCAGCAGAGAGACAGGCTAATGGTGGAAAAGTGACAGGTACTGGCTGGCTGGTAGCTCGGACCTTGGCATGATCAGATTGGAGACAGCAGAGAGTCTGTGGGAGGGTCTGCCCACGACTGATTAAGAACTACTGGGAAGGCAGAGAGAAAGTCAAAAGCTCTCTGAGGAAAGGCCTGAAGGCCAGACTGACAAGAGAAAAGGAGCCACTGAACTCAACCTTGGGAGATACTGAGTCTAACACTCTCTAAACTGCTATATAATCTGGCAGAGTCACCTATTCTCTTAATCTGTACATCATCAGAACAAGGTCAACTTAAAAAAACAAAACAAAACAAACAAACAAAAAAACCAAAACAAAAAACCTCTCTACACTTGGCCTGGACTCTAAAGCATTCTGTGTGACACTTGCCGCTTCATTGCTTGGTCCCCTTTAACGGGAGCCAGTGGCCTTGCAGCTCCAGCTGCCTTCTGCCTGAGAAAGGCAAGCCAGCAGCATGAGCTCCAGAGCTGACTCAGCAGCTTTCCAGAGCCCTCGTTATTCTGGGTCTGGTGGTGACAGAGCTGCTTGGTCCATTAGAGTCTGGCACTAATGTGCCCTTGCCCTGGGAGGTGTCATTACGGGTGGTTCCAGCAGCTTCTCCTGTGGGAAGAAAACGGGTAACAGGATGTGACCCTGACCCATGGATGAGAGGAGAGGCTGAGACAGCAAAGTTTTGTGCTGGGCTCAGCTCGTGACCAAGGACCAGAGTTATCAGCACAGTTTTAAGGCTCTGGCTGCCTCAACAGGCCAGACTCCCACACCTATCCCTAGTGTGTCCGTGAAAGAGACAGTGAGAAGCAGAAAGAGTTTTACTCAGGGTGGCTTCAGTCGGAAGAGGGACAGATGAAGGGTTCTGAGTTCGTCTTCAGGGTGTGTGTTTAAATAGGGGCAAGAGGTACAAATGCCTGAGTAGACCTGGTTCAGATGTGGTCCCATCAAAGTGGTCCCATTATGGTATCATCTCAGGTCTGTCCTACAAGGTGGTATGATACATTGTTAAGTTAATCATGAACAGACTCAGCTTCAAGGGAGTTGTCTTCATCCTGGGAGGTGGGTGGGGTGGTTCTGGGACGAGTAGAGGGACCAAACATCCTACACTGATTCCCACTGGCCATGCCCTATCCCCCAGACAATATGGGTGGCTAAAGAGGGACTGCTAAATGAGGCAATCCTGGGAACTCAGGGTTCACCATGCCTGAGCAGAGCAGGCTGAGAATAAGAGAGAGAAAGTTCTAGGTGAAGATTCTGGGAGACAAAAGCCATAGAGAGCTTCTTTTGGGCTAAAAGTGGAAATTAAAAATGGGAATAAGAAATAAGGGAAGAAAAGTGTGCCAATGAGTTTCCAAAATTAAGAAGTGTGAGGAATTCTTTTGGATATCTACTATTTTATAAACTAATTTTTAGAAGTATATGTTATGTTAAATATATATTTATTTTATATATTCATTAGGTATATAATATATCCATTAGGTATATAACAAATTCACTAGGTATATAATATATTCATTAGATACATAATATATTCATTAGATACATGATATATTTTTATATGCCATATATTAAATATATATTAAAAAGGAATTTGAACACAGATGTATAGAAGTTAGGCCCGTTTTTTCCTCCTAGCCCCATGCTCCCAGAAATAAGACTCAGCCTCAAAATATATTTACAAATACCTTGGCCATATAGCTAGGCTCTACTCTGATCAGATATAACTTAAAATATCCCATTTGTTCTAGCCTACACTCTGCCACATGGCTGGTTACCTGTTCTCACGTCTTCCTGGGCCATTCTTTCATGCCTTGCTCTGTCCTAGAATTTTTTCTCCTCCTGGACATTCCACCACCTATTAACTGCCCAAGCCATAGGCCATAGGCTTTTTAATTGACCGGTGATGCATCCATATGATACACGAGATATTCTCTCTACACAGGTGCTCTGCATGGGCAGACAATGCCTCTCTCAGAAACCATGTGTTATTAAATGAAAATCTCAGTGGCAGATGTGTGATACCTCTCCATCACAGCTATTGGCCCACGAAGCCCCAGAAGCCCCCAACCAATAGCACAGGGTACAGCCAATGCTCTAGAACTAGATGGTCAAACCCTACTGTGGAAGTATAAGAGACTTCGACTCTAGGACATAGAGAAATTAATCTAGAACTGATCTGAAAACTTCGTTTTTTGCTGGACAGCTAGCAAAGAACTGGAAGGTTCTCTGCAGGCTGCTGGATTAGAAAAGCCATCAACAGTCTTCCCCAGTGGCATGCCACGACACTGACCTGCCGGTCAGGATTGCCCATGGTTACAATAGTGGCATGAAGGTTATGCAAACACCCAACTGCTTTTGAGATTAGATTTGAGACCTGCTCCACAGGGGGTCATTAGTGTCTGCTACTGTACCCTTGGCCCACAGCCCAAGGCTCACAAGGCCATAGGCTCTAGAGGGGAACCCATTATGGTTGTTTTGCTAAATGACATGTTGCCAAATTACCTTATAAATATTCATGTTTATCCTTACAGATCATGATGTCCTCAGTTTTGGTCAGGGAAGCTTGCTTTTGCAGTAGGCAGGAGTTAAGTCAGGGATTCACAACTGGTCCAAGGTCTAGGAATAAATGATAGCCCTGTATCCAACCCCTAAGCTCCAGTGTTGGGGGGTATTAGCAGAAGAGATGTGTGTGTGTGTGTGTGTGTGTGTGTGTGTGTGTGTTGTGAAACACTGTCTTCTGGATATGACATGGCTGTTTGCACTCATGAACTCACTGCAAATGAAGTTACCTGTACACATGATCAAGCCAACAAGATCAGCCAACATTCCAGAAGGCAGCAGTGATGGAGTCAGAGAGGGTTAAGAAAAAGGAAGGAAGGAAAGAAGGAAAGAAGGAAGGAAGGGAGGGAGGGAGGGAGGGAGGGAGGGAGGGAGGGAGGGAGAAAGGAAGGAAGGAAGGAAGGAAGGAAGAAAGGAAGGAAGGAAGGAAGGAAGGAAGGAAGGAAGGAAGGAAGGAAGGAAGGAAGGAAGGAAGGAAGGAAAAAAGAAAGAGATAGGAGATAGGAAGGTGGGTGGAGGGGGGGATGTGTTGAGGGTCCCTGAGGGGAGTGGGAGGGAGAAGTTGGGGGTGGATATGATTGAAATAAATTGTTTGCAGGTGTGAAATTCTCAAAAGATTAAATAAAAGATTTTTTTTTGGAAGAAGAAAAACAAGCCCTTGAAATGAAACTAAGATCTAAAGTGCCTGGCTGCTGCATTTTATATCCCCAGTCATTCAATGAGATGCTAGCTGCCACTCTCTTAGTTCCAGAATCCTGCACTGCTGAGCTGGAGGGACCTTCACAGGCACGTGGCTCAATGCCTTCACGGTTATAGACAAGGCCACAGACACCCAGAGGGGTTAAGCAACTATCTTGTGGTCACAAAGCTCATGACTGAAAGACTCGGGTCTTCTCAAAGCCCATCCCAGTGGATGCCTGTCTGCCCAGAGCTTTTGCAGACTTAGAAAAAAATGCAAGGAGCAACTGTCTGTTGCTGGATTCAGGCAGGACAGCGGGCATGACCAGAGTCCACCTTGTCATGAGTCACCTGGTCCCCCTTCCTCGGCTTTTCCATTGACTTCCCTGTGTAGGCAGATGGTATCTCAGGAGCTGTGTCTAGCAGAGCTGGAGATGTCTCCTGGAGGGTCTTATAGTTCTTTGATCTTCATATCACTGATTGTATAGGTGGTTTCAACCTCTGCTTCCTCTAGCTACATGCCTTCCTCCTGGTCTCTGAAGGCAGGAAAGCAAACCCTAGGAATATGAAGATGGAGCCATGCATTGTATAACTAGAGAGCAAGGGCCAGAAGGGACCTTCCAGGACAAGCACAGACAGCAGGGTGAGAGAGGGTGGCTTACAGCCAGTCTCAGTACCCCATCTACACCATGGGCCCTACTGGCTGTAGATCCCTGAGCAGCCATTCTGTGGGACATCCTGGTTGGGACCATTAGTATCCAGAGACCCAATCGTCACACAGTAAGAGCCCCTCCCTGGAGTAGAGTTGTCCTGCACAGGGTGAATTTGCTATCTCCTACTTAAACACAAGGCATGGGCAGTTGTCAGAGAGTGGTCGCGGCTCCTCCAAGGTCATGTTGCTGACTCATTGGAGATCAGGACGTGCCTCCCACCTCCTGGTACACAGGACAGAGGCTTTCATTTCAAATGGCTAGGGTCACATCGTCCTTCCTCCATCCCTCTGTACCTTCAGTGTGTGTGGACTGTTCTGGGGTCCCATAGCCATTCCTGCACTGAGCAGTCTGTCCGGGACAATATGAGCAGTAGCTCACCCATCATCCAGTCCTGGAGGCTCCAGTCTATCTGGGCTTTTCCAGAGTAGCCTGCTCCTGCTTCCTTGGTTTGAGGCATAGGGTTGGGCTATCTAGTGTTCTCACATCTCATTGGCTACACTGTGTCACGTGATTGCCTCTAGCTCTCCCCCCCCGGGGGGGGGGGAGGCGGGCAAGAGTCGGAACATTTTAAGGCAGAATAAAGTGTTATCTTCAACAAAATAGGGGTTCGTTGGTTATAAAACTGAGAGGTAACTGTCTGCAGGCCACCACCAGCCTTGGTCCGTTATTTCCCTGTTTCCATTGTGCCCTCAGATCTGCAAAAGGATGCATTTCCTTTTGTGACCAGGAAGTTACAAGATGAGCCCTTGCCCAGGACCCCAAAGCATATGGTTTACCTCACCTCTCCAGCACCTGAATGCGGGGCCCCTCACACACCCTGCATCCTCCCACATATGTCCTCCTGTCCTCTCTGCTTGCTTCTCTCCTCCATGTCCCCTGTCTGCCTCTCGAGTGCCCAGTCCAGCTGGATGAACACACCCTAGGGACACCATGAGGGAGGGCGGCATCATCATTATCTTTTCGGACAGACCTGCTACGTTCAAGCCTCCTGTCAGAAGTCCACAGTCCAGACACCCCTCCTCCAGCTTCCCTTTCCTCTCTGGCTTCTTGCTTATGGGATGTTCATTAGCGTAACCTTGGTGGAGGACATTCTATCCAAATACAAACTGTGAGCAATGTGTGCCCCAGCTTGTTGTAACAGTCGATCATTCAGAAATACTCAAGAGTATAAAATCCCCCAAGGATCTTTGCCTAGTGTTACTAGCAACTTGAAACCCGACCTGTCTACACGTCCATCATTTAGATTAGTTGCCTAAATGTTGGCACATCTCAACTATCTCATACTAAGCAGCCATTAGAATGATTGAGTTTGGCCTCTAGGCTCAGTCTTGGGAGCATGCCCATGATGTGTTTTTAAATAACGGAAGCAGCTCTTGGGAGGATACAGACAGCACAATAAAGATGCCTGTGTACTGTCTGTGCAGAAATGAATCCTGGGAAGATGAACACTTGTACTTGGAGATGCTCAGGGACATGTCTCAAGGGCTGAGTCCCTCTGCCCTCGTGAATTTCCCAGGGCCTTGTCCAAGGCCATGTGGATGCAGGGTCCTGTCCCTTCATGCCTTGTGATCAATGTTCCTTCCTCCCTGAATTGTTTGTGTTGGTATCCAGACACATCATTATTTCTCTAATCATTTACTCCAAGCAAATCCATAGCAAATGGCAAGGCTTCCGGCTTCCTTTGCCAACAGAACAAAAGCACTGTCCTGCTGCCCCCTCTAATGTCTCTCCTCTCCCTTTCTTCTCACTCCCTCCCCTCCGCAAGGTCACTAGCAACCTTGGCATTTGGTCAACATTTAGTGACATGTGGCCTACTGGCACTTGGCATGGTATCTTATGCCTCCTGTCTGAGGTCTGTTCCCTTCTAACTACCCACACCTTCCAGTGTCCTGTGTGCCCCAGGCCTCCCTCCTCCTCCCTCCTTCTGGCTCCTCCATCTGCAGGCCTGCCAGGCTCGGTTCCTCGGGAGACTTCCCCAGACCCATGGCTTCTCTTCTTTTACTTGTTTGCAACTCTCAGATTTAGAACTCAAGCTGGGCTTGGTGATGCTGGCCTGTGATTCCAGGGAGCAGGAAGGCTGAGGAAAGACGATGGGGAGATTTGGGGAGAACTCGTGTCAGAAAGAGAGGTTGGGGGAGAGACAGAAGAGATAAAAGAGATGAGGGAGGTAAGGAGGAAAGAAAGGAAGGCGGGAAAAGGGCTGGAGCTGTGGGTGAAACTCACGGCAGAGCAACAGCACGGTGGGTGCTTTAGGTTTAATAACTGGAGGGGCGAACGAGCTGTAAAATAAAACAAACACCCAAATTACATCTCATCCAACCCCAACCTGATTCTGACTTCCAATTGCTATCCTCCCTCCTTCCCTCTCTCCCTCTCACCCTCTCTCCCTCTTTCTCTCCCTCTCTCCCTTCTTTCCCCCCTCCCTCTTTTCTTTCCTCTCTCCCTCCCTCTCCCCCTCCTTGTCTCCCTCTCCCTCTCCCTTCCTTGCTCCCTTCCTCCTCCCTACCTCTTTACCCCTTCCTTTCTCTGAGCAATTGCCTCTGTCTTCTTTTCTCTCTCGCCTTCCCTTCTGCTTTCCCCTTCTCTCTACCCAAATCATATCTGGCCCTTATAAGTGTTCACGAGTAGGGGTGTGTGTGAAACAACCTGCAAATATGAACTATTTCTGATGGGAAAAGACGCCAAAAATCACAGAGCGCCTGCGGCCCCTTCCCTGAAGTGCAGTGCTCTCCAGTGCCTGGCCAGTTGATTTTGATTTATAAACACGTTTCTTTCATGCTCCAACGCAACTCTTCAAAACAGCCTCTGTTTTCTTTCCAGGCTCTACACAATCCCACCTGCATTTCCCTAGTTTCTGCAAGAAGCTGTGCACGCTCTGTGCTGTGGGGACAAACTCAGGTAAACGCCATGCTCTGAAGGAAAGGAACCACCAGCTCTCCCAGAGAGCATGTCTTCCAGAGCTTAGCTGGAGAGTGGTGCCTTGGGCCCTGTGAGGGACATTTACACCTCCTGAGAATATCTGACCAGGGCTCTGAAGCAAGGTGCCTCTGGTCCCCTTTAGGATCCACAGTAATGGGGTGCTGAGTGATGGGAGTAGCCCAGCCATTCTGCCCACTTCCCCAACCACTGGACATATAGCATAGAATGGAGCTTTGTGGGTGCTGTTGGATAACAAATGGATATGTTGGCCTTTGAAACTATAGTCCGTAAAATATATGAATGAAAACAAGTTACAAGTGCACCCGAGACTGCAGGTGTAGAGAGGGCAGTGCCACCATGCACGTTATAGTTTTCAGTAGCCCCAGCAGGTGTCTACACTGCCCCAACACGTAGCACTGAAGGCCCACTGGGCAAAGCTATTTTCTCCTAACCAAAAGAATAAAACCTACCTGAGGATGGAGACCTGACATTCCTATTGGGCTCAGCCCAACACCAGACCAAGGGTCCACCCCTCAGGACGGCCCTGCTGAAGGGATGAGAGAAGTGGTTGTTGCTTGATCGCTTTTAGTGAGATATTGTACTCTCTTCCCAGGCATCTGTCCTCGGGGCATTTGTTTTGGAGCCCCGGTGTGTAGCTGTGTTAAGTCTGCCCACGGTTGTTTCTCAGCTCTGGAAAACCAGAGCGTTTCCTTCCTCTTCGTCTATCTCTTTTCTAATCACGTCTCCCCAGACATTCTGGGCTTCCTTACTCTTTTCTTTTCTCTGAAGCCCCTCTGCTTTTCCATGTCCACCACCAGGCTGATGTCCATAACAGAAACATCCCGACTTAACTCAAAGGGCATGGCTTTCTCTCTTCCCCTTCTCCATCCTCCTTTCCAGCAGCTACTGAGATGACAGCTTGCCTGCTCTCTGACTTTTCTTTAATACTCTGCTAAATTGTCCTTGAGCTTCCTTCGGAGCCCATTCTTAAATTCTCTTGTTAACAAGACCAATAACCTGAAGAGAGAGGGTACCGATTTTCCTCATAACATTTATGTCACCCAAGGTCGTTCTCTCTAATTAATCAATTAATTCATATTTTGAGATAGGGTCTTCTGTACCCTTGGCTGACCTTCAAGCCACCATGAAGCAGGGATCAGAACTGTGAAGTTTTGCATCTCCTGGCTCCATCTCCCAAGTATAGGATTACAGATGTGTGGCACCTTGCCTGGTTTTTGTGTGAGGCTAGCCTTGAACCCAGGGCTTTCTGTATGCTAGACAAGTACTCTACCAACAGAGCTAGGTCCCAGCCCTGTTCTCCATGTTTTGGAAGCTGTTTCTGTGTCTAGTGTGGAGTAGGGTCCATGGAGGAAGAACTGCAATGTTCCAACTGCCCGGTTCTTCTATTTTTCTGAACACAAGCTGTGTTTGGTGGGGACTTAGGGACAGCTAGCCATGGAAGAGGGAACCCCAGGCATAAAGGCTATGGGGTGATAAAGAACACAGCATGGTCAAGTAACAGAAGGTAGGCCATTGGGGCTAGTGAGGACCTAGATGGTTGGTTCTGGGCTGGGCACTGTGAGGTTCCAGATGCCTGGAGCTCTGTTTCCAGCTCAGGGGACGTGAGATGCTGGTATTGGGCATGTCATGATTAGAGAAGATTTCTTACCTTCATGACGGCTGGGAAACAGAAACACACTGGAGGAGATGGGCAGAGAGACCACGAGGTCCCTGTTATGACACCATGGGAGATTATGAAGCTTTCTGGCAAGTGGACACCAAAGTACAGCAGGGGACAGGCAGGTTTAGAAACATGTAGGGACTGCTACTGTATTGGCATGCTTTGTTAACAAGGCCAAGTGTTCTGGGTCAATGGGAGAGAAGTGTCAAGGTGAAGATATCCTGTTTCTAGTCTGGGTCACTGAACGGAGACCCGCAGAGCCATCTAAGGACACAGTGCCAACAGAAGAGCAGGTGTGAAGTCGGGCCACCAAACCCTCGACTGGGTGAGTCTGACATGCCTTTGAGATGCACAGGTGTGTCTGATCAGGGAGCCGAGCTGTTTACCATCTCTATGGTCTCCCATGTTTCAGAATGTCTCAAAAACAGAACTAGAGAGTAGTACACTGTTCCTCTTCCTCTTAGCCATGCTGTTAAGGTTTCAAACCTGGGACAATGGCTAAGGTACCTATTTAACATACTAAAGCAGATCTGGCCACCAGGTTCTCCTGGCATCCCTCAGTTCCTACCTGTTACAGAACCCTTCTGTCTGGTGTACCCTGCCCCTCTTCTTTAATTCTCCAGCCCGGGAGGCTGGGCTGCTCTTCCCTATATAATCCAACCATTTCTGGCACCTGCCCTCTTTGTAACCTTGCCTTTCCAGGCTGCTGTACCTGGTTCCCTGCTCTCCCCTCTTCCTAACTACAAACCTTCTCCCCCTCTTCTCATAGGGCACAGCTCAGTCGGCTCATGTCAACTCTGGACTCTCCCAGATGTCCCTAACTCTGGCTGTGCTCTCCCACATTCTACAATAAGCTTTCTCCTCCGCCATACCTAGGAACAGTCATGTTCCTTTCCTCTCCTCTCCTTTCTTTTCCTTTCCTTTTTTTCATTTGCTGACAAAACCCAGGACCAGTGATGCCCTTGACTTTCTTTTTTATTTCTTCAGCATGTATTTAAAATGCACCGTTGTTCTTATAGAATTTTATAGCACACCCACACATATATGTTTAGTATTGAGTACTAATTCATCGTATGGGCACCCCACTGTCCATCTTAAGGGCTTGCCATTTCACAAATTATGAATAAAGTGGCTACCGCCATCTGCATGAATGGTTTTGTGCAGACATCTGTTTTGAGGTCAGTCAGGTAAACACCCCTGAGAATGTACTGTGTGACTCTTTCCTTGGGAGATGTGAACAAATGCCTATTCACCTCGGATAGGCATAGATCAAAGTACGCATACCACCAATGAATTTTATTGGGATTACTTACAACACTATGGTAGGGGGTCACTCACGGGAGCAGAAATGACTCAGAGACAACTGTGTCACCAAAGCCTGCCCCAGCATGGCTGACAGCTCACAAAGCTGGGAACCCTGCAGTTCTCTGCACAACTTTCAAGCAGCTTAGCAGGTTAGAGTGCTCCACTGTTTTGAGAGTGATTCTCAGCACTCCTAAATTACTAACTTTGGGGAAGCGGAAACCTTGTGTACGTGGTCAGTTTTAGGGACTTCCTGAACCTTCTCAGTTGTTTACTTCCTGAATCCTGAGAAATCTCCTTTTAGAACATCCTGAGTCTTTTTTTTTTTTTTTTTAATACAGGTTCTCTATTATGTAGCTCTGGCTGTCCTGGAACTCACTCTGTAGACCAGGGTGGTTCAGATCACATAGAGATTCACCTTCTTCTGCCTCCTCAGTGCTGGGATTAAAGGCTTGTGTCACCACACCCAGCTCATATGCTGAGTTTTATGAGAATCCCTTTAGAGATTCCTGACTCTTCAGGATCCTTGAGCCTTAAAGAATTTGCTTCATAACAGCTCGACTACCTAGTCCTATTGTAATGTTCTATGTTAGCTTTGGAAACAAAAAAACAAAACAAAACAAACAAAAACCAAAAATGCTTGCTGGCCATCAACATCTGGTGAAGAGTCTGTTCAGATCTTTTCAATCCCTTTTTGGAGCAGGGTCAGAGCAGGGAAAATGGCTCAGAAGGGAGAGGTACTTGAACACAGCCCTGGTGACATGAGTTTGATTCTCAGATCCCACCAGGTAGCAGGAGAGAACTGACTCCTGAGAGTTGACCTCTGAACTCCACACAAGTGAGGTGGCGTGCATACAGCGATGATCACACATGCAAAGTCAACTGAATAAGTTAATTAAACAAACTTCAACTAAGCTGTTTATTTACCATTGAATTTGAAGGATTCTTTGTATATTTTGGCTACGGATGCCTTATACTGGATCTATATTTTGCAAATATTTTTACAATAGCTATTCTGTTACTCCAGATTTTGGTTTTTCCTTTTTCTACTTTTGAGACAGAGTCTTACTATGTATCCTTAGCTGGCCTGGAACTCACAGAGATCCTCCTGTCTATGCCTTCCGATTGCTGAGATTAAAGGCAAGCACCAGCATGCCCAACTAATGTTTATTTTTTAACTCTTTTTGCACAGCAGTTTTGTTTGTTAGTTCCCGCTGCTGAGGATGGGACAGGGGCCATGGACATGTGCTCCCTGCCAATCGCCCTGCCCAGAGCTGTGCTCCCAGCCAAGCACTCTGCCCCAAGCTGTGCTCTCAGTCTAAAGCTTTTCAGCTAGATAGGTTCCAACCTGCCCAGCCCCCAGTCATGCCCCATTTTGAGTGTCGTGTCTATAAACATTCTACTAGATCCAAGATCACCTTGACCTCTCTTCCACATTTCCTTTTAAAACTCTTATAGTTTTGCATTTTGCACTTAAGATGTTTCGTTCTGTACTCAGTTTTGATTAATTTCTGTGAAAGATCCAAACCTTGAACCGAGGCTCTCTTCTGTTTTGTTTACACCAATGTCCTGCTGTCCCAGCAGTCGATTGAGAAGACCATCTTTCCTCTGTTAAATTACCTCGTTCCTCTGTTTAAAAAAAAAAAACCACAATGTGCCAACTATATTTGTGTGTCTATTTCTGGGTTCTCTGTCCTGGCTCATCGATCTGTGTGTCTAACTTTGCTGTCTTGATTACTGTAGCTTTATAGTCAGCCTTGAAATTGGCTCAGTCCCATCCTCTATTTAATTTTTCTTTTCTGGCTTTTTTTGTCTCTATGCTGGCCACTCTACGTCCTCTGCCTTTCCACATAAATTTTAAAATCAGTTGGTCGATAGCCGCACAGTATTTTACAGAGACTTTGGGGTGGCATGAAATCTATATCTCAAGTTGGAAGAAAATAGTGCCTAACCATATTGAATCTTTCAATCTACAAATGTGGAATGTCTTTTCTATCTAGCTAATCAAGAATTTCCTTCATGCTTTGTAATTTTCTACATGTGGTTGCTATAGATGGTTTGTTAGAGTTATATCTAAGTATTTCATTTTTGTTGCTATTATGATATGATATTTAAGTATACATACGTGTGCCTGTGTGCCCGTGTGCCCGTGTGTGTGTGTGTGTGTGTGTGTGTGTGTGTGTGTGTGTGTGTTTAAAATTCCAACTATTCATTGATGGCATTCAGAAAATAATGTCTTTTTATGTGAACCTCATATCATGTGACTATACTGTATTCACATTCTAGTTTTAGAAGTACTTCTGTTTGTTTCATTCTTTTGCTTTGCATAACTTCTTAGGACCTTCTAGGCCATGAAGTCACCTCTAGTAAGGACAGCTTCCTTCTTTCTGAGGACACACATACCGCGTGTCTTTGTCTCACTGTCCAGGTAAGGATTTCCTGTGTGGAGTAGAACACTCATGGTGACCGAGGCCGTACTTGGCTTATTCTTCATCTCAGTGTCACGATGGTAGCTGTGGACTTTCTTCCTTTTGTAAACCATTCTGATTAAGTAGGGGAGAAAAAATCTCTCCTGATTCCTGGATTTCTGGGAGCTGGGTCCATTTTCCCCTAATTTCTGGGCATTGGACTTTTGTGGAATGCACTTTCTACAACAATGGGTTCTATCCTGCACTTTTATCTTCAGTCTCCTGATGTTATGTCAAGAGGCAGCACTGCCATGAGAATTTACTCAAAGCACTTAGGGGATAGTACAATAAAAACCTCTTGAAAAATAGTGAGTGTCCAGTTCTGTCTAGTGCCCAAAGAGAGACCAGGCCTGAACAAAGACTTTCTGCAGGTTGCACAGGTTTGAGGCACAACGTCTTATTTCTGCATACGCTTCCATCTGCAAATCTCCTCCAGGTCCCACACACCTTGAGCAATTAAAGACGATCCACACAGACAGAAACTACAGGCTTGGTTGTTTTTAGACTAACGGAGATTTACACTGCAAAGCTATTGGCACAGTTATCCATTCCAAAACCCCTGGAACTCATTGGTTTGATGTTTGCCCCTACACGTTTGCTTTTTGGAGGACAGATCACACAAAGGATGTTCTTTACGGTTGTCTTTAGTGTCTGGTCTCCTGGTGTAATTTTCTGCAGATGTTCTCATGTGAGATTCATGGCAGTGGTCTGCTCCTTTCTATGGTTGAGGCATCTTTGATGGGCAGACTGTGGTGGATTCAATAGGTATGTCTCCCGTAGGTCCATAAGCATGAGTGCTTAGTCATTAGGGAGTGTTGATACTTGACGGGGATTGCAAGTGGGAGTGTACTTTTTAGAGGAAATGTGTCACTGGAGGTGGGTATTGGGGTTTCAGAAACCCAAGCTAGGCCCATTGGCTCTTTCTCTGCCTGCTGCCCCCAAATCCAGATGTAGACCTCTCAGCTACTCTCCAGCACCATGTCTGCCTGTGTGCCACCATGCTCCCCCACCATGACAATAATGGCCTAAACCTCTGAAACTGTAAGCCAGCCCCAATTAATGTTTTCTTTTGTAAGAGGTGCTGTGGTCATGGTGTCTCTTCACAGCAACAGACTGCTGGCTAAGACACGAGTCATGTGTATTCTTACACAGATGGACACTGGGGTCGTTTCAGGGTTTGAACCATGCCGCTACAGTGTTTGGTTATGACTCTTTTTGTTTGCATGGATTTCCAGTTCTTTCAGGCAGAGCTGGCCATGCAGTTGCTGAGCCTTATATTAAGAACATATTTGGCTTTTGGAGAAACCGTCATACAAGGCTGGAGGTGTAGCTCAGTATGAAGACTTCTTGCCTAGCATGCACAAGACCTTGGCTTTTATTCGCAGCATGTGTGTGGTGGTGCACGCCTGCAATCCCAGGCATGGCAGAGGCGGGAAGATTGGAAGTTCAAGGTCTACTCTAGAGTTACAGGACAGCTTGGACCACAGCGGACCTTGTCTCCAAAGCAAACCAATATCAACACAAAGGAATTTGCCATGCCATTGTGCCAGGGCTACTGTGTGATTTCCATCCCTTGGATGACAGGTCCTGCTTTTCCACAACTCTTCACAGCCCTTGGCGCTGTGGCTTTAAGCTTATCCAGCTGCTGTGTCTCACTGTGGTGTAGTGACATTACTAATGTCACTCTTGAGCATGTTCCCGCAGCTACTTAGCTACTGCGTGTTTGCTTCTGTGTAGTATCTCCCAAGTTTCAGGAACTTTTTGTTTTGTTTCAAGTCAATGTTAATTTTTGTAATTAAAATGTATTTACATCATTTCTCCCTTCCCAACTCCTCTCATCATCCTCCTGGTCCCTCTCTCATTCATGGCCTCTTTTTCTTTAATTGTCACCCCACTCGGTCCACTTAGTATTGGCATGATTTGAGGGCTGACCACTTGGTATTAGATAACCAGTTAGGGAGATCATTCCTGAGGAAGACCCTTTCTCCCGCTTGCAGCATCCCTTAGTTGCCTGCAATTCTTTGTTTGAGGATGTCTCAAGTTTGTGGCTTTGTCTTTTTATTTTCTTAACGTTCCCTGTGGAACAAAAGAAGACCCCCCCTCCCCCAAAGGAGGTGTTGTTAGTTGTTTTTTTAGCTGTGGCAAAGTGACAGGCAAAAGCAACTTAAGAAATTAAGGTGTTCCAGTTTCATTTCTGTTGTAGAATTACCTCCAATTCCCAAACAAAGCAACTCACAATTCCAGGTCACAGTCTATTACTTTGGGGAGTCCCAGTGGCAGGAACTTGAGACAGCTGGTCACATGGCATTTGCAGTCAAGAGAAGAGAGAAATAGATACAAGTGAGCTGCTTGCTTGCACTCAGCTTGATTTCTATACTCGTATACAGTTCAGGAACCTCTGCCTATGGAATGGAGCTGCCTATAGTAGGCTGAGTCTTCCATTATCGATTGACTTAAGGCAATGCTCACAGGCCAAACCGATGTAGGAAATTCCTCATTAAGCCGCTCTTTTTGGTCATTCTAGGCTATGTTAAGATGTGTCAATTAAAGGTAACCATCACAGAAAGGTATATTTTGCCTCCATAATTCAAGGATATGGTTCATCATGACGGAAGGAATTGAAGGCAGCTAGTCACCTTGCGTCCAAAGTCAGTAGGCAGAGAGATGAGTAGTGGTATTCAGTTTGCTTCTCCCTCTTAATCTATCTGGGGCCCTAGCCCATAGAATGATGTCACTCACATTCAGGGTAGATCTTTTTACTCTTGTTACCCTAATCTAGAAACTTCCTCATAGATATGTGTTAATTTCACCAAACGTGAGTAAAAACCATTACCCAAACTCTTTGGTCAAATTAAGCAAGCTTTATTTTCAGTCAGACAGGACTATCTGTCCTAAAGTGGGGATGGAGAAACTAGCATTGAACTTAGGAAGAAGTAGAGCTTATATACCTCCCCCCCAAACTGCAAGCCTAGGGAGTTTTCAAGGGTTGAGGGATTTCAGGAGGCATTATGGGTGCATAGGAACTTGGCTAAACATTTCAAAGTTATTCAGCAGAACATCTTTTCTTATCAGAGTATATTCAAGGAGTGCTAGACTCTGTAGGAAGTGTGTCAAATTCTAGAAACAGGTTAAAGTATGGTCAACTTGGAATTTTTCAGCAAATAGAAATGAACTTGTTCTGACCTTATAACAAAATGGCTACCATCCTTAAACTGGAGTCAGACTGGTCCATCACATGCCCACAGGCTTGTCTCCAAGATAATATTAGATCCTGTCAAGGTAACAATTAATATTAACCATCAGTTTGTGTGCTGGGTATTAACCATGGCCTTGAACATGAGGCAAGTGCTGTACTGCTGAGCTACACACAGCTCCAGGCCCCGGACAAAAGGTTTTCATTTCAACAGGGTCATAGGTCCTTTCTCCGTGGTCATGGGTCACACTTTTGATGACATTTATAAGAACTCTGCCTGGTACATGATCATGAAAATTGACTCCTTTATTTTGTTCTAGACATTTCATGACTTCTGCTCTTATATGCAAATCCTCCATTCATTTGCACACAACCTTTGTGCCCTACCACTGTATTGCCCTGGCTGTGTGCTTGCTGAGAACCAATTGGCCATAAACACACAGCTTCCCTGGCCTGGAGCTCTTGCATTTGATCCCCACTTGTCTTTGTACCAACGCTGAGCTGTCTTGATTAGTGGGCTTTTATGAAGCATTTTAAAATCAAGTAGTATTACTTCTCTGACTCCATATTTTTTTTCAAAATTGCTTGCATTTCCACATAAATTTTAGGGTCACTTTATCAATTTCTAAAGAAAACAGAACCAACCTTTCTGGGCTATTGTTGGTGTTGCATTTACACATGTAGTCAATTGGAGAGAGCCGAGATAATGCGGAGTCTATAGCACGTGGTAACTATGAAGTGACTCTCTCTGTGTGTTTGGCTCTCCCTTAATTGAGTTCACCAAGACTGGAGTTTTCAGCATCCAAATCTTGTCCCTTTTTGTCAGTTTATTGCTGAGTGTTTTCTTGTTCATATTGCAGCTGTGTATCAGTGTTTTGCTTTCGATTAATGAAGTTTGTGGCTATTCTCTTCTCTAGACTTCTGGTCCCTTGAAACAACTTCAGAAGAACTAGGGTATCAGAAGGGCCAAGCACCGGCACTTGCCTTGAGCCTGTTTCTCTTCTCATCCTTTGCCTTCTCTTTGGAGAAAGGAACCTGGGGCAGGGGCACGAGCAGTGGGAGGCAAACAGGACGAATGGGAGATTGGGCTGCTGGGTAAAGCCCAGATGTGTGTTGAGCCCTGTGCCCAGTTATCCTGGAGGCTCCAGATGAACAGACAAGGAACAGGGACTTCACAGAGGTGGGATTCCAATTCTCATGTGTCTAGGTGGCAGTCAACAGCACAGCATAGGAGTCTGCAGGATGCAAAGGACTCAGACATTGTCTGAGGTTCAGGGTCAGAAGGTGACCTCAGCCCTCTGGGCAGTGGAGGGATTGGCTGTGAAGCAGGGTGGCGTTTGAGACACTGCAGCCTGAGCAGCATCAGGGAAGGCATTGCTCCAACAAGTTCCCCATCAGTGTCCACCATGTGCTAGGTACAGAGGCTGTTCTGGAGCTGAGACAGCCAGATGGAGGACAGTAAGGTGCTCAGGTGGAAGTACATACCAGGTAGGCTAACTTCAGTGACCACTTACTGAGTGCCTGCTGTCAATTCACTCGGTGCTTTGCCTATGTCAGTACAGTGAGGAGATTAACTTGGCTTTACAGTTGAGGAAGTGGAGACTTTAAAGAGGTGTAAAGAGGTTGGCAGGTAGCTTTTCTGTTTTCCTGGTGTGACACCAATGGCTAGGCTGACTTTGGGACACGAATAGAGGGTGTCATGGAAGTCTCTGGAAGTTGGAAATCAGATGATTCACCGGGGGGAATTTATCTTCTAGTTTTTGCATCTCCTTGTTCTCCTTCTTATGGCCCTAGCCCATAGAATGGTGCCACTCACATTTAGGGTAGATCTTTTTACTCTTGTTAACCTAATCTAGAAATTTCCTCATGGATATGTGTTGATTCTACCAAATGATAGTAAAGACCATTACCCAAACTCTTTGGTCAAATTAAGCACGTTTTATGTTCTTTCAGATGGGGCTATCTCCCTAAAGTGGGGGGCCTGCAGGCATTGTCTTATATCAATTGATAACAGAAGACACATTGCTATTCAGATGCACTTCTCGGCATGGAACCCACCTCCCCACTCAGGGTGACAGAGAAGCACTGTAATCTAGACAAAAATCAAAATAGTGTTATACTGAGTGACTGCAGAGGGGCGGTTAGCATAAAGGCTTCTGAATTGGGCCGTCAATATGGCCGATGGTTCGCCTGCATGGGGACTTGCGCATCCTGTCAGGACAGCATAATCAGGCCTTGTGCTGTGGTTACCAGGAACCAGCTGGTCTTTCTTCTTTTATTATCACCAATCTCAGGGAAGCGTATTGACTTCTATCACATAAAAGATGGATAGATTTGATCTCTCCATAGGACTTGGTGGTAAAGCAGGAGAATGTCCTGCCGTAAGAGAGAAGAGGTTCCTTGTCACCTGCCCTGGATTCTCATGATGTGCACTGTAGCTACTTCTAGCTGTTATCCCCACTCGTGGTCTTATAAGGGTCCATCCTTCTCCTTACCTGCTCTGGAGACTCGAGCAACCACACTCATAAGACCAGAGGGGGCTGCTTGCCGAAGAGCATCACACAGGGCTGTTGCCTGTTGACATTCCCTCATAGAAAGAGGAGGTTAGGAGATCCTTCCCTGAGTATCCAGTCACTGATACCAGTCGCTTGTATGTAATTTGACCCTAACAGCATGGGTCTCAGGAAGTGGTAAAATATATGTTCTAGGGAAAGAAGATGCTCCATCCATGTAGCTGTGGGAAGCCTTCCCCATGCTGGATGCTAACCTTCCAGTGCAGATCCTTTGGAGTCAGCCACATTCCTGTTTGTAAACCCTTACCTACTTGCACTTTGTAGGGAAGCCTAATGAGCCCATTGGTTCTCCAGGGTTAATTTTGGTGGAAGTGAACTTCGGTTTGCTGTTGGGACCTTGTGTGGAAGAGATAGCTGTCGCTCAGACCTCCCTTATTCCGGGGTGAGATTTCTCACAATAGGAAGCTATAGGGATTCTTTATGGTCCCCATGGAAGATGCACCTGTTATCTCTGGTGAGCCTGGTTGATCTTCACAATCTGTTGTATTTTCCTGGGCCTCACAAATCTGGGTTTGGCTGACCACCTGATTCACAGCAGCACAAGAATCAAGATGGCCCGGAGCAAGGAGCTGGCTGCGGAGGGCTTCAGCCTTCAGTGTCAGAGCCTGAGACCCTAGACTCTTGATGGCCCCAGAGCTGCTGGGACCCCGTTTGTAGATGGAAGTAGTCATTATTAACCTGGCAGAGTTCACTCCTGCCTAAGGACAGGGAGTCTCTATGGATGCAGTTTGGTATTTTGTGTCTTGGCAAGAAGAAGAAGATGAATCCTTCCAGGGCACCAAGACATGAAAAGCCTCTCCTTTTGGGGATCCACTCTACTATGGGATGGTCTAGGGTGTGCTCTTCCAGAACCCTGGCAGACACTCTGTCAGTCTCCTGTTTCTTCTCTCATAATCTCCTCTTTTATAGGTGTAGAATATGCCTTCCTCATTGGCTGCACACTTGCAGCCAGTGACCACTCCATCGTAGCATAGCCCACTGGCCGTCACCACATTCTTCCTTACGTCTCACTAGCAGCTAGTGACTAGCCCTTGGAGGAGGAGATGCTAGTGTTCTGGCAATGTGATCCGGAAGCTTGTGTCTTAGTTTCTACCAATAATTGGCTCTTCTTCGAGGGATGAGACTATTGAGGGCATAGCTGAAACTGTCATTCTGAAATCCTTGTGTTGGGAGAACAAATGTTCTTTCCAACTCTCGGGGAATCTCCGGTTCTCACACAGCAGTCTCAGCAGGGGCTGGACAGAGCTGAGGTCATTGCGTCTTCCTAGACACTTGGGAGAAGCTGTCACATGCCACGGGTTGTGAAGTTATTGTCACCGCCTCCTGCCTCTGGGTAAGGCCCCTTTGCGCCAGGGCACTTTCTGGGTGGCTATTTATTACCATCTCGAGAAGACTTGATCACGCGTGACCCCACTGAGTAAGAGTAACTCCCATGAGCAGCATCCCACTTTCTGCTACAAAGGACTCCTTGCTAGGCTCCAGTCCAAGGCTGTGATGGATCGATATTAAGGCTCTGTCCCCTGGGCTTGCCCTGGGGTCAACTCTGTACAGTCAGGAGATGTAAACTGCTTTGGAAGTTTAAACATGGAAGTTTTCATTTGAAGTGGTTAATATCAAGCTAATGAAGGACCTGGACAATGAAGGGTTCCCAGGGAGAAAATACAGCATGCTCGTGACCACGGAGGCACAGAGCCTGCGCAGGGAAGCAAAACTTGCCAGAGATAATGCCTACCCAGGGCCCAATTCTAGGGTCTCCTTGGGGGGGGCGTGGCCATCCTGGGAACGCACCTCCCACCAATGGCCAGGAAGCTGCTGCAGGGGTCTTGTGGGGTGGCTCAGGAGACAGTGCCCCCAAGTGGAAAAACCTCCGCTGAAGACCAGGCCTGAACCCTAATCCTGCTTCTGAGTTCTTGCCCTCTCCTTCCTGCCCCCGCCACTGACAACGTCTGCCACCAAGCTGCTGGCAAAGGGATCGTGGTGACAAAGCCAGGTTTTCGTAACCCATATGGAAGCTCAATGGTGACAGACTGATCTCTGCAGTGTGGAGGAGGACCCTGGTGCTGGAAGACACTCTCAGAGCGCTTGGTCTCCGGAAGCCCAGGAAGTGTCTGGGGTCTGCTCTTTCCCGCTGCTCGAATCTTCTCGGCTCATGAACCTCTCGGCTCACCTGCTCTGAACATCGGTTTCTCCATGTGCTAAGGGTTGGACTGGTCTCTAGTGTGAGGGGTCAGGGTGGGTGTGAGGAGAGAGTCACACTTTTTTGAGCAGCGAGAGTGGATGTGGGCAAGGGGTGGCAATTAGATGAGTGGGGGAGTCACTCGGTGCTCTTGTCGTCTCCTGGCTTTGTGTCTCCATTATTGATGCTCTCTCCGCCCACATCAGCGCCCTTAGCGACTGCGACCTTTGTATTTATCAGGATGCTCAGGATCCAAATTAAAGCCACAACTCAAAGGGACTTGCACAGTGATGACACTCATCACTGCGCGTGAGGAGAATCCAGGGTGGATGAAGCTTCAGGGTTGGTCGACTGTGCACTCTAAGGACCTTAGGAGAATTAAGAAAGGGTCTCAGCAAATCGTCAGCAGGATCTGAGGGAAGGGGGGGGGGAGAAGAAGAAGAAGAAGAAGAGGAAGAAGAAGAAGAAGAAGAAGAAGAAGAAGAAGAAGAAGAAGAAGAAGAAGAAGAAGAAGAAGAAGAAGAAGAAGAAATACATTCATGCTATGAACACTTTAGATGGCGTGATCTCAGGCAAACCCTTTGGCTTCTATGAGACTCGGTTTCCTTGACTGCACAACTGGAGGCTTGGGGGGGATGGGCACAAAGTCCTGTATGTGGTGCCTGACTGGCAGCAAGCAATCAGTAACCCTTGTGGCTGTTGGTGACATGTGGAAGCTGTGGTAGGTGATCTCATTTCAGCTTGGGGACGTAGGGCTTCACAGTCCAGTGAGCTGACCAGTGTGGGGCAATGGTTAGTGCCCTGAACCCAGAGACATAGGAGCTCTACCCAGGAGAGGCACCACTGCTGGGAACTGATCTACATTCAAGGGGATGATGTGTCCCTGGCTGGGGGACCTTGGAGGACGAGTTAATGATGGGAGCAAACTCTATGGATGCTAAGCACAGGGGAGGCTGGTGCTCTGGGCCTTGTACAGTCACAGGGATAAGGACTGGGGAGATGGCTCAGCCAGCGAAGTGCTTGACATGCGAGAAAGAGGAACTAAGTTTGATCCCCTGAACCCACATTAAAAAGCCAAGTGTGGCAGCAGGTGCTTGTTGGGGTAGAGGAGATGCAAACCAGGGAGGCTCACTGGCCAGCCAGCCCAGCTGTATTGAGTTCAGGAAACACTGTTTCAAATGACAAGGAATATGGAACCAGAAGAATAACACCTGAGGTTCGCCTCTAGCCTCCATGTGCACCCCCCCACACACACATTCATACCAAGAACATGCCTCCCCCCACCACATGTGTGCTCATACTCAAGATCATATCTCCCTTCTCCTGCACCCTCCTAAACACAAGTAGCTTTTCTATACCAGGATTTTTGTCTGTTAGCTAGTGGCTCCTGCCTCAAATCTTGCATGGCCATTGGGCATGGTTGGTCAGAAAGCTCTGAAACATAAGGTCCTTTCTCTCTGAGTTTGGCTAGCCCCTGGTGGCCTTCTCTGGGTAGAAGCTGGGCAATGTCCTGCAAATGAGCCAGCTCTGTCCTGTTGAGGCTTAGGTTTGCCTGTCCGGGCTATTCTCTCTTTCTTTCTACAAAGTGTAACCAGTTCCACTTTGGTACTTCTGTTGGGCTGGCACCCAACAGAAGGAATCCTCTGGACACTGGGTTAAGCATTCTTGGTTTGTCTTAGTGAGTTTCCAGTAAATGTCACTCCCCTTAAAACCAAGTAACTGGTCTCCATGGCTGGAAAAGAGGAGAGAATAGTGGAGCTGTGGTGGGAAGGCCCTGGGTTCAAATTTAGACTGCGCTTAACATTCTGACACTTAAGCACACCGCATGCAAACAGCTGACAAACGTCTGACTCCAGAGCAAGTGAGAGTCAGGGAGGCTGCAAGGTGAGACTGACTTGAACCAGGGGTCTCAGGTCAAGTCCTGACTCTGCCACCCTCCTTCCGTGTGACCTGGGCATGGTCCATGTCCATCTGGTTCTAGTTCCCTCATCTGCATGGGGACTGTGGGACTGTAGCCCGTGACACGTGAGCACAGATTCCAGAAGAGCTGGGTGTCTCTTCCCTCTCAAACCACCGCAGACGTAGGAAGGGAGAGTTGTCACGGTGCTGAGGCTACCTGTGTGGTGGCCATGTTGAGGTGGCTGTGTCTGCAGCACAGATGCAGGTCAGGGTAAGTAGCCAATGGGAGAAGACACCTGGCTACTTGCCAAGTCCGCCTACTGTCATCTACCTACTGATACTACCGCCATCAGTCCTGCGAGTCCCTTCCTCTCCTCTCTAGGCCTCTGTCTTTTCTGTCTGAAACTATCAGACGACTGAGTCTGTGGAGGAGGGAGGAGGAAACAGAAGCTCCGAGTTCTTCAACGAAGTCCCCAGGGTCAAGCTGCAAGTTGGTGGCCAGCGGGGCCTCTGGCTCTTCCAAGGACCCCCATTTTCAGTGTGAGGCCTTCTTCTTCTGGGCCAGGCTTCAGAGTGGTAGGTAGCATAGCTCCTGGTAGCGTCCCTCCTGGGCGCTTGATGCTCTAGTCTCTGCCTTTCAATTAGCACTGGGGCTGTTTTCATTAAGAGAGGGCCTTTCAGAAGTGACATAAAACGGAGGCTTGAAAGGAAACGTCGGTTCCATTTCCACAGCTTGCTTTCATTACACATTTCCATTTCAACGGCTTCTCTTTTCTTTTCCTGCTCTCACGTTTTAGGCTCAAAGCATGAAAGAGCCCTAGGAACGCCCTTTGGAGCCATTCTTGCTCGGCGCCTTCCAGCTCTGCCCCCCCCCCCAACAATCCCCCCCTCCCCACCAGGTCTGGTCTCAGGAGACAAGGGCAAAGGTGACTGTACACAAAGGTGAGCTCTTGTGCCCAGGCATGGCCATGTGTTGGGTACTAGGGTGTTTTGACTCCCACAGTGGGGCTGGACTGGAGATAGAGACATCAGGGCGGAGGCTAGCTCAAAGGGCCAGGAAGGAGGAAGGCACAGAGCAGAAGAGAGGGATTTCAAAGGGCCAGGGCTTTCCATTCAGTGGCAGAGTGCCTGACTGGCAGATGTAAAGACATGAATTCAATCTTCAGAACTGCAAAGGGAGGGAGAGGAGAAAGAGGAGGAGGAGGAGGGGGAGGAGGGAGAGGAAGATGGAAGGGAGAGGAGGAAGGGGAGGAGAAGAGGGGGAGGAGGAGGAGGAAAAGGGGGAAGGAGAAAGATGGGGAGGGAGAAGGGGAAGGAGAAGGAAGGGGATGGGGAGGAGGAAGAAGAAGGAGGAAGGGGGAGGAGGGGGAGGAAAAGAGAGGGAGGAGGGTGGGAGGAAGGGAAGGAGGAAGGGGGAGGAGGGGGAGGAAAAGAGAGGGAGGAAGGGTGGGAGGAAGGGAAGGAGGAAGGGGGAGGAGGGGGAGGAAAAGAGAGGGAGGAAGGGTGGGAGGAAGGGAAGGAGGAAGGGGGAGGAGGGGGAGGAAAAGAGAGGGAGGAAGGGTAGGAGGAAGGGAAGGAGGAAGAGGGGCAGGAGGGAAGGAAGGGAAGGTGGCAGGCAATAGCTGTAGAGTCACTCAGGATTTTCAGTCCCCGATACTAACTGGCTGATTTCAAGGGAGGGTGAAGGATGGGAGGTTTGGCTCGGGGTGATGGAGACATTGTTGAGATGAGGCAGATGAGCAGAGACCGCCAGAGAGCAGTGGCGTTGTCAGCCCTCAGCCTCAGTTCCCCTAGTTACAGCCATGTGAGCAGAATTACAGACATAGCCAATCGTGGTGGATACTTTTATGGCAATTAACACAAAAATAAAGTCATCTGTGAGGGGGGACCTCAATTAAGAAAATGCCTCCATGAGGTCAGGCTGTAGGCAAGCCTGCAGAGCATTTTCTTCTTTAGTAATTAATAGGGGAGGGCCCAGCCCATAGTGAGGAGTACCAACCCTGTCTGGGCTCCTAGGTTCTATCAGAAAGCAGGCTGAGCAAGCCGGTAAGCAGCACCCTCCATGGCCTCTGCATCAGCTCCTGCCTCCAGGTTCCTGCCCTGTGTGACTTCCTGTCCTGATTTCCTCTGATGATGAACAGTGATGTGGAAGTGTGAGCCGAATAAACATTCTCCTCCCATCTTGCTTTGGTCATGGTGTTTCCTCATAGCAGTGGTAAACCTAGGAATGACAGTAATAGATAATCAATAGTGATTAGTCAAAAGGAATAGCTGGAGCAGGCAGTCCAGCGGGCAGGGGCGGGGGTGGCATTGTGCTACTGCTGATGTCTGTCTCTTTCACTGGACTGTGGTGGTAATTTTCATGTTTACTGCTGTGCCCTTAGACCCCACAGGAAGCCCGGTGCTTAATGGCCTTTTAGTTCATTTGGATGAGCCAGTTGGCAGACCGAGGAAGGCCAGTGGAGAAAAGCTGCACCCCATGTTCCTGAATCCAGTAAGATCCAGTAGGATCCAGTAGGATCCAGTAAGATCCAGTAGGATCCAGTAGGATCCAGGTGCCTTTGACCAAGTACGCAGTCCAGAATGCACAGGAGCCAGGCTGTATCCCTGACAACAGCCAGACCCCACTCCCACCCCCATGTCCCTGTCCTTCCTGTTTGGAGATGGCTGTTGTGTGGCGGGGCCTCAAGCAGCTGGGTTGTCCAAGAGAGCTGCTGGGAGCTGTCCCTGTGGACACGAGTTCCTGAGCCAGGTAAGAGCGTGGGGTTCATGCTGATGTTTGTCTTTGAAGGCAAGAAGGCCAGGGAAAGGACACCAACCCAGGTGCAGAGCATTAACAGGCTGCCGTGTCACCACATGTCCAAACAGTTCAGGACAGATGAATAAATATTTCCCTACCTCCATCTCCGTCCCAGCACTGTCCTGCCCAGTCAAGCATTTACTGGCCTCTGATCTGGACATGACCTGGCCCTGCTCTTCCCATGTGCTCAGTTCTGACCCTGCCAGGTTTATTTAGAAATAGTATGGGTGCTTCTGAGGAAGGAAGCCACTGAGCTTGAGGAAGGAGACTGGTCTTCACCTTGGTCAGGTCTACGACTGTCCTGCAAAGGCCCCAGGCAGTCAACTGGGAAATGGGATGGCGCCGCCCCAAACCTTGACTACCCCCATGCATGAGCCAACACATTTCTGTCCAAGTTTAGCTAGTCTGTCATTTGTACCCACCAGGGCCAGGGCAGCCCTGTGTCTGATCATCTTTCCCTGTTCCTTGGCTCCAGCCATACTCACGTGCCTCCAGACAGTGGCTCTTCACAGGCAAGTGTGGCTCACCCTTCGTCCCTGTGCTCACTCACCCTCCCCTGCTTGTTCTTGCTCTGCCCAGATGTGGCAGAGCTTTCATTGCACCCCAGATCTCAGGAACATAGGGGTAAGAGGAGGACCTCAAGTCAGAGCCATATGGGTCATCCCTGAGTGAACAGGGTTGGAGCACATCTCTCTGAGCCTTAGTGCAGACACGATGTCACCCCACGGGACTCTCACATGGCTTGATTCTGGTAATTTCCCCCTATTGCATGGTAGGTGTCTAATAATCGCCGGTGACAAAGTTAGTGCTAGACTGATACTCAAGACCTTCCCCTGGCATGTCACCTCCAGTGGGTTAAGGCATAAGCCCCGGGGAAATCTTACCCATCAGCCTGGCTTTTGGAAAGAGAATTGGACAATACTCTAATTCCAAAGAGTAAATGTCACAGGCTTGGGAAAGATTTGGAGGCTCTGAAAATAAATACCAGCTTGGAAGGAGGGAGGGAGGGAGGGAGTGGGAGGAAGGGGAAGAGGAGGAAGGAAGGGGAGGAGGGAGGGAGGGAGTGGGAGGAAGGGGAAGAGGAGGAAGGAAGGGGAGGAGGGAGAGAAGAGGGAGGATGGTGAGGAGGAGGAGGAGGGAGGCCTTTTTCTTCATGGATTTCATTTATGGGACCCCACAAAGGAAGAGAATGGGATGCACTCCCCTGTGTATATTATGGGATGGGAGCTGGGCAGGGCAAGATAGCAAAGGGGCAGCCTGAATCAGTGAGCTGGCTGGCTGAGGGTTTTTGTTTTCCCTTCAAAATGTTGCTTGAAAACATCCTGTGACTGTCTCCACTTAGCATCATTTCCACAGAGGCCTCTCTTGGCCCTCAGGAGAGAATGCTTCTCACTCTCCTTCCTCTTCCCTCCTTTCTCACTGGGAAACATCAGTAGCAAATGGCCGGCACTCGAATGGAGAGTTACACTCCGAGCAGCACAGCACCCACCCAAGCGCACCCAGCCTCCGACTTGCCACAGCCACTTGACTCACACAAGTGTAAGCAGAGTGTGTGTGTCTGTGTATATGTGTGTGTATATGTGTGTGTCTGTGTATATGCATATGTATATGTGAGTATGTGTGTGGGTGTGTATACACATATATTACAGAAAACCTATAATTAAAAATATTCATAAGGAATTCTTTGAGCAACAAGATTAGAGGAATCTCCATTTTAGTTGCAGTCTAAAGCTGTGGTTCTCAACCTGTGAGTCGTGACTGCTTTGGAGGCTTGGATGATTCTCGTACAGGGGTCGCCTATCAGATATTTACATTACGATTCATAACAGCAGCAAAATTACAGTTCTGAAGTACAACAAAACAATTTTATAGTTTGGAGTTGCCACAGCACGAGGAACTGTATTAAAGGGCTGCAGCATTTGGAAGGTTGAAACACACTGGCATAAAGTGTTTTCAGAGGGTGTGGGTTACAGAGATTTCTTACCATGTAATGATCCTCCTGTATGCTTCCAAGTATAGTGTTGAATTTAAAAATTCAGTATGTTGTGTTTCAGCTTATACCCCAATTTCTGGATGAGGTAGGAAAAAAAGGTTTGGATGAGGAGGGGAGAGCTCAGGGTTCTAGTCTCGACCTCCTCTTCCTAGAAGCCTTCCTTGATTGCCTTCTCCTGCCTGTCCTACAGGGAGTACACCGCTGCCCCGCATCAGTTCTGCGTTGTGTGTGTCTGTTTCACAACAAGTGGTAACTCATCACTCATATGACAACTTCTGCCTCCTCCTCTCTGCTGGGGCTGGGCACGGTGGCTCATGCCTAGAATCCCAGTATAGGAGGCTGAGGCAGGAGGACCATCAGTATGAGATCACTCTGTGAGTGCTACTAGCCAAGCTCTAGGCCCACCTGGCTACAAAATGAGATCTGGTCACAGTCAATCGGTCCGGAAATAAGGGAACAGGAAACTGTGGTCTGTCCGAATGAAAGAAAGCTAAAAAACGAGTAAATAGTTGAGGCATGATTTGAACCCAGTGCTGCGGGCTCAGCCCCTGTGGACCCTCACATGGAAGCAGAATATGTTATCAGACAGGAAGGCAGATAGAGAGTTAGGGAGGCTTAGCAGTGTCTTGTCAATGTCTGGTGACTTATGAACACATCTGCCCTCTCCAGGGGGAGCCTGATGCTGGGTCTTTCCTTGACATAGCAGGTGCTGGGTCATCTTAGCTTTAACTGACACAACTTAGCATCACATGAGAGGGAAGTCACAATTAAGGGATTGCCCAGATGAGACTGGCCAATGGGCACGTTTATGAGGGATTGTCCTGGATGTTGACTGAGGTAGGAGGACCCAGTCCACTATGGGTGGCACCATTCCCTGGGCAGGTGGTTATGGGATCTCTCAAAAAGCTGTTTGAGCAGGAGCCTGTGAGCCAGAGAATGAGCCAGCAAGCAGCATCCCGCCGTGGTTTCTGCTTCAATTTCCTGCTTGGATTCTTGCTCTGACATCTTTCAGTGATGGAGAGTGACCTGGAAGTGATGGACTGTGACCTGGAAGTATAAGCCAAATAAACCCTTTCTTCCCCCATGTTGCTTTTGCTCACGGTGTTTGTCATGGCGCCAGGACCACAAACACAAAGCAAAGCAAACAGGTCGCTGCTGAGACAGGCAGAGCCACACTGGCTGGGATGTCACTGCCTTAAGTGGCTCTGTCCTGCAACAGATGGTGGCACAGACAGACAGTGGCAGTGACATCAGCAGCTATTTGTGGAGCAGACACCAAGTCGGCCTTTAGGGACAAGAGTACCCATTCCACATGGCTTGGATGTGATCTTAAATGCATTGAGTGGATAGGGAGGTGGCCCACTGAATAAAGCACTTGGCATGTAAGCGTGAGGGCGTGAGTTCGGATCCCCAGCACATGTATGAAAGCTGGCCTGGCCTGGCAGCCCGTCTGTAATCCCAGTGCTTTGGAAGCTGAAAGGGAATTCCTGGGGCGAGCTGGCTAGACAAGCTGACAGTGCAAGTTCCGGGGGAACAATAGACCTGACTCTGATCATAGAGATTGATGACACCTGACATTAAGCTGTGCTCTCTGCCCGCATGCACACACGCACAGACACAAACATACCCCCCACCCCCACACACATGTATGTATACACATATACACATGCACACACATGTCTAAGCCCCCACATGTGTTCACACACACATGCACACACACACATATATACACACATGCACGCCCACACATAAGCAGACATGCATGCACACATACTCGTGCATGCACATACACACATGTACACACACACATCCAAGCTTCCACACATGTGTACCCACACACGGGCACACACACATGCACATGCACATACACACACATATGTACACACACATGCATACCTGCACATATACAGAAGCACACACACACACATATACACTTGTACACACATACACTCACATGCATACACATGTCCAAGTTCCCACATATGTGTACTCACACACATTCAGACACACACACTCACACACAAACACACACACATACTTATAGAAAGGCAGAATTAAAACCACAATGCTTTCTTTATAAATCATGCTCGTTTCCCTCCTCCTGGCTCTACAACATTTTCTTTCCTTTCAGAACCCTTCACAGTCCTCTTGAGAGGTGATTAGCAGGTTCCCTTTGAATAAAAACAAGTGGGGGCTCCTCTGTGAATGCACAGGGTTGATAGACTAGGAAGGCAGCGTGGATTTTATCTTCTGCACTTACTGCTCTGGGTTGGAGTTGGGAAGTTCTTAGAAGCTCCTTTTTGGGGATTCTGGCCTCAGAGCCTGTGAGCTCTGGCTCTGTTTAGAACATGTGCTGCCTGGCAGGAGCCTCCTCAATGCCTGCCTTTGCTGCTGTGTCTCATGTGCTGATAACACAGCTCCAGTACATTTATAAACATTTGGGGGATCTTCTCAGTTATTAATTTTCATTTACGTATAGGAAAAAATAAATTGTCTCTGCACTCTAATAAAATCGCTGTTCCGTGTCCTTGCGCTCACTAAGTGGATGTGGGCAGGAGCCCGGAGCTGCTCTGCTGAAAGCTGGTATACCATTTCTAGTACTGGGTGGCCAGGGATCTTGCTTTGCTGTTTGGGGACAGTTGCTTTCCTTCTCTGGGCCTCAGGGGTATCCAACCTGCAGCTCACAGTCTGAAGTCAAGGATAGCTATGAATGTTATCCTTGAATCCATAAGCTTACTTAAAACATTATAAGGGGGGTTGTGTGCAATATTTGCGTGTGTGCATGCCTGAGTGTGTGTGTGTGTGTGTGTGTGTGTGTGTGTGTGTGTGTGTGTGCTGACGTCAAAGGTTAGACATGTCTGCAAGTGTCTTGTGTTCACTGTCTCAGTTCTCCAGGAGAATGAGGTTCTGGGCAATAGGCATAGAGGAGATCAGCTATTAAGCATGCAAGCACCCACTATGTGCCAGGCACATGCTGGAGGCCAGGGAGACAGACTTATTGCAGAGTATACATTTTGGAGCAGACAAAGCCCCAAAGCTATTGAGCTCTCCCGTTCAACATAAACAGGGATTCCTGCTCACTTTGCTCTCTGTTGTTGTCTCCTCCGAGGATGACCTGAATCCCCTGGAAATGCGGCACAGAGCACTTCCAGTGGAGCACTGTCTTTCTTTCGGTGTCCTTGGCCTGCCCTGGGGTCAGCCATGGTAAGGGAACTTGGCATATCCCTGAGGCGTGTTGCCCATAGGCAGGCTCAAGACCTCAGAATGCATTGCTCAGGCAGCAAGTGCTGGTCCCAGGGCAGCTGCTTTCTAGGGGCTCCCACCCCAGCCAAGGTAGCCACTGTTCTGTTCTCCTTCCCCATGTCCTTTTTGAAACCACCTGCCATCACTTTGGCTGTTGCCAGCCTGGTACTTGTCCTGTAAGCATACAAGGCTGGTGGGCTCTGCTCTTGGGGTGGGCGCTGTTGTTGGCTCTATCCCTGGACTGAACCTTGGGCTCAGAGAGGCTGAATCACAGGAATACATAAACCAGATGTGATGGTTTTCCTTTCAAGCCTGGGACTGAGTGACTTTAGCAGCACTTGTAGCGATGAGAAATGGATGCAGCTGGCTGTGCTCTGCAGAGCCAGGAGCCTCATGCTGTAGGAGCAAGACAGGAGGCTATTCAGTGAAATGACCACTTAGTGAGGGTGGGTAGGGGAAGGAGGGGCAACTATGAGTAAGTCCTAGAGGTATCAGGGTGAAGGGCCAAGGTGGGGCCTGACCATGGGGCTTTGAACGCCACAGCTAGACAAGGTAGGACTCAGGAGTCAGAGAGCCCATGGAAGACTTCACACAGTTCCTCTCAGGGTGGGCTGAACCCTGGCTTCTGTTAGCCCTCCCCCTACTTTTGGCTAGCCTGCTTCCCCCCCCCCCCCCGTGTATCGTGGGACATAGTTGAGCATTCCCTGTGGCAGCCAAGGGCATTTGCAGACAAGCTTTGTGTCTAGCTACCACAATTCCCTTCTTTAATGTCTAACTCTCCTCTGCAACACTACACAATACCTCACAGGGGACCCCGGGTGCAGGAAAACCGGCTCAGACTCAATCACTCGCTGTTTTACAAGACCACCACATGATCTTGATCTGTCCCATGTCATTATTAAGACCCCACGGTCAAGGTTCTAATATCGCTCCCATTTCACAGGTAGGTAAGCCGAGGTAGAGAGGGTCTTGCTCATTGTTACATGCCAAGAAAACAAGACCCCTGGAACTCCAACCTGATTACCCTTCAAGAAGTGTGTCCCTCCAAGCAGTGTGCTGTCACAGGGTCCTCTTCCCAATAAACTGCTCCTCTCACTTCTTCTCCACACTGCCAGCCCAGTGTGTAAAAACAAAGTAAATATTTAAAGAGCTTGGCTCTGGCCTTCCCTGGGCTTGGGGGATGCTGTCTATTCAGCCGTGACTTCACATATTATCCCTTCTGCTAAAGGGAGCTAATTATCCGCTGTGATGTAAGCCTAGCACCTCTCATATAACCCAACCGAAGACCTCTGAGAGGCAACACTAATTATCTCCATGTTACAACCCAGGATAATATCCCTCAGAGAGTCACGGGAACTTGTCTAAGGTCACACAGCTAGGCAAAGGCAGAACCAAGATACCTGACTGTTGTTCTGAGCCTCTCAGCCAGAGAGCTCTCTGATCTAGTCTATACCTTTCATAGAGAGGCCGTGAGCGGAGAACAAGCCTTGGCTTCTGGTGGGTAGAACCTAAACCCACAGCCCTGTGTCCCCCTCATCCACACACAGACAGCACCGACTGATACGCCCAAGCTGGGCTCCAGCCTGAAAACTGAGCCGAATGCCAGCATCCGTCTCTCTCTACCTCCTCTCTCTGGGTACAATGTGACCACTGTCTCACACTCTGACAGCCTCAGCTGGAGCCACCATGGCCCCCATTCCTTCTCAAACAGAATGGACTGAACTCTTGAACTATGAGTCCAAGCAAAGCTTTCCCCACCGTTAGCCCAGAAGGAATGCTAACCGCCACTTTCATCAGGCGTTTTGTTGTAGCAATGAGAAAAGTAATTGATACAAGAAGCAAGCCTGTTTGGTCCTTTATGTGATCGACTGGCAAAGCAACTCCTACTTCGCCCAGGAGGATGAGGACACACCTCTGTGAAACTCCAGTCTCAGGACTAAGAGAGCAAAGCCATTTCCTGTACAAGTGCCGTCCTTGGCCACAGCCTCCTTGTCTGCCTCCACCTGCCTATCTGACCATGCCCTTCACTCCAGGGGCTCCTTCTGGCTTCCATTGGCACCTCTGTGCTTTTGCTGTGTGACCCCTGCCTGCACACATCCAGACCCAGTTACGGGGTGACCAGTTACAAAGCCAGTGAATCTAAGTGTCTGGAGCAGAGACTCTGGGCTTGGGCTTCCCGCAGAGCAGGGAGCTCACATGTGCAAGAGGCTGTTGCGAAGTCATGGGTGAGTATTAGCCTCGGGTCAGAGTTCTCTCAAACACTTGTAGCTGAAGTGACATAAATTATTCTGGTCTGCCTTGAAGGACCAGACTTATGGTTGTCCTTTTTTTAAAAGAAAATTATTACTTTAAAATTATTTTGTTTTAAAGATTTATTTATTTATTTATTTATTTATTTCATGTATGTGAGTACACTGTAGCTGTCTTCAGACACACCAGAAGAGGACATCAGATCCCATTACAGATGATTGTGAGCTGCCATGTGGTTGTTGGGATTTGAACTCAGGACCTCTGGAAGAGTAGTCAGTGCTCTTAACCACTGAGCCATCTCTCCAGCCCATGGGTGTCCTTTTAAGCTTACTGTTGTATTCCTGTTTCACACCGGAGTTCTCTGCACCATAGAAGAGTGGTTCTAAACTATGGGTTGGGACCTCTTTGAGGAGGTCAAACGATCCTTTCATAGTGGTTGCCTGAGACTATCTGCATATCAGATATTTACATTAAAATTTATACCAGTAGCAAAGTTACAGTTATGAAGTAGCAACAAGATAATTTTTATGGTTGCAGGTCACCACAACATACTGAAGGGTCGTAGCATTAGGAAAGTTGAGAGCCACGGCTGTAGAAAATGGGAGAGGGAGAGGGTGTCAGGGTAGCCCAGAGTGAGCCTGAGCTGAGGGGAGGAGAGGCTCACAGACTCAGGAAACTGTTGGGGCAGAGGAACAGCAAAATCAAGAGGGCACAGGGCAGGGCACAGTGGCAAGAGCCTGGACCAGCATGGCATGTGCGGTCACACTGACTCTGCCTGCTCTAGCCTGGCTGTCATTAGTCATTACTCCTCACCCATGAGAGCTGAGCCCTGTGAAAGATAGATCTGTGCTGTCCCATGTCACTTCCCCGTCTGAGCTCAGTGGGTGAAAGCAATTGCTGGTCTTAGGGCAACTTCAGAGCCTCAGCCTGCAACTTGCGGACAGTTTTTACATAGAGCTCTTCCTGAGCCTTGAGGATTCTGGAATCCAGTGTCCTGTCCAATGCCCTGAAGGGCCCATGCACAGGTGAACACACATTGGTCTCCACTGTCGACTTTCTCTGACACTCTTCCCAGAGACCCAGGTCACCTCAGGTGGGTGCCACAGAGCCCTGGGAAGCACAGAGTCTCCAAGATGCCACTGCAGAGAAGCTGTGGCCTCACAGGCCAGGGCTGGAGAGTGTCCTTCTCCTTAGAGATCTCCCCTTTCTTAAAGCACAGTCTTCCACTAGAACACTGCCCTGGCCGGGCTCAGCTGGGCTTCTGGAGGGCAGAGCCTGGCAGGACGTGCTGGTCCTGCCTTGTCTCTGCTCCCTCACAGCCTTTACATCAGGCAGATGGCAGGAGTGAAGTGGGAGGAGAAGGGGGAAGGGGTGGGTTCCAAGGGGTCTTCTACTCCTCTGTACTCTGGGCCATCTCTCAATGAGACAAAATTACCCACCAATCGCTTTCATTTCAACACAGTGCTCCCAGGAAGAGCCACGTGACATTTGAGGCAGCTTGAAAGCACAGCATGAGTGAGAGACACCCAGTGTCTGGTGGAACCTGCGGGGCTGAGAACTCCTGGGAGCTCAGCTCTGAGAGCGCCTTCATGTCTGTTTGTGGAACCAGGCGCTGCAGGAGGATGGCTCTGACATAGGGACCCTCATACAGCCCTATCACAGAAGGGAGAACTCGGGTAGTGCATTTGAGCCTCCATATACCTCCTTCCTATGACATATTGCCAGGCTTTCAGCAGCACAGTACAGAGCAGGGCCTGGTCCCTTTGTGACACACATCCCTCGTGCAGCCCCAAACAGGATTCCACCCGAGTTGTTTTTCTTTTCTCTGGTCCCAGCCACACAGAGGTCTAGCTGTCCATATGAGCTAAGAGGCAAACTATGTTCTGTCTGAGGTTTGCATGTGAGGAAGGCAGTCTGGAGAATGACAGGGTCCTTCTGCTTGTTCATTGTTCCATCGACTAGGGTCACAACCATAGGAGAAACCTGAGGTGTAGATTTGTCACAGCAAATGCTGCTGATCCACTGCCAGGCCATCCTTCTTCCTCCTTTATCCACCCTGTGACCAGTAGTAAATGCATGACATATACACATAGGTGTATTCAGTCTCCTCATCTGGAAAGTGACCGTAATGAGCCTGTCCCTAGTTGCTTATTTCTGCAAACTAGGATCCCCTTCAGAGTTTCCACAGCTTTCAGGATCAAGCTGCAGGCTGGGGATTCAGCGTTCAGAGCATAAGCCCTTGGCGTGGTTCAGATTAAACCTTAACAGCAGGCTGGCCTCCAGGACCCTTATTTTGCTATTATTGTTCCAGCATGACCAGAAAAATGGCGCCGCTTTTCTGATGGACAGCCGGCTCTGTGTGCACCTGCCAAGAGCGTCAGACACAAGCTAGCCAGATCAAGCCAGCTGGCTTCTCATCTTGAGTCTCCTGACACTTCCTGTGATCTTGCAGAGTCCTTGTCCCTCTTTCCAAGTGTCAGGTTTTCATCTGTTAAATGAATTCATTGTCTTCTAGAAATGTCCAGGAAACAAAACATCCCTTTAAATAGATCTGCAGGCCTTGGGCAACCTTTCAAACAACTTAGGACAACTGAGGATGGCTAAAGATAAACCTGCCAAGCTTTTTTGAGTCCTCTGTGCTACATCCATTTGCTAATTTACTGAAACTACCACAGACAAGGCCAGGGTTTGGGGGAAACATTCACTCGGCCTTTCATCCATCCACCATCCATCATCCATCCATCTATCCATCATCCATCCATCCATCCATCCATCCATCCATCATGCATCCACCAATTATCAATCTATCCATCATCCATCCATCCATCATCTATCCATCATTCATCATCCATCTATCATTCAACATCCATCCATCAGCCATCCAACATCCATCCATCCATCCATCCATCCATCCATCCATCCATCTATCCATCCATCCTTCTATCCATCGTCCGTCCATCCATCATTCATCATCCATCCATCCATCCATCTGTCATCCATCCATCCATCCATCATTCATCATCCACCCATCGTCAATCCATCCATCATCCATTATCCATCCATCCATCTATCCATCCATCCATCTATCCATCCATCCATCCATCATCCATCCATCCATCATCCATCCATCTATCCATCCATCATCCATCTATCCATTATCCATTCATCCATCCATCTTTAGTCCCTGCTCTGTCACAATCACTATTTGGGGGCCACTAGAAGCACAATTTTAAAAAGACACACACAAAAAAAACTATCCCCAAGAAGCTCACACTCTGGAGGCAGAGGCAAGAAGTGAGCAGTTTGTCAATGAATAGACAGACAGATTGCAGTGAGAGCTGTGAAGGTAGCAGAAGATACATGCTGGAACTCAGTGGGTGAATGACAGGGGGGAGGGAGAGAGAGAGAGAGAGAGAGAGAGAGAGAGAGAGAGAGAGAGAGAGAGAGAACCTCCAAAGATGTAACTCTGGAGCTTATGTTGAATAATGGAAAGATTCCAGTCATGTGGAGATTGGGGCAGAAGAGGATGGGAGGCAGAAAACTCTGGGCAGAGGGGGCAGTGCATACTAAAGGCTGGAGGTAAACAATGGCTATGAGTCAGGATGGAGTAAGGCTCGATGTGTCTGGAACAGAGATCTGGAGGGAGAACAGGGGGAAGTGAGGCTGGAAGTAAAACTATGAGGACCAAAGGGTTTATACAAGTTCTTGGCACACAGTAGGCTCTTTAGAGCTTCTATCTGGTCCTATATTTCGGACCCCAACCTCCAATATGAGTAACGTAAGAGGGAGGTTTGAGAGTCATGTTAAGTTCATAAATTTGTGAACAAGGGTAGGGTAGGGGAGGGGGGCTGAGAAACAAGGCCCTTTCAGTAGGTGAATTTTCTCATACCCAGACAAGTTGGTGGTGCTAAGTGGTCTAGGAACCATTCTCCCTTCCCAGCTGATTCAGAGGTCTCTAGAATCATGGCTTTTCGTTACTAGGATTTTGTTGTGCTTCTAAAGACAGGTCTAAATTTCCCAATGAAATGCAAAGATGAATTCAAGTTTTCAAATTCCTTCCATGAGTGTCAGAGAATCTGACAGTATTCTAAAATTAGACAGTTGGATATGTGGTAGAATTTAATTTTGATATGCTTGGAAGTTCCCTTTGTCCTTCCTCTCCCCCTATGCTGCCCAAGAAGCCTGTGTCTCAAAATTCTGCTAGCTGCCAAGTCATGAAAAGTTTGTCAATTCTGACCCTTCTCTCTCACCTTACAGGGCTGAATCCAGAGTGGAAAGCCAAAAGGCCCATTCCTTAGAAGAGAAGAGTGAAGTCAGAAGTCACAGACTTCTCTAGGATACCTTGCAAGATAAAATTATGTCACAGGTATCTGCCTCAAGACCAGTGATGGCACAGGACATGGAAAGCAACTGGTCACCCCAGGCACTGTGTGACATTGTCTGAGGAGACATCAACAAGCATCTGCTTACCCCAGAGAGTTGGCAACAACAGTAGATCAAAGAAATGATTGTGTCCACATCTGGTCTAGTGAACCACTGAGATTATCAGAACTTGGGTGATTCTCCCATGCTGTCATCACTCAAAAGTCCACCGCTGTGTAGAGCGCATGAAAGCTACATAACTGGAGTTCCTTGCTCAACTTGTAGGTAACTCCATGGAAGAGTCTCCTTCCTTGAGTAGCTCCTTACCCCTATGGAACTATGGGAGGGCCTTTTGTGCATCTTGTAACTTTTGCAGCTTCCCAAGCCTGTAAGTTTCTTGGCCTTCCTGAGTCTAGTGGCTTTTCCTTCCTTCTCAGTCTTATGAGCTATTCTCACTTCCTCCAGGAAGGGGTATTTCAATCCCAAGGAGACAGCTACGTAACACTAGGCATGTCCCAACTGTCCATGGCCAATAACTACAGTTAATTAATTGATTAATTCTAAGAATATTTGTTGATATGCCAAGGAACATTCAAGACACTAGGAAAACAGAACAGACTAATATTAAATAATTGCTCTTAAGGGAGTGGGACTGTGAATAGGTATGGAGCGCAGTGTGCCAGGTTGGGGGGGGGCGCGAAGTTTGTACAGAAAGCCATCGCAACAGAGGCAGCAGGAAGAGGGGCAGCATTCAAGGCCTTGCACATACAGACAGGGGTGTGGCTTGGTTGGTAAGCTGCTTGCCCCACAGGCATGGGGGCCTGAATTTAATCCCTAGAGCCCATTTAAGCACAAGGAGGCAAAATCGGAGCGTGTTAGCACAGTCTTGTCCAAGGACTGTGAAGGTGGAGGAGACAGGAGGATCCCCAGAGCTCCTGGGTTGGCCAGTCTACCTGAACTGGCGAATTTCAGTTTTAGTGAGAGACCCTGTCTTAAAAAATTTTAGGTGGAAAATGATTGAGGGAGACATTCAGTGTCATCTACTGTCCTTCATAGGTACCTATGTGTATACATCCACACATATCTGAAAATATTCAGAGATCTCGCACATTAGCTTTGGAGGCCCAGGCTAGACCATCAAGGCTACCCAGCAGCACACTGTCAGATGAAAAGCCTCACTTCTCTTTTGTCTGCTTTTTCTTCTTCTTCTTCTTCTTCTTCTTCTTCTTCTTCTTCTTCTTCTTCTTCTTCTTCTTCTTCTTCTTCTTCTTCTTCTCTCTCTCTCTCTCTCTCTCTCTCTCTCTCTCTCTCTCTCTCTCTCTCTCTCTCTCTCGTGCTGGCCAGGCAGCCAAATCAAAGACCTCCTGAATCACACAGTAGTCATGTGATCCAGAAGTATCCACTCATAGTGTCCCCTGGCCCCAGGCATTTATTCTGGTTGGTGTGGGGGATAATCACATGACTCTGTGCAGGCTAGCCAGAGTGTTTCTCTGGATGTATGAATGGTTGGAGGAGTGGGTTAGCCTGGTCTCTCCCTGGGTCCATGGGCTATAAATCGATGCTGTCTTCAGCCAGAACCTCCGGGGGTTGCGATGAGGAGAGCTGGGCCCTTGGCAGTCTTGTATCTCAGCATATAGAGGCTTGAGACGAAGCTTGCCTTCCTCACGATCACTGTCCTCCTGGGTCTGCTCGGCGAAGGCTGTTCTTCTATTGGAGCCCTGGCCTTGCTGGGTTGGAGGCAGGAACTGGTGGCTTCTTTTCTGTTTCCAGGAAGCCCTGGTGAATGGCCCAATTATTTGCAGACAGGGTCCTGTTCAAAGAGTCAGACAGAGCAGGAAACTCTCCCCACCGCTGGAAGTCCCAGGGCCCTGCTGATTTAGTGGCATGGCCAGCCAGAGCCCTGTTTCCTGGAGGAGACTGCTGGATAGATCTAACATGGGTGGGTGGGTGGGGGTGTGTGTGTGGCGGGGACGGTAACTGACCTAGTTTGAGCGGGTTTTGTGGGGCTGGCACTTTGGAATTACTCTGAAGGATGTAGAGAAATCTAGGTGCTGGCCTGCATGTTCCAGACGGGCCGACATGAGGGAGGAGACTGTTGGAGGAGCATGGAAATCCTGACCCATGACTTTGTCCATCTGTGGGAGGCACCCCTCAGGGGTTGGTTGGGTGACCACGGTTCTATTCCTCACTTCTTCCTGAGGAAGCTGTGATGGTTGACATTACATTTAAGCCTTTAATTACTCTGCTTAAGATACGTGTGTGTGTGTGTGTGTGTGTGTGTGTGTGTGTGTGTGTGTGTGGCAAATATGCCTCTACCATGTAAGCTTCTAGCTTGTGCAGGCTGTACCCTAGCAACCCTCTGTTCTTTTTCCCCCGACGCTGAAGACTATTCTATAATTACTGATCCTGCAAAATTTGCTGCTCCTGCAAGATAGTAGATCATGAGACTAACTGCCTCTTCTGCCTTTGTAATCCAGTTTACTTACTCTGCTCAAAAGATGACTAGGGCAACCACAAGACAGATACGTTAAAGAGAGACCCAGTCTACATGAAGAAAGAATACAGGGAATCATGTGGGGTTTGCCTCTCTAAGCCTTGGGCTCATTTGGCTAGCACCTGCATTTTAAGAGTGCTCTCAGGTGTCATCCTGGCTCCATACTGAACACCAGTGCCAAAAAGAAAGGCTCTTCGTATTAAAATTTATTCACAGTCATGGCAAATCTCTGAGAAAAATCTCTGTAGTAGAACGTTTATTTCTTTGGCATAGCATTTAGGTCTGTCATGCATGGGTCACCCTTACTGGTCACAGTAAACATGTTCTTGGCATGTTATGAACCTGCAATGGGCCTTTGAGTTCTGTTATAACTAGTTCTGGGTCAATTGACACTGTCTCACACACACACACACACACACACACACACACACACACACACACACACACAGCTCTCACCTTAAAGGGAACAAGAGATTATTTATCCTGGAGCCAAATTTGAGTGACCATGGCCCTGGAACACAGATTTAGGCTATTCCCAATTCCATGTTCTAATGTAGAAGGAGTTTTCTGAAGTTTTATAGGTTTACAAAGACAGCTATAAATCAAGGCAAGCTTAGAATGCATTAGTAGGTACACCAGAGAGGTGTTTACAGTAAGATGGGGAAGTTCTTCTGTAAGCCTCAGGTGACATATGACGTCATTCTTAGCTTTGGGTTGGTGGAAAATGGGTGGCTGGCTAAGTTAATAGATTAGAAAAGATTTTTTTTTTTTATCTATTAGTCACAGGATGTTAGTTCTGACACAGAGGTTGGCAGGGAGCCTCTGTTCAGATAAAGTAATTAACCTCTAGACCCACAACATCCCAACCCCTCCACATCACTGCTGTGATCAGACAATCAGTCCTGTAGATCCGGCTTCTTGACAATGCAAACCAGGACGTACCTGGGAAGAGGGAATCTCAATTGATAAACTGCCTCCACTGAGGTCTCAGCTCAAGTGTTTCCTTATCAGGGAGCTGCTCCCTGCCCCCGCAGCCCCAAGAAAGTCCCTATGTCAGCTTGTAAGGCTTCCTGTCTAGCACTGTCCCTCCATGGATATCTTTGGCTGCATTGATGACTGGTCCCTCATCCTGCCTCCCAGCTGATCAGACTGGCTCCTGGGGACAGAGACCTCAACTTCACTGCCAGATCCTGCACACAGCACATAGTGGGGCATGGTGAGCCTTGCTGGAGTGAATGAGGATGAAGTGAGTTGTTTCTGGAATCCCTTGGCCTCTCCCTCGAATGTACAGGGACTCTTGCTGCCCCGAGGCTTAGTCCCCTTCCTCTGGGCCTTCCTTCTATCTCATTTCCTGGCTCCATCCTGAGATCCTAAGAGCAGAATCATTTTAGGGGCTGAGATAGCATTAAGACCAGACACCTTTTATTTATTTATTTATTTATTTATTTATTTATTTATTTATTTTATTTTATTTTATTTTATTTTTTAAGGGCCAAACATGGATTTGCACTGTAGCTTGTGAGGACCTTGCCTTAGGGTGTGAGCTGGCAGTAAACATTTTTTTTCCAAAAGGTAGAAATAATGAGGGCTACTTTAGGATTCTGATCTTCTCCTTCACTCACAAAGAAACCAAAAATCCAGACACTGTGATATGAACTTGTAATCCCAGAACTGGGGACCAGCAGAACTCAGATCCTTGGGGCTCTGTGGCCAACAGCCAAACCAGCTTGGAAAGCTCCAGCAAGTGAGAGGCCCTGCCTAAAAAACAAACAAACAAACAAACAAACACCCAACAATAAACAACAATGACAAAATCCAAACCAAACAAACCCACAGAGCAGACAGAAACTCAGGGACAGCACCCCAGGTTATTTCCTGGTTCCAACTGCACGTACACACAGGTACACATGTGTCTCACACACTCACACATGGTCACACACACACACATGGACACACATACACAGAGACATACACAGGGAAACAGACACATACACATTCGCACACACACACACACCAATACATATGGACACAGACACACAGACACAGACACACACACTCACATATATTCACACACACACACACACACACACACACACACACACACACACAGACACACACAGACACAGATACACACATCCTTTTGATAATGTTGCTGTGACTGTCATGATGCATTGACCCTCTTTGTTTTTGATGGTGTCTGCATTGAAGTCTCCCATCGTCAGGAGCATAAACACTTTCTCTTTATTTGTGTGCAACAGGATCCACCAATCCTTCTCCTTTAACCCATTTCCTTACGGTGGCTTTTCCATCAGCAGCAATCCATAGCTGGGTCTTGCTGCTGGGTCTTGCTGCTGGGTCTAGGGTGACACACCTTTTAGCTGGACATGCCTCTCTGGGGCCAGTTTCTCTTCTTCCCTTCTGTTCCCTGCTCCTCCTTTCAGATGTGTTTGCCCCAATGTCTACGACTGCACTTCATCCCCTCTGCTGGCTTCACAACGCTAACTCTTTGTTTTGATATTTTGGTCTTTGCCTGAGGGTGCGTAGTAAACATTTTTAACTTCTCACAGCTCGCTTTCAACTGATATTCCAACACTCCCGGCTTGGTGTAGATCCATTCCTGTCTTCTTGCTAAAGTTGTCCCGTTTTCTTCTGCATAACGAGTACCAGTCAATTATCTTTAAAAGGGCTTTAAATAATGACATCACCATTGATATTTACCCACAAGGCTCTCACTTCCAGAGCTGCTGATCACTAGACGGCTATGCCCATTGATCCCATCTGGAACTGCCATTTTCCTTCCACCTGCCCTGATTGGAGTTCTAAGTTGGTTATTCTCTCAAATAAGAAACCAGGTCCCCAGAGATATGGGCAAACATTTTCCCTCTCTGTTACGGCTCGATGGGAGCCATGAGCTGATCTGGAACATGGTGGCTGCTCAGGAAATAGTGGCCTCTGATCATCCGTGTCACACTGTGCAGCTGATGGTGACATATGAGGACTTTGGGGTTCTGATGCATCTCAGCTAAGCCAGATCCCAGGGACATACGGGCCCAGGGACAACCTCTAGTTCTGATACGCTTTGCTGTCAGGTCACCCCATGCATCTCGTGCCGTTCCAGCCCACTCAGGCCTCTCCAGATGTGACCTGCCCACATACACATTGTCTTGTAGGAGTGGACTCTGTTCTTTCTGGCTCTAATCATGTCTAATAGCCAAGATCTACTTGATTTTTAAAATACTCATGTGTCACACACAGAGCTCCAGGGAGACTGTAATTCCACGTGCACAAAAGACAGGAACCATATTGGTAGGCTGTTTCTCTAAATACCTGGAGGTCTCTGGGTAATGACCTCACTTTAATGGAGCATCAAGGAAATCAGAGGTAACACTGGTATTTCTGCAACAGGCTGTTTGGCTTTGTAAGGTGTTAGTCAAGCACTGGGCTAACTCCTGTTTACAGGATCTAGTCATCTGCTCAGAAGCCAAATGAAACCCATTGTCTCGTACCCAGAGCACAGGATGAGGTCCTCAGAAAAGTGATTGGCAGTTGTCAGTGGCCCAACAGGGGATGAGATGGGTGAGGTAAGTGATGTAGGGATGGGATGCTACATCACCCATCTTTCCGACCAAGCTGACAGGAACCTCGTGCTATTGGCTTTACAGGTGGAGAAAGGTAGGCTGCATGAGATGAAACAGCCTAGGCAAAGCCACAGGTAGCAAGGGATTAACACCAGGTCTCACCAGAGCAACCTCCTCAGGCTGGGCTCTTCTCATCCCTGAGCTGGTGTGTGATGGCTGATATTGAGATCAACACAATGGGATTTAGAATCCCTTAGGAAACAATCCCCTGGCACATCTCTGAGGGAGCTGAGGTGGAAACGTTAACCCTAAGTGTGGGCATTGCTACTCCATGGGCTGGAGTCCTGGGGAAGACTAAAAAGAGAAAAGTAAACTGAGTCACAGAGTTCATCTCTCGCTGCTTTCTGACTGTGGATGTCGTGTGACCAACTGCTTCACTGTCCTGTCCCCATGGCTTCACTGCCGTGGCGAGCTGCATCCTTGAATTATGCTGTAAAATAAACCTTTCCTTCCTTTGTATATGGAAAGGGGGGATGCAGGTACCACAAGGACAGAGGCTGGACACATTAGGGCATCCCTGGAAGAAGGATGCTCACCTTGGGCCAAGAATAGACTTAGAGGATGCTTGTGAGCACCCACAATATAGTTCTTGCTCTCCAGTCCATCAGCAGCCAGGGAAGACAAGACAGACTCCTTTAAGCTCTCACTATTTCTACCCTGTAGAAAAATGGATGTTAGCGGCCAACTTGCCCCCTGAAGATGTGGTCCACACAGGCTACTGTGCAAATCCATACTTGGTCTCCTTTACCTCCTCACTTCCTGAGGTGGGGAAAAAAAGTCTGGTCTCAATGCTTTTCTCCAAACTCTAAAATGTGGCTGTTATTTTAGACTCATGGATGTGGTTAAAATGTGGCTCGGGAAGGAACTAGAAAATGTCATCAGGAAATGGCCTACAGAGGGATGATTGTCCCTGGGGGCAGCAAAGTCCCTGCACATTTCAGGGAGAGAGACTGGGACCTTGGAAACACCTACCTTCCTTCTTATTCACTCTGGCAAGGTTCACCAAACCCTACTATGTGCTATGTATAGGTCCTGGAAGTGCAGCTGGAGGAAGGCATGTCTCAGTCACCAGGGGCTAATGAGATGTGGAAATTGAACTCAGGTCCTCAGGCTATAGAGAAACTTGCTACAGTCTAGGCTATGGAGAGACTTGCTATAGTCTAGCTATGGAGAGACTACACAATAAATAGTCTAGTTATGGAGAGAGACAGGTGACATTGAAGGGAGGGCATTCAAAATTATCTCAGAATTTATTCTCTAACAAGGTTCATTCTCTAAGTACAGCAACACTAAGTTGGTGATCCGTTAACACAGAAATATCTAGAAAACAATGATTTAGAAAAGCCAATAACTGACTTTCAGATCACCCACAACATGGAAGAAAGTCAGAGAAATGACAGAATTTCTTGATCTGAATACACATTGAAACATAACAGGACAAGTTGCCAGCTGTGCGTGGGACGTTAGAAGGAGTTCCTTCACTGGATGCAGGGTGATTTGGCTGCTGATGCTTCAAGTCTGGAGCCAACCCAGGTGTTGACTCTGACAGACTGTGGTGTATCCATTGAGGAATTAAGACCCACAATGATGATGAAGATGAGGGGGAGGAGGATGGGGAGGAAGAAGAAGGGGAAGAAGAGGAATAAAAAGAGGAAGAAGAAGAGGAGGAAGAAGAAGAAGAAGAAGAAGAAGAAGAAGAAGAAGAAGAAGAAGAAGAAGAAGAAGAAGAAGAAGAAGAAGAAGAAGAAGAAGAAGAAGAAGAAGAAGAAGAAGAGAAGGAGGAGGAAGAGGAGGAGGGAACAAACCACAGCCACTCACTACAATTCAGAGAAATCTCAAAATAATTCTGTTGGGTGAATCAAGCCAGACAAAAAGATTACATGTGTTACAGTTCCATTTATATATAATTTGAGAAAATGCCACCCATCTGCAGTGGTAAAGAGCATACTGTGGACTGAGAGATGGTTTGGTAAAGTGCTTGCTCTGTAAACATGAGGCCCTGAATTGAGATCCTCAATATCCACTTCAGAGCTAGGTGTGGTGGCATGCTTGTACCTGCAATCCCAGTTCTGGGGAGATAGAGACTGGCAGATCCCTAGATCTCATGTGTCAGTCAGCCTAGCCAAACAGATGAGTCCCAGGTCCACTGAGAGACCCTGCCTCAAAAGGTAAAGTGGAGAACAACTGAGGAAGACACCTAATACTAACCACATAAGGGGCACAAACACACAGACACACACACGCACACGCACACATGCACACACGCACGCACGCACGCACGCACGCACGCACGCACGCACGCGTGCGTTGTAGGTCTGGATCATAAAAGGATTCAAGAAAGGTTTGGACACTGAATGCTCATCTTGATTGTAGTGAGGGTTTTGTAGGTGTATCTGTTTGTCAATGTATCAAGCTCTACCTTTAAATATGCTTGGTTTATTGAATCATACATGTACCCCAGCGACGCTGAGGCTGTTAACAATAAGTCTTAGGTATTTTTAATACTTTTGTCTTATGCCCAGTGCTAAGGATCATTCTACTTTATTTTTATTTTCAAATAAAATATGAGGACGGTTCCATTGTTGCCTTCACTTTGTGAATAATGACACATGCATAGTAAAGAGAAGCAGCACAAAGCCATGTGGTTGAGCAGTAGGTGCTTCTGCTAGAATCCCATTCCAAGTCAATTTTACTCCAGATACGGTGCTTTCAATACCCAAGAAGCACGTCCCGCATCTTTTCCGAATGGCCTTATATGACTCAGGTCCCAGTGATCTCTGCACTGACGGGATTTTCCTGGAGAAGCTGGGGGAGGTGAGGATGGAACTTCAGGGTTCTTGGGAGCTGGGTGCCACCTCTGAATGGGAGGAGGACAAACAGCTGCTGTCCTCATATCCCTTGTCGTTTAGTCATCCCGTGGTCATCAAGAGGGAAGAGTCATATCACTTGCTAGGGTCACACGAGGTCATAGAAGCAGAACGTGCTGAACTGAGCTCATTTTCCCTTCTGCCCCTGCGAAGTCGAGGTCCTTCCCCTCCTGCTAGCTCTTCCCTCTGTCATCCATCTGCACCCAGAGTCTTCTGTGCAATGCTGAATGTTCTCTGACATCAGGGAAGGGCCTACGAAGGAATAGGAGACTGAGAAGAAGAACAGTTAGGGCTATGGTTGAAATGATTCATGGGAACTAAAAAACCCTCCTGTGGCTCAGTGCTGATGGAGGCTTTGACTTTTAACCCAATCTCTATTGTTCCTCACCTACAAAACGGGGTTAATCATGTCAGTCTCAGCTGGCCCTCAAGATACCAAAATGGGTACAACTAATACCCCAGGGATAGACCTCCTCCACAGAGCATTGAGCTTTAAGTGTTCCTGGCTTCCTCTGCCTCCGCATATGACCTGAGATTCCTCAAAGAAAGGCAGAAGGAAGCTTGTTTATACAGCTATGGTGCTCAGAACACAAGGTGAGCATGAACCAGCAGCCTGACAGCACCCAAATCAAGGATCTCCTCCTTGGAGACCAGGTCAGGGCAGATCTGAGACCTGCCTTCCCTAGTAGAAACCCCCTTTCTACCTTCCTGACCTAGTAATTGCTCAGAGCTCAGAGCAGCTCTGGTAGGGAGATCAGGAGGCCCAGAATGATAGAGAGCAGAATTCCCACCACCCTGAGGATAGAGGCAGACTGTCCCTAGTATACTCTTTGCAGTGTGGGGTTGCTTAGCAAGGGATGACATTTTTAGCCCTCTGGCATCTGAGTGACGCTAGAGAACAGACCTGGATAGTGGCATGTGGGTGGTGAGGGAGTAGACCCTTTGGATCACCTGCCCTGGGCTCACTCCCTCTCCTCAGAACCCCAGAGACCACAGCCCAAATACCAACATTATGGTTGAAGGAGACTCAGTCCCTGCACCACACTTGGAGAAGACCACCCTAAGGAAAGTAGGGGAGATGCCACAGCCAGAAGTGTCATCTTGGGATTGTCTGGGAGAGAAACTGAGGCTTTAGGCAAAGTTGCTGTGACTCTGGACTGTTTGATACAGTTCCTCCTATCCTGATAGATACTGCCACCTGCTGCCTTCATCCTCCTCTCCATGCAGTGGGCATGCAGCTGCCCAATCATACTGTATCCATGGTGAAAGAAGAGATTGAGAGAGAGAGAGAGAGAGAGAGAGAGAGAGAGAGAGAGAGAGAGTAGCTAGTGCTTAACTTATCCATCTCTGGACACACCCTCACTGACATACCCAGGGGCATGCTCCCCAGGTTTTCCCCAATCCAGTCACACTGACAATGAAAGTGAACCATCATGACAGAACTGGGAAAGCCAAGCAAAAGGCTAGTAAACAGCATGTATACTGTGTGACAAATGAAAAGGTGACACCATGAGCCAGGACAGACTGCAAGTGGGCTGCCTCCAGCCCAGGTACCTCAGCTCTGCCCTAGGTCTAGGGATCTGAGTACAGAGATGGGAAAGATACAGGCAACAGCCCAGACGGAGGAAGTCTAAACAGGATGGTCACTGTTGTCAGTTCTTCATCGTGATCGAAGCATTTCAGTCCTTCTCCTGGAACATCAGCATCCCCCCAAGCCAGCACATTAACACCTGCCCATGCTGCTGCCCTAAGGTGTGTCTAGCTGTGATGCAGCACACGAGAAACACTCTACCCAGAAGCCCTCAGATCCACTCAGGGTGCCTGGCTATCTGTTCCTGATTAAGCAACATGCCACAGGTCACCATGTGGCCATCTTTAATGTTGGATCCTTTCTGATGTTCTCATTTCCACAACCTGCTAATGGCCAATTTTCTTCTGTGCCTGAAGTTTTGACCCATGTCTCTGACACAGGGTCCCTGGGTCCCTGCCTGCTTGCTTTCCTTCTTCCACAAGAACTGAAAGGCCAGAAAGGTCTCCATGACTGTCTTTCTAAGGAGGGAGGCCAGGGACAAAAAAGAGATATCCCTCTATCAGGTTTCCAGAGCCCAGTGCTCACGCGCTTGCGTGCTCACGCATGTGTGTGTGTGTATGTGTGTAGTATATGTATGGATTGTGTGTCTGTGCACATGTGTGCATGTGTGTCTGTATGTGTGTGTGCATATCTGTATGTGTGTGCATATGTGTGCAAATGTGTTTATTTGTGTGTTGTACACATGTGCACATCTGTGTGTGTCTGTATGTGTGGACACATGTGGGGGACAGACCAGAGATGGGCATTGATAATACAGCCACCGATGCCGTGCTGTAGGGTCTCTCTTTGTCAAGGCACCAATCAGGCCTCACCTAGCATTAATCTTTCTTTCGACAGGCAGGCACCCCATCTGATTCTCACCTAACAGACATCATAAAATGCGTGCTAGAGATAGGTAGGTGAGAAGGAGGGAGGCTAGGATGCAAAGGGATTGCTGACTCGACAGCATCTGGGAACCGAGCTGTGGGATTCCACCCACGAGGGCATCTGGCTCCCAAAATATCCCTGGCTTCCCAGGCTAGCGCACACCCAGAGCCCTTGCAGCTGAGCTGATGTGCAGTTTCCTGCTAGAGTGAGAGAGGCCGGATGCAGTAACCTCGTTGCTACACCATCAGTGTGGTGATCTCCCCAGTAGTGGACAGTGTGTGTGTGTGTGTGTGTGTGTGTGTGTGTGTGTGTGTGTGTGTCTTTCTTTCTAGAGCTGCTTGGTTCATATGTGTACAGGGGGTTCAGCCCTGCAGTTCATTCCCCATGAGGCATCGTGCAGGGTAGTGGGTGTGCTGGTAGGGTGATTGACAGGCGGAACATCTATGACCTCATTATAGATAGTGAAATGTTCATAGATGGGGCATAAAGGGATAGCCATTTGGCCAGTGTGTACCCCACTCTCCTTAATGCTGTCTGCAGAGCCTGGTGGTCGGTCATTTAAGCATTCTAGGATCTGCCTGAGCTCTCATTCAGGCATCTGGCTTCTGACAGAATGTGGGACGCCAGAGATCCCCGCTCTATCTGAATACTGATCAGAGAGCCCAACATGCAGCAGAGGGACTGACAGCTCAGCACACGGCAGAGTGGATGATGGCACTGTGGACCGTTTAGTGCATATTCATTCTCTGCTGAGCTGAATGCCTTCCTGCTCCCATGCCAGCTGTGGAGCTGGCCCAGATCCTGGCTGGAAAGAGGCAGAGCCGGGACTTCAGTCCTGCCTCTTCCCGCAGGCTCGCCCACTCTGTGGTCATGTTGGAGCACTTGCATTTAGAGCCCAGTGTGGACTAAGCCCCAACCAAGCCACCTGTTTATGGAGTGGGGAAGGTGGGCGTGGCACACAACGGATGTAATTCCCATCTCTGCCCTGGGCTTGCAATGTCCATGCTGGACTAATGCAGGCATTGACCAGAAGATAGCAGTCCTATAGCATCGCTCCCCTTTGGACTCTGGCTACCTGGTTCAGGTGACCACACCTATCCTCTGTCCACTCCACAGGCCTAATCGATTCCAGAGTGGCTATTCCTGTGCTGCTACTGAGGCAGGGTGCACCTGGGGACTTGGCAGGCTTCCCCATCTATGTGACTCTCACTAAGCTCTTCATCTTCCCCAGGCCTCGTGTTTCCTCAGGGTTGAACTAGGAATGATGGCCCATCTTGATGAGGGGAGAGCTGTCATGAGATCTTGTGAGGTTACCTGGGAGTTACCTGGCTCGTCCCAGCACACCATAGCCATGGTGGGAGCAGAGTTGTATACAATGTGTGATCATAGAATAACAACCGTCCTACAATCTCTCATAGGGTGGTTGGTGGGTGTCTTAGTCAGGGTTTCTATTCCTGCCCAAACATCATGACCAAGAAGCAAGTTGGGGAGGAAAGGGTTTATTTGGCTTACACTTCCATGCTGCTGTTCATCACCAAAGGAAGTCAGGACTGGAACTCAAGCAGGTCAGAAAGCAGGAGCTGATGCAGAGGCCATGGAGGGATGTTCTGTACTGGCTTGCCTCACCTGGCTTGCTCAGCCTGCTCTCTTATAGAACCCAAGACTACCAGCCCAGAGATGGTTCCACCCACAAGGGGCCTTTCCCCCTTGATCACTAATTGAGAAAATGCCTTACAGTTGGGTCTCATGGAGGCATTTCCTCAACTGAAGATCCTTTCTCTGTGATAACTCCAGCTGTGTCAAGTTGACACAAAACTAGCCAGTACAGTGGGTGTGAGGGCAGTTAGTGTTGCCTAGAAATCTGCTTCCTCCATCTAACTGTGTTTGCAAGCACAGATTTTTTTTCTATGCCCTGAACTGGATGTTTGTAACTGACACTCTGTGGTGACACCTGTCAAATCGCTGGATACTGACATGCCAGAGACCGAGTGGGGAGGAAGGATGGTCATTGTCCAGCAGCCACATGGTTTTGAGCCTCTCTGGAGTGGAGTGTCTGCTTACAATGCACCTGCCTCAGCAGGACAGAAAGTTTCTTGGCAGTGGAGGGAGTTATTTAAAGTTCCCATTAAAACAGCTGGATCCTGATGGAAATAGTGCAGCTGCCACAGCAGGGACCTGAGAGAAGCAGGAGAAGGACAGAGACACATGCCGGGGACCTATTCCAGGCTTTGCAGAGAGACCTGCCTTCTGAGCACAATCTAGATGTGAGTGTACCCTGGTGACACAAAGGGGCAACCTTGTGCTCATGGCAGACGTCTGTCAATACCAAGTGACCGGGATCAAGGGAATCCTTACCTCTTTCTCCACCAATCTTATTTTTAAGCATTTACCAACAACTGGGCTGTAAGTGGCCATTCGGAGGGGAGGAGTCTCCAGCAGCACCACACAGGCCTCCAGGGGCAGCCTTGAGACTGATCAGGACAGCCAACATAGACACCTAGTGTATACCAGCCTTGGGTTTAGCTATCACAGTACCAAGGGGGCAGGTGCACAGTAGGACCACCCACACTTACCTGTTCACCCTCCATTCTTCTGCACTTGTTCCATAGTCAGACAAACAGGGCCTTCATTTCTTCAGGTTACCTCTGGCATCCCATTCCTCACCAGTTAGAGGAAGGCTTGCCTTTATTATTAAGGCAGGGCCACCTCTTGCTTCAGTCATTCTGTGAACTAAATACCCTCTGCTAGATCAGTGGAACTGGTATCAGGTTGTATCTTTTTCTTTCCATATGTTCACAGTTGGCCAATGTGACAAGTGTCACCTCCCAAAGACAGATTGTCACCAGAGCACTTGCACCATTTATTTCCAAGTACTCTGGCTGGACTTTCCTGTACAGACACACCAGAATGAGGGGAGCGAGGTAGAGTGTTTGGTTAACCGAGGTAGAATACTTGGAGAATTGAGTCTTCAAGAAGGGATGCAGCGCGGTCCAGGACACGCAGTGGGCTGCTGACATGCAGAGGCTCCCTCAGCTCTTGTGGAGTGCATGTGCATGTGCGGGCATGCTTGTGTAGGTGCACATGTGTATTGCACATATTTGGAGGCCAGGCATAACTTATGGGGTCCTTCGGGTATTGCCCATCTTCTTTGAGACAGGGGCTCTTACTAACCTGATGCTCACTCACAAGTGGCCTGGCCAATCAGTGAGGTGCCAAGATCTACCTGTGCCTACCTCTGCAGGGCTGGACTCACAGGAGTGTGTCACCCATGCTCAGGTTTGTTTGTTTGTTTATTACTGTAATACAGACACACATGCTTGTGCATGTGTGTATGTATATCTATGTATATATGTATGTGTGTCTTTGTGTATGCATGTGTGTGTGTGCATGTGTGTGTGCATGTGTGTGTGCCTGTGTGTACATATGTGTGTGCATGTGTGTGTGTCTGTGTGTACATGTATGTGTCTGTGTGTGCATATGTGTGTCTGTGTGTGTGTCTGTGTGTGCATACATGTGTCTCTGTGTGTCTGTATGTACTTGAGTGTGTGAGTGAGTGTGCATGTGTGTGAGTGAATGTGTGAGTGAATATGTGAGTGTGCAGGTATCAGAGGAACCCAAAAGTGGTTCTTGGATCCCTTGGAGTTGGAGTTACAGGTCTTGTATCCTTACAGTCTTGTAAGATTCCAGAATTGGGTACGGGGAACCAAACTCGGGTCTTCTGGAAGAGCAGCTTGTGTTCTGTTAACTGATGTATGACCATCTCAGGGCACCATGCCTCCTTTTTTAAAATGCTGGTTTGGGAATTGAACTCAGCCCATGCTTGCCAGACACACACATTAGCTCTCTCCCTATCAAGCCCTTAGGTTTTGGTTTTGGTTTTGGTTTAAGACAGGTTTTTACCATGTAGCTCTGTCTGGCCTGAAACTCGCTATGTAGACCACATTGGCCTTAAACCCACAGAGATCCATCTGCTTCTGCCTCCTGAGTTCTGGGACCAGAGATGGGTGCCACCATGCCTGGCTCTCTCTCTTAGTTCTGAATTCTGTGTGAATCCCAGGCCTAGGGAAGCTGGGTTATAACTCAAAGCTGGATAGACAAGAGCAGAGCTGGAAGCAGCCATAGGCTTGGATGAATGGATCTTTGGTGAACGAGGCTCATGCTGGGATCCCATGGTCCAGGAGGGGCCAGAGAATGAGGATTCCCAGTTTTGATCAGCTGATGACAGACTAGAATGAACATGAGATCATGCCAGCCAGCAGGGAAATTGTCTTGGGTGTTTGGTGAGACGAGGGGAGACCAGGCCCATCTTGTTTTTGGTGTGAGCTTGCCAGATGACAACACCCCTCAAAGTCCACTCACTGTTCCCGATCCCACTTTGGCAAGTATGTCTAAGACCTGACACAATACAGCAGTGAACTCTCATGGTCCTGGGTGGGCCCCTAGTGTCAGCACAGGCTGCCAGGAGCACAGGACCCTGAGCCTGCTTTCTTCCTTGGCCATCTGGTAAACCTTCCTGCAGTCAGAGACACAGTGATGTCAGATCCCCGCCTCTTAATGTAGGCACAACATGGAACCCACCAGGGACACACCAGCACCCACCAGAATGCCACTTCCTCCAAGTCCTGGGTCCCTCAATTGACCAGTCAACCCATCCCTCTGTCTCCCTACTGATGGCCCAGGAGTAGGTTACAACAGGGCCTGAAGGATCAGGAAGGCATGAATCCCACTGGTGTGCCTGGAGCTCTATTGGTGAGATGGTCCTTGGCCAAACCACAGTTTCCTCAATGGTATAAAATGGGACTGAGGGATGGAGGAAGTCTCCAGGCCTGCCAGTTTGGGGAATAAAGGATGGGAAAATGAGATGCTTGGAAGTACCACCTAGCTATTCTTTCCTTTGTTAGCATTTCCCTGCCTGCATATCTGGGCAGGGGCTCTGCTGCAGACCTGACCTCTCAGTCAGTGGCTATAGTCAGGGATGCACCGTTACCAACCAGATGCTTGTCTGGGCACTTTATTCCCACCGATTCAGCCAGTGAGCCGTGTCATACCCACTTCTGTCTGTCTGTCTGTCTGTCTGTCTGTCTGTCTCTCTCTCTCTAATTTGTTTTTCCACTCTCCAGACAGCTGACACTGTTGTTAACTGTTTCTTGGTCTTCCCCCCTTCAATTTCAAGAACAACCAGGATGCCACGCACAAGCACAAGTATGAGAACCCAAGGGTGTAGGGATATGGTCCTGAAAGGGTCTATGGATCCAGGAGCTCCTCCCCACATTCCAGGCCTGAGGGTGCTGGGGCTTCTAAGCTGCTGGTTGGGAGTCCCTGGGTCTTCTGGCACCAGGCTCTGCATCATTCTGAAGGAGGGCAGCTCAGGATCTCACACTCATGCATGCAGGGCATTGTGTCTTTCTTGACAGTTTAAAGGCTAATAAGCTCTCAAGAAATGGATGTGTTAATCTTATGTTTTCAGGCCCAAACACCTCTACAGGAAGCTGGGGCTCTCTGATCGCCCAGTTCACGAAGCACTTAATTGCTCTCTCAGTGGCTCCTTCCTTTACACATACAGGCTGGGGATGACTCTGATTTTGTGGCTGCAGGGGCGCTCCCTGGATCAAGAAAGAAGCCTGGGAGGGGCTAACAGAAGGAGAGCTCACAGGCCCACAGGACAGAGAGGAGGAGGAGGAGGAGGAGGAGGAGGAGGAGGAGGAGAGGTCCTGACTATCCCTGCACTAGACCCTACTGCACCTCCCCCTTGTGGCTCTGCTCTGTGCTCAGCCCATGAGGGTTAAGCATTTAATAAGTCTCAAGTCTGATTCTGAGTCTAAGATCCAAAGTGAGATCCCTGCCCTCTTGGTGGGCAGCGGAAGGCATGTGTTAGAACGTGTGTTGCCTCAAAATATGCCCCGCCGATATCTGTAACCAAGCTGAAGATACTTAAGATTCGGGGAGCTTGGAGACAGACGTCTACAACAAAAGACAGACGAACAAGAGAAAAACAGGCACATTCACAGACACGTGAGGTGGGTGTCACACGAAAGCCTGGGTGAGATGCGACTCAAAGCGACGGCTTCAGCTACAGTGTCTGTCTTAAGCAGCCTTCTTATAATGGGTGATCAATTCCAGAGAAAGGACAGGATGTCACACAGCTGACATGGAGGGTACACAGAAGGAAGGGGATAGGAAATGCACTGACAGGATAGAACCCTAGTGGACTCCTCTGGGGCCATCCTCTAGCGCATGGGGGTGGAAAGGCTCTGAATATATATCCTGCACTGAGTCGGGGAAGCCAAGAGGACAAGAGGAGAGCAGACCTTTTGTCTTTGTAACCTCTGATCTGCTTTAGGACATTGCAGCTGCATGGGACAGGTGCAAATCCAACTGGCTGCCCTAACCATAAGCCTCGGGGATCGCTGGCCAGTGTGTATATGGATTAGAATTCTGGGATTCATGGACCTTAAGTCCCTCTGGGTCCTTCCAGGGCCCAGGACACTGTGATGGCATAATGATGAGCATATGAATCCATGTGATTTAAGGCCGGCACCCAGAGCTCTGTACAGTCCACAGCACAGGCTTTCTATCATCTCAGAGTGAGCTGGCCCCTCTGCCCTGACCCTGAGCTGGCAGACCACATAGAACCACACAATTATAGGTGGTCCATGGGATGAACCGGGGAAGACCACTCAAGGCTGAGCAAGCTGCTGAGCAGGTGGGGATCATTTTCAGGAAGGGCAACTGCCTATGAGAGGGGCTCTGTGAGGAATCACCTCATTCTAACATCTTCTCCATTACAATCCTGCCTCAGTGGGGTCTCAGTCCATGGCCTGGGCCAAACTCATCCACTACTGTGTGATTATGTCCAGTCTTCACACATCTTTAAGGGCTGCTAATCCACCATAGCAGTCCACACACAGTCACCAGGGAGTCTCTCTGTCAAGGATGAGGATGTCTGTAGCTGCTACGCTAGATTTATGAGTGTTGCGTGGTATGTGGGGTGTTGGTCACCCATAGCGCAAATGACACTTTTAAGTCTCAAGTGCCTTTCTTAGCATCAGATTACCTGGAACCAACACTGGTCCCCAGGAATGGGTCCTGATGGAGTCTGTGAAGTAAGGAGGCAGAGAGAAAAGGCAATGTGAGTAGGGGAGGTTCTACAGGGCATCTTAGGAATCTCCCTTGACTCTCCAAGGTGATCTTGGAATCCTAGGGGGTGCGGGGTCAATCCACAGGCTGCTTTATCTAGGGGTGCCTGAGGTCTAAGAACAAGAGAAATGTGAGAGTGATAGTCCCAGCACTGTGGGGCTGTGGTCTTCCCTCCGAGGGTGTGAACTACAGGAGGGAGCCCCTCTTGGCAATGCTGGTGGCAGGGAGGGAGCAATGACCAGAGAGGCTCGGACACACTGAAAAGCCATTCCTTTCCCCACCTGGATTGCTGCCGGCTGAGGGCTACAGTGGAGGACGGGTGGGCAGAACATGGAGTCTGCTGGAAACGGAAGCTGAGAGTTCCTTGGTTGGATAAGGCAGGGGCCTTGTCTGAGGCAAAAAGCACAGTGTGAGACCTAAAACACGTTTTATTGTTACCTGGTCCTCCTTAGAGCATTAGGGACACAGAAGAACTGGGATCCAATGGGAAGGACCAGTATTGAAAAGACTGGCACTTGCAGGAGCATCTCTGAAGAGCATCCCTGGAGAGCATCCCTGGAGAGCTTCCCTGGAGGGTACCCATGGAGGGTACCCTTAGAGGGATGCTAGAAGATTTAAATGTCAGGTTGGGGCTCACAGACTTTGTAATCAGCTTTCTGAATGCAAATCCTGCCTCACTTTTTTGTTTGCTTGTTTTGTTTCCCATCTCTACCCAGGATGCTGGACAAATTATTTAATCTCTCTGGGCCTCAGTTTTCTCATCTGTGAAATGAGGCCATGGAATCACCCCCTTGAAACATTGGGCTAAGGATTGAATCTGAGCCCACATGCTTTCTGCAGAGCACAGGCCCCCAGCCAGTGTCAGCAGGGCAGTTTGGTTTGGGCTCCTAGGGAGGTGGGTGGGACAGATGGCCTTGGAGTTCTCCTCTGACCTCAGAAGCACCTGGAGGGTAGAATGGTGAGGATGGAGCATCTTATTAAAGAAACAGTCTTTGGCAGGCGAAGTGACTTCTTTAAGCTTTTATGGCTGAACTGCTGAGAGACTGAGACCTGTCCCTGTCCATGTCACTGTGCAGCTCTGGAAGCCAGGATGCTATCTGAGCCTAACGGGGCTGCCGCAGGTCTCCTATGCCTCTGGGAGGCTCCTGTAGCTCAGCCTGAATAAGCTAGAAAGGAGGTCACATGTGATCCCAGATGCTGGGGGAGCAACTAGCTGCCCCCCCAAGCTGTCAGGTGCTTCCTTCCCCCACCCTCTCCTTACTCTCTCCTCTCACCCTAGCACGAGGCTGCCCTACCCACTCCCCATGGGTTGCTCCACCTGGATGGAACAGAGGACCAAGCTTTCCTCATGGTAATGTAAGCACTGCATTTTCATTGAAATCCCTGCCTGGATGAGCTGTTGGCTAGAAGGTTTAACTCGTGTACACAGGGAGAGCTCACGGGCTTGTCCCTAATATTTATTCTGGTGACTGTAACATGCAGATAAGGTGAGTGCCTGGCGCCGGCACACAGAATAAATTTACATTCTGGAAGCCACAAAAAGCTGAGTATACAAGGCATTATGGGCCTGGCTGGGGGCCTAGGGAGGAGAAAGCCAGCTTTTACCTCAGCAGGTTCTGCCTGTGATGCTCCAAGCTGAGGCTAGCCTTGTACTTGAAACCCAGCGTCGGCCTGTCAGCCCCTGGGTCTGAGACAGCTGAAAGCTTGGCTTTGTGGTGAGGAACCTCCATCACTACCAAGCTAAGACACCCAGCTGCTGATCCAGCTCCACCCACACTGACCCACAGTGGACATTTGAGGCTTCTGGGTTTGCCTTTGTGAAACCCTTCCTACCCCTCAGCTGAACCAGAGCTCCCTCAACCACGATCCCTAAACCCACAGGAGCAGGAGGGGATCTCCTACTGCTCACTGAGGAGTCTTAGCGCAAGGGTGGTATATACCACATGAGTAATGATTGTATCCTTTGCGAAGCCTGCTGCAGTGGGTCTGCCCCATGAAGCTGGATAAGGATGGGGTGGGGCTAGGGTGGCAGGAAGCTGGGTAAACCTCACATGGTGGAAAGGGTACAGAGTTAGGGACTGAACCCCCTCACTCTGCATTCATTTTTACCTGTTGAGAAACTTTAGGTTGGAGGTGCCTTCTGGAAAGAGTAGGAGCAAGACCTATGTCAGAGCCTTGGTATCCTTAGCTGAGCAACCTTGGAAAAAATACTTGACATCTCTATGTTCAGCTTGCTCCACTGTGACACAGGATGATGAGAATTCTTATCCCAAACTAGGGTAACTTCTGGTACACAGAAGGCATTTAATAAGTGCTCCAATCTTTGTACCACATATCCATGCTCACTATAGAGCATGTTCAGGAACAGAGGCACTAAACAATGAGCTACAACCATGAACATTGGTCCTGTCACTGCCTACCCAGGGTGGGAAGATAGAGGGGGGGGGGTTGGCTGTGTGAGGGTGCAACAGTGTGGGTCTCCACAGCCAGGGCTGTGCCATCCCATTGCCAGCAGCAGAGGCCACTGCCCAGCCACTGCTGAGACACCACTCATCTAGGAGGCCAGCTGGCAGACAGACTACATTGGTCCCCTTCCATGGAAAGGCCCAGCGGCTGTTTACCCAGGAATAGATGTATGTTCCTGGTAGGCAGTTGTCTTTCCTGTCTGCAGGGCCCAGGCTGCTCCAAAACCCAGAGCTTTAGAAGTGTCTCATCCACTGGCCCTGCTCCCACCCGGCAGAGTACCAGGCCAGGGACTGAGTTACTGCGAGCAGGTGCAGCAGCAGGCTTGGGCAGTAAAGAGCAAGACATTTGCATAGCATTTGCACCTCCTGAAAACTGCCAGCTTCAAAGAGGGCTGTGCTGTTCTTCTGAGAGCCCAGTTTAGAGTTACATTGGAGTGAGATTTCTGAGGATGGTCCTCCAGCCTATAAAACATGCTGCACAGATAGAGTGCTGGTACTTCTTGGGGGGAAGGGGGGAATCTGTTCCTAACAGGAATACAGAGACTTGGATCTGGGGTGATGGCTCCTCAGTTGGTAAAGTGCTTATTGTATAAGCATGTGGACTTCAGTTCCACCCATTGAACCCACATTTAAAAAAACCAACCAACCCAACCCAACCAACCAACCCAACCAACTAACCAACCAACCAATCAAACCAACCAACTAACCCAACCCATCCAATCAACCAATCCAACCAACCAATCCAACCAATCAGCCAGCCAACCAAACAACCTTCAAAAAACAAAACAAAACAAAACAACAAACAAACAAGCAAAAACCAAAATGAAAAACCCCAAAACAGGTATGGTATGCTTCACTTGTCACCCCAGAACTGGTGAAGTAGAAGTATGTGGACCCACAGAGCCAACAGTCAGTCTAGCCACTTGGCCAGCTCTCTTCACAGAGCAGGTCCTTCCTGGGAGGACATGATGACCAAGGCTCAGATACCCTGTGGGACAGGAACTGGGTCATATTTCCAAGCTCCCAGATGAGTGGCCAAGGATACATGGTCAGAGGAGGGGAGGGTTCAAATTGAGGAGGAGAGTTTGAGTCTTGGGGAAGTGGTGGGGCCTGCTTCAGTTCAGGAATTCCACTTATCTCCACTCTCTGGAAGGTAGAGAGGCCCCAGGAGAGAGCCCATTTCTCTCAAGAGATCCATTAACACAGAAAAGAGCTGAGGAGACTGAATAGACTGAGACAGACATAGGGACTTAGTGCCCCTTTGCTTTGACCCCTACAGCTGCAGTGTGCTGGGAATAGAGGCTCTCTATAAGGAGGACACACTCTGTGAGGAGGCCCTCTGTGAGGATGCTCTCTGTGAGAAGGCCCTCAATGAGGAGGCCCTCTGTGATGAGGCCCTGTGTGAGGAGGCTCTCTGTGAGGACAGCCTCTGTGAGGAGGCCCTCTATGAGGAGGCCCTCTGTGAGGAGGCCCTCTATGAGGAGGCTCTCTCTGAGGACAGCCTCTGTCAGCTGGCCCTCTGTGAGGAGGCTCTCTGTGAGGACAGCCTCTGTGAGGAGGCCCTCTATGAGGAGGCCCTCTGTGAGGAGGCCCTTTGTGAGGAGGCTCTCTCTGAGGACAGCCTCTGTCAGCTGGCCCTCTGTGAGGAGGCCCTCTGTGAGGACAGCCTCTGTGAGGAGGCCCTCTGTGAGGAGGCTCTCTGTGAGGAGGCCCTCTGTGAGGAGACTCTCTCTGAGGACAGCCTCTGTGAGAAGGTCCTCTATGAGGAGGCCCTCTGTGAGGAGGCTCTTTGTGAGGAGGCCCTCTATGAGGAGTCTCTCTGTGAGGAGGCCTTCTATGAGGAGACTCTCTGTGAGGAGTCCCTCTGTGAGGAGGCCCTTTGTGAGGAGGCCCTCTGTGAGGACAGCCACTGTGAGGACAGCATCTGTGAAGAGGCTCTCTGTGAGGAGGCCCTCTGTGAGGAGGCTCTCTGTGAGGACAGCCTCTGTGAGGAGGCCCTTTATGAGGAGGCCCTCTGTGAGGAGGCCCTCTGTGAGGAGTCTCTACGTGAGGAGGCCCTCTGTAAGGAGTCTCTCTGTGAGGAGGCCTTCTATGAGGAGACTCTCTGTGAGGAGTCCCTCTGTGAGGAGGCCCTTTGTGAGGAGGCCCTCTGTGAGGAGGGTCTCTGTGAGGACAGCCTCTGTGAGGAGGCTCTTTGTAAGGAGACCCTCTGTAGGGACAGCCTCTGTGAGGAGGCTCTCTGTGAGGAGACCCTCTGTGAAGAGGTTCTCTCTGAGGACAGCCTCTGTGAGGAGGCCCTCTGTGAAGAGGCCCTCTATGAGGAGACCCTCTGTGAGGAGGCCTTCTGTTAGGAGGCTCTCTTTGAGGACAGCCTCTGTGAGGAGGCCCTCTATGAGGAGGCCCTCTGTGAGGAGGCTCTCTGTGAGGAGGTCCTCTGTGAGGAGACCCTCTGTGAGGACAGCCACTGTGAAGACAGCCTCTGTGAGGAGGCCCCATCTGAGGATACTTTTTATGAGGAGGCCCTCTGTGAGTAGTCCCTTTATGAGGAGGCCCTCTGTGAGGAGGCTGTGAGGAGACCCTCTGTGAGGACAGCCACTGTGAGGATAGCATCTGTGAAGAGGCTCTCTGTGAGGAGGCCCTCTGTGAGGAGGCTCTCTGTGAGGACAGCCTCTGTGAGGAGGCCCTTTATGAGGAGGCCCTCTGTGAGGAGGCCCTCTGTGAGGAGGCTCTCTCTGTGGACAGCCACTCTGAAGAGAGCCTCTGTGAGGAGGCCCTCTGTGAGGAGACCCTCTGTGAGGAGGTCCTCTATGAGGAGGCTCTCTGTGAGAAGGCCCTCTGTGAGGAGGCTCTCTCTGAGGAGGCTCTCTGTGAGAACAGCCTCTGTGAGGAGGCCCTCTGTGAGGAGGCTCTCTCTGAGGAGGCCCTCAATGAGGAGACCCTATGTGAGGAGCCTCTCTGTGAGGACAGCCTCTGTGAGGAGGCCCACTGTGAGCCTCTTAGCTACTTCTTGGCCTCACTATAGGGAACAGCTCAGGGTCTTTTTGGCCAGTTCTGTCTATTGCCCATCACCTCTTCATTCCCTGCCCCGGAAGACCTACCAGGATATTTTCTGGGTCCTTCTTAGCCGGTCCCCTTCTTGCAGCTGTCTTAATTCCTGTCTTTTCCCCAAGTCTATCTCTGTCTCTGCCTTGTCATAGTCTATTTAGTGATATAGCAGAAGCCTGTATAATTTGGTACCAGTCAAACCTGAGTGGGGCTCCCAATCCAGTACCTAACTAGCTGGGTGATTTTGGATGGTAAATGACTCAGCTTTCTATGTCTCTGATTCCCCCTTTCCAATATGAAGAGAGAATAAATTCCCTAGGCTTACAGGATGCAGAACACGAGAGGATAGGAAAATGTCTGATAAAGGAAAGCACACAACATTAACTGAGATTCTGTTCACTCATATCTTTGCCTGAGTCGCAGCCTGAGAACTGTGGAGAGGGGCAAGCAGAATCTGAGACCTGCAGGGAGCTAGCCTCCCGGGGGGATGGGGAGGGCTGGTGTCAGGATGTCCCAGTATGGAAGGTCTGTGTGGATGCTGGGCGGATGGCAGGCGCAGTGGGCTGAGCTCGGGTGGGGTTTGTGGTGGAATGTTCCCAACTTCGAGTCTCTCCTCCTCCTTCCAGGAAGCCTCACTCCCCTGCACAGCTGCCATGCCACATTTCATATCAGAACATCTAGCTCTATCCAAACAAGAGGTGGCTGCAATCTAAGATGTCTACACATTCTGGGAGTTGGGGGAAATGTGGGCACACCCCCGCCTGTGTTGCCCAAAAGTCCTTTGGCTGGAGAGAGAAAGGAAACCCTAGCTGCCCAGGCCAGACGAGGGTACCAGAAACAGATGGATTCCAAAGAATGTGCCAAACCCAAACCAGGGATGGTGAGTAACATCCCTGGTCCCGCTCTCTATTCCCCAAGCCCTCAAGTAATAATCCCCTGATGCGCCTGCCTTGGGGTTGGCTTTTCACTGACAGTGATAGCTGTACAGGTAGTTGAGGTGAGCTTGAAAGCCAGGAGACAGCAACAGGGCTGTCCTCATCTCTGCAGCTGGGCATGGACTCTAAAGTACAGTGATCAACTAAAGCTCTGTGTGTGTTATGCTAATGAGGGTCAGATGCAACCCAATAGAATGGAAGGGCTTGGATAGCTTGAAGCTATGTGGGTGGGGCTCTAGGCTTCAAGCCTCCAGGATAATGAGGAGAGCCTCAGCAGAAACCCAAACACAGCGCTGGGATGGCTCCAGACCATGTCTGCCCCCTCCTTGGTGGTTCATGGTAGAAAAGGGAGTGTTGGGACCTGAGTTCAAATCTCAGCATTGTGGCGCTGGCTATACTGTTGAGTACCCTCTTTGCTCCCACATATATCTATTTGGGGTTTAAATGTGCCAGTGTGCAGGCACTCTGAAGCAACTGTGTGACTGGCACTTTCTGCTACTACTGCTCTGGCCAGTTTTAGCACCTGCCCTGTAGGGTGCGCAAGCTGCGGGTCCTGCCGTGGGGTTGTGCCGCCTAGGCCTTGCTGTGGATTCAGCTTCTAGGCAGTTCCTCAGAAACCAGGTGTCAAAGAGCTCTGTAACAGCCCACCATCCTGCCGGACCACTGGGGCCTCACAGCTTTTCCATCCACAGCGAACATCTCTGAGCACAAGCTTCTTCCAAGTCCCTGGATGCAAACAGGTGGTGTCTTCTTGTACGCACGCGTGCGGCTATTTGCAAATGCATTTGTGTCAGTGTGTGCACACATGTGGGCATGTAAGTGGAAACCAGAGGTAGACATTGGTGTCTTCTATCACCCTATTTTGGAGACAGGGTCTCTCCCTGAACCTGGACCTCACCGATTCAGCGAGGTTGGCTGGTCCCTGAGCCCTGGGGAATTACCTGTGTCTGCCTCCCCTGGGGGGATTATAAAGGCATGCAACCACAGCTGGCTTTTTACACAGGGGCTAGGGATTGAAATTGGGTCCTCTCCAAACCAAGCCCTCTCCTGAGCCCCCTTGAGCAACTGGCCTTTCTGCAATGAGGGTCTTTCTACCTATAATTGCCTTCCACAGAGCTGTGCCCAAGAATGGCTGGCTCACACCACTGACCAGCAGCAATTATTTCCTTCCTGTTTAGTCTCTCTGCTAATTATACATCACTGAGAGGCACAGACTGACCCTGAAGCTCTGGGTGATAATGGGATTAGAGTCGATGGCTTCTAGCAATACTCTGAGGGTAGCAGGTGGAAGAGGAGTTTAGGCAGGCAGCAGAGGGCCTGAGTTTCCAGCCATGCTCCCTGGCTGTGCGACGTGGGCATGTTATATCTCCCTCTCTGGGCCTTTGGGTATTTATCCGTCTGTTTCAACCACCTCTGGGCTGGGTTCCCAGCCTCCACCGCATCTCCCATTTTGAACAGGCAGCGGAACACATGTGCAGCACTGATATTTGCTACAGACCGAGCTGACAAAGTGACCTTTCAAGAGGGAGGATTCTGCCACCTCATTATACGGTCTCCAACCTTTGCTCAGGCTTCGAGCATCCTGTTTATTCTCCTGTCTTCTCATGAATTTCTCCTTCTGCTTAGGATAAGAAAAACACCTGAGACAGAAAGCAAGAAGAAAAAGAAGGATCCGTCAACTTATAAAAACCCCAATTCTTCCTGAGCCCATCCGTGGTCTGGCATGCTTAGGTAATCATGGAAGAAGAGACTAGGTCTTTGGGATCCATTTTGAACTTTTTAAAACTATCTTACTACATTTTGTTTGTTTATTTACTTATTTATTTTGTGTGTGGGGTGTGGTATAAACACATTCCATGACACACTAGAGATCAGGGGACAACTTTAGGAGTCCACTCTTTTCTTCCTTCATGCATGTTTGCTATCCCGCTGATTAAAGACTCGGGGTACACTGGAGGGATAGTCAGCATTCAACACCCCTGGTGCCCTGGGCACAAACAGGGGTTCACATTTCCTCTTGGGGTATACAAGAGAAAAGCAGGAGACTGCCACGGCTCTAGACATGAGGCATGAGAGGTCTCTGGAGACAAAGGCTGTATGTCATTAGGTTCATAAGTGCTGTGTTGCCCAGTTGTATGTCAACTTGACACACAGAGTTATCTGAAAGGTGGGAACCTTAATTGAGAAAATGCCTCCATAAGATCCAGCTATAAGGCATTTTCTTAATTAGTGGTTATGTTGGAGAGCCCAGCCCATTGTGGGTGTGGCCGTCCCTGGATTGGTGGTCCTGGGTTCTATAAGAAAGCAGACTATGAAGAGCAAACCATGAGGAGCAAGCCACTGAGCAGCATCCCTCCATGGTCTCTGTACCAGCTCCTATCTCTGTACCAGGTTCCTGCCCTGACTGGGTTCCTGCCCTATTTTAGTCAAAATTCTATTGCTGTAAAGAGACACCATGACCAAGGCTATTCTTATAAAGGACAACATTTAATTGGGGCCGGCTTACAGGTTCAGAGGTTCAGTCCATTGTCATCATGTCAGGAAGCATGCTGACATGCAGACATGGCACTAGAACAGCAGGCAGCAGGAAGAGAACATGACACTGGGCCTGGCTTGAGCATCTGAAACCCCAAAGCCCACCTCTAGTGACACACTTCCTCCAATAAGGCTACACCCACTCCAACTAGGCTATGCCTACTAATAGTGCCACGCTATGAGCCTATGGGGACCATTTTTATGCCCTGACTTCCTTTGGTGATGAACAGCAGTATGGAAGTGTAAGCCAAATAAACCTTTCCTCCCCAACTTGCTTTTTGGTCATGGTGTTCATTGCAGCAATAGAAACCCCAGGACAGATGGGAGAGAGGGCTCACCTGCCACCAAAGCAAAATTCTGCCTCTGTCTCTAGACCTAAGTGCCAGTCTATCAGGGACAGTGTAGGAAACTCTCTGCCTGTTCCTGGTGGAGGTGCTGTTCATACAGAGATCTGGAAGGTGTCCTCACCCTGGCCTCTTATAAGAGGGTCTTAATGGTCACACTGTCTGCTTCCAAACACAAGGACATAAGGTTGGTTCGTGGAGTTCCCTAAAAGACCATCAACAGGCATGGAGGAGGTTGCAGGTAAGGCCAGGCAAGGGGAGAAGAGAGGAGGGAGTGCCCAGTGGCTCAGGTCTGCACCAGGAAAGCACACATCAGGCAGTGGGTGGGATGCCTCACCTCCCAGAACCCAGATAGGGGAGTCCACTGCGAGGGCCTGGGATGGGCAGCTGATGGCTATCTCTGTCCCAGATACTCCTTACACCTTAGGAGGTGAGAAGCCGGGGCCCCAGTACCAGCAGACCTCCATGCTTCAGGCCTTTATACTCCTGCTTCTTCTGTTCAGTTCCTGCTCAGCAGGTCGCCAAGCACAGCCCTTACCACACAGTGTACCGTCTTCCAGTGCTCACCTGTTCCTGTTCCTCTGCCAATGAGCTCTACCATGGCAGGGGCAGGAGATATCCACTGGTCACAGCTAGGAAGATTCATTTTCCTTTTGGGGGGTGATGATGCATGTGTCCCAGGGCTTCTTGTTGCTTTATCTGCATCGGGGAGGGATGGTTGGGTAGATTTCCCTGGGATGGGATCCTGGGAGTAAAGAAAGAAGGCACCTGGAGCAGGCAGAGCCCTGAGCCACAGCAGCAGGAGTGAGCCTATGGCTTTTGTTCCCCTGAGAATCTCGGGCCACTCATCTGGGCTGGCATGAAGCCCCTACTATGTGATCCAATAGGCATTGTCAATGGAGTTCTTGCTGTTATTGGAGGCTGCAGAGAAGCTAAACCAAGCCACCAGGAGCCCTGGGAAGGAGGCCCGAGCATGGGAGGAAGGAAGTTCTATATATCTGCAACTAAGTTCAGAATCTTCAAATCTAAAACTTGGAGTTACATAATGATAGGCCTGGAGCTGGGCTGGTCTCCAGAGGAAGCTGGCTGCCTTCTCCTGTGGCTCTCCTGCTCTTCCCGGGCTCCTCACCTGCTCTTCTTACTTATAACTCACAGTCTGTGTGTATATGTATGTATACACGTGTGTATATGTGTGTATGTATGTGTATGCATGAGTGTATGTATACATGTGTGTGTATATATACCTGTGTGTACATGTGTATATGCATTTGTGTGCATGTATACATGTGCATATATATGTGTGCATATGTATGTACATATATGTTTATATATACACCTGTATGTACATATATATGTGTATATGTATATATGTGTATGCATATGTGTGTGCGTGTGTGTGTGTGTGTGTGTGTGTGTGTGTGTGTGTGTGTACAAAGGCACATTTTGTAAGTGCCAGTGGAAACCCTGGTGTCTTCTTCAGTCACTCTGCACTTTTTTTTTTTTTTTACTTATTCACTTTACATCCTGCTCACTGTCCTCTCCCAGGCACCCCTTCCCACAATCTTTCCCCTTCTCCCCCTCCCTTCTTCTCTGAGTGCGTGGGGGTCCCCTGGGTATCCTCCCACCCTGGCACTTCAAGTTTCTGCAAGACTAAGTGCATCCTCTCCCATTGAGCCAGACAAGGCAGCTGGAAGAATATATCCCATTTATAGGCAACAACTTTTGGGATAACCCTGGCTCCAGTTGTTCAGATCCCACATGGAGACCAAGCTGCACATCTGCTACATATGTGCGGGGAGGCCTAGGTCCAGCCCGTGTTTGTTCTTTGGTTGGTGGTCAGACTCTGAGAATCCCAAGGATCCAGGTTAGTTGTCTCTGCTGGTCTTCCTATGGAGTTCCTACCTCCTTTGGGGCCCACAATCCTTCCTCTGATTCTTCCATAAGAGTCCCCAAGCTCCATCCACTGCTTGGCTGTGGGTGTCTGCATCTGTCTGAGTCATCTGCTGGATGAAGCCTCTCAGAGGACAGCCATGGTCCTGTCTGCAAGCATAACAGAGCATCATTAACAGTGCCAGGGATTGGTGCTTGCCCATGGGATGGGTCTGTGGTTGGGCCTGCTATTAGATGGCTATCCCCTCAGTCTCTCTGTACTTTATACTTTGATTCAGGATCTCTCACTGGCCCGGAGCCCACAGATTCAGCTAGATCAACCAGCATGTGCCTCTACATTCAGGCTTCCCTTGGCTTCTGTGGATGGATTTCAGGTTCTCCTACTGGAGAGCGTGCACTTTCCTGATTGGACCACCCCAACCTCAAACAAGGCCTTTTGCTTCCCCACCAGGGAATTGAACTCTAGTCTCCCACCTGACAAGCTGGGATGCTCAAAACTGCACGAATGAAGAAAATCTCCATGATTACACATATGCTCAACTCTGCGTGCACTGGTAAGCTTCTTGAAGTACTTCTGTAGCTGGAGGTGTCAGGTGACCCTCAGCTTCCCACAGAGCTGTACTGAGGAAGGGTTAGGGACAGAGTGGGGAAAAATACCTGTCACACCCCTAACTCCACTGCACTGTGTGGCAAGGGGGGTTCCATGCCTAAAACTGCCTTCTGGGAACTCTCTTGGGTGGGGAATCCCACAGAGGGAGTGAAGCAGGTTCTAGACGTCCCAACTTGCTGTAGGACATGGTGAAATTTCTATACCTCAGAGCCTCAGTTTTCCCACTTAAACAGTGAGGTAACTGATGTAGCTTGGTGCTCCCGAATGCCAGCCGGTAGAGCTTTTCTTTCATTGATGAGAGGGAACGGCAGGGATGAGAGTCACTTTCCCTTCATGTCTTGATTTCTTTAACTACGTCAGTGACAGGATACTAGGACAAAAGCAACCAAGCAAGAAAGGGCCTACCTGTTAGTACTGGTTTGAATAAGATGTCCTCCACAGAGTTTGGGGAAGCTTAGGAGGTGTGGCCTTGTTGGAAGTAGTAAGTAATTAGGGGCAGGCTCCAAGAGTTTATGCCCCCCGCCTCCAGCTTGTGTTCTCTGCTTCCTGCTCTTGGTTTGGATGTGAGGCCCTGCTTCCAGCTCCAGCTGCCACATCTCTGCTCCCGTCATCATCGACTCATCTCTCTGGAATCATAAGCCTTGAAAATGATGTTACATCACAGCGACAGACAGTAACTAATGCACAGCTCCAAGGAACAATCTGTCACCATGGGGGAAGTCAAGGCAGCAGAGGTCCAAGCAGCTGGTGACATCGCATCCACAATCAGGCAGCAGGGGAATGAGTACATGTGGCTGCCTACTAACTTTCTCCATTTATGCAGTCCAGGATCCCACCCACGGTTAAGACGTTATCTTCCCAGATCAATTAATATAAGCAAGGTGTGCCAGAGGCCTGTCTCTCAGCTGATTCTAGACCCTGTCTCAGTTACCACCACATTTAATAGACAGATGTCTTTCCCCTGGATACCTGCAAGAGCTTGCTTCCAGGGTCCTCCACAGGCACTGAGATCTTGGGGTGCACAGGGAAGGAGGACCTGGCGAGGGAGGAAGGGAATTCCATGTATCTTGAGCTAGGTCTAGATGTTTTCAGATCTGAAACTTCAAGGAATGCAGTGACAGGTCTGTAGCTGGGCTAGCCTCCAGATCTGTAGCTGGGCTAGCCTCCAGAGTCTCCCACAGCTTTTCTTATTCTTGGATGAGGGACTCGTGAGGATGGAGGCTGATGGTATATAATATAGCACTTTACAAAGACGGGACATCAGGCAGTGAAGAGAGATGGGGAACAAATGAAGTGCACCCACAGCTGCCCTGGCATGCAGCCCAAAATTTCCAGTCCATGGGGCTGGGAAGAACACTGCTCTCCAAGCCCAGCAAGGCCTGGAGGTCGGCTGACAAAGCTGACATTTCAGGAGACCAAGATATCTGGAATCCTCAGCCCACAGCACCAGAGAAGAGCGCTGTGTGGAGACAGAACTCTGAATCCGTGGAAGGGAAAGATGAACCAGACTGCTCCTGTCTCAAGTATGAAATTCTTAAGGCAGAGCTTCAGTAGAGCTGAGTGCTTCCAAGGAGCTTAGCTGTGTCCCAGAACGGAGCCCGCAAATAGGCAGCTAGCAAAACAAAACACCCAACACTCAACAAGGTAAAATTCATCATCTCTGGTGACGACGGCTGGAGAGGCTGGTGCAGCTGATCAGGGATAGCCGGTTTCAGAGCAAACAGTATCATCTGAGGTAGGGAGGACTATGATGCCAATGTGTCCAGGGATATCACAATCCTGCCTGTACACATATCCCAGTGACCTAAGACCTGAGAGAAGAAATACACAAAACCACACTTACCACAGGAGATGGGAACACCCCTCCCTCAGTCACCGGTGGAACAAGTGAGAGGGAAGCCCTGCAACCGAGATGTTGCTGTCTTAAAATACCCGAACAGAGCATCTTACAGGAGAAAGGGCCTATGTTGACTTACAGTTCAATACAGACAGACCACCATGGCAGAGATGCCAAGACATCAGGAACCTGAAGCAAATCGTTAGATGTGCTAATATTGACCTGCACAGATCATTAGAAGTGCTTCTGTAAGCAATGTAATCTACCTGTCTGTCTGTATACCTGTCTGTCCATCCATCTATCCATCTATATATCTATCCATTCATCTGTGTATGATAGCCACATAGCATCCATCACCAGGAACAGAGAGCAATGTATGCATGTCAGAACCCTTCTATGCAATCCAGAATCCTAGCCAGGGAATGACTCCACCCATAGTGGGCAGGTCTTCCCATCTCTCTTAAGGTAACCAAGATAACGCCCTACATAAAAAGTCCAAACTTTTCTCTCCCAGATGATTCTAGCTTCTGCCAAGGCAGCAGTTAACACTGACCATTGCAAATATCATACAGGATGAAGGAGGCTCAGCCCTCAGCACCATCAGTTTGACATTTATGGAACATTCCTCTCAGTGGCAGAGCTCAGTGTAGACAAGATGGACCATATCTCAACGAGTCTAAAAAAAGTCAACTTGGAGAAAGGATCTGACTATGGCAGAATGGAATTATAAATCACTAAGAGAAAGATCTCTAAAAAAACAAATTTCAACATGTTTAGAAACTTAAGCAGCAGGCGTCTAAATTACCCATGTGTTACTGAGTAAATCAAAGGGGGAATTAAAAAGTATTTCCAACAGAAAGAAAATGAGAACAACACATCAAAATTAGTAGAGAGTTGCTAAAGTGATTCTTAGGGGACATGTGGAATACTAAAGCCCACATTAGAAAAGAAGGCACGTCTCAGATCAGTGACCTGAGCTGTCACCCAAAGACACCAGAATATGAAGGGGGAAAATCCCAAGCAGGGAGCAGGAATGAAGAGATTGTCCGAGTAGAAGTCAGGAGAGAAGCGGTGGAGAAACCAGGGAAGGTTAGCACAGCCCAGGAGCCCCCTGCATGAACAGAGGTGGCACTGAGGAGAAGACACAGGCATCTGCATCAGGAATGATGGAGGGGACATTTCAGAGTCTGCACGGGTCATTAGAAGTGCTTTTGTAAGCAAGATTATCTATCTATTCATCCATTCATCTATCTGTGTATGTATGTGTGTCTATCTATCTACCTATCTATCTACCTACCTACCTATCTATCTATCTATCTATCTACCCACCTATCTGTGTATGTGTAATCTATCCATACACCCATCGGTGTATGGATATGTATGTGTGTGTATGTATGCATGTATGTGTGTGTATCTATCCATCTGTGTATGTGTTAATATGTATATGTATGTATGTATGTATGTATCCACCCATCTATCTGTGTAATGTTTGTGTATGTATGTATGTATGTATGTTTGTATCTATCATCTGTCTATTGTTTGATTGATCAATCTGTCTGTCTGCATATCTATCTATCTGTCTGTCTATCTATCTATCATCTGTCTATTGATTGATTGATCAATCTGTCTGTCTACATATCTATCTATCTATCTATCTATCTATCTATCTATCTATCCATCATCTATCTTCTGTCTACCTATCCATGTATCAAACATAGCTTCTGTTAATCATCTGCCTTCTATCAGTCATCTATCAATTGGTATATCATGTATCTTCTATCTACTTCCTGTCTATCCAGAAGTCACTTGAGTATTGAATCTTTACTCCGGGCTTCGGATGGTACTTTGTTGTTTAAATCATTTCAGGCTTGGCCAGCGAGAGCTCTCTTGTTTAGTTCACTTTTGGTGTGGCAGCCTCACCATTGTGATTTTTATTTACTGGGGGCTGCATATCCTTGTCTCCTGACATTATAGGATGCTCACCCTGGGGATGCCCAGCCCCATCTTAGCACCTCATATTTCCTATTGGAAAATGGTATTTGCATCAAGGTTTGAGTACCAGCTCTGCTCTTAGCTACTCTTAGCTTTCAGGTCCCCTCAGCTCACAGAGTGAGACACTAACCTCTTCATGTACTCATGCAGGTGTTTCTGTATGTAGACAAGCATTCACATCCGTGCTCAGCTAACCACAGATGTGTCCACTAATCCATCATTGACCGCATGGATCCTTCTAGCCTTCTGTTCTTGCTCATCTGGGACTTCCCACACCAGCAGAGAGCAAATAGTCCTCCCTTCTCCCTTACCCCCATGCACTTCATTGTTATTCTGGGTGTGCAGTGCAGTGATTCCAAAGGCACCCCACAAATGAAAACAGGGCTCATAAGTTTGTGATCAGAGGTGAACAGGTCACTCCTGTGTCTCCCTGCTTTTGTGAGACTGCTACGTTCACCTGTGATACCCAGCTTACCTTGGGAACGTCCAGCCTCATCCTAACATCTCATAGTTCCTATTGGAAAATGGTGTTTGAACCAAGGTTTGCCAGATGTGCTCTCAGGTACCAGGGCACTGCTGCTTTCCAGTCCTCTCAGCTCAGAGTCACTACCAGCATACATTCCTCTTGGGGACCTTTGATATTGATCGTATTTTTAATCTATATGTATACCCATATTAAGGTTCTTTTTTTTCTTCTGGAAAATTCCAAGGATTTTAACAAATGCATGACACCATTCACCCACCATTGTGGTTTATGCAGTAGTTTTGCTATGCAGACTTTTGTAGAGTAACCCCTCTTCAACCTTCCTACTTCCCATGTACCTGGCAACCACTGGTCCATTCAACATCAATGGTTTCACCTTCTTTCTGAATTCCACAGAAATATAATGTTTGCAAAAGGCCTCCTTTCGCTTCACATAGTCACGTGGGAGTCAATCCACTTTTGCTAACTTGCTGGCTCACTCCTTCTGATTATAATATTCCAGTGGGTGGGCATACCACAATTTCTCCATTCACCTATTGCATTCTTGGGTTGTTTTCTCCTCTTAGCAAATTCTGAATGGAGCCCACACCAGCATCCATGTGCAGGTTCTTTGAGGCTCAGAACCATTCACAGCACTTGGGTGGGACATACACACTTGGGGGACCTGGCTGCTGGATTGTTTGGTAAGACTATGATTAACTCCGTGAGAAACTGCCAACTCACCTTCAAAGTGGCTCTCTGCCACTTCACACTCAGAGCTGCTGAGAACAGGAGTCTGAGCAAGTTAAATAAGGAAATAAACAAATTATTGATGGAGAGACATGAGAACATCTAGATGCCTAGCTTCCTGAGTCTCTGACCTCAGCAGCCAACAGCCTGATATAAGGCCTCTGACTGTCATGAGAATCCTGGTTCTGAGTTGTGCCTTCCCGTCTTGGAGGCTGAGCTTTTTAGGGACACTTCTCTCCCTGCGGGCCCTCCATCTTGTCACCCCGACCTGTTGCTGTCACCTGGGATGAGGGTGGAGGGGCTGCTCAGTTCCAACTGCTCCTCCTTCCCTGTTTCTTGTTCCCTGTAACAAACAGCTTCACTTTAAAAGCCATCTGGGAGGATGGATGGCCCAGGCGCATTTTGTGGAATAAGTTTTCAGGGCAAAGAGCCAAGAAATTAAAGACTCAGCACTTAGGACTCCAGTCTCATTAGGCCCCGTAATTCTGACTGTGGGGATTGTATATCCGAGTTAGTTACTCCCCCCACCCCCCACTGCCTGATGTGAGCTTGTTCTCATTCTTCCAGAGGCCTGGTCCTGATGCTTCAGGCTGCTTCCCTCCGTCAATACCTACCCTCACCCATCTTACTCTAGGGTTTTCTGGCGCAATCTCTGCTCCACCTCAGTGGGAAAGCCACAGTGGGCCAGTGGAAGGCCTGGCTTTTGAGGTATCTCCCAAGGTTTACTTGGAACTAATGGGTGTATGCTTTGTGCAGGAGAGATGTGTCCAAAGTCGAGACAGATAGGTGGCTCTGGGGAGGGGTGACGAGCCCCCCCATCTTTGGGGGTGCATGCACAGGACAGGTGAGTGCTCTGCAGGGACTCTGAGAGACCTGGGCGGGGTCCAGGCTTTCAGGCCTGAGGGGTGTATGACCTCAGCAGCTCATTTGCCTTCACGGAAACTCAGTTTCTTCATCTGGAAAATCAGGCAAGACTGATCATCCCTACTTCTTGGGGTTGTCATGGAGATGTGCAGAGGAGTAAGCAAGGGGTGTATTGTTAAGTCTCGGGGAGGGAGGGAGAGCAGGCTGGGTTGTAACACCTTTGAGCAATCTGAGATTCAAAATTGATGTCATTTATAAACCCGGGAACTGAGAGTCAATGATTCAATTATTCTAAGATTCCGCTAGAATCTGAAGCTTTAAGGAATTACCTTAGATATTGTTATTCTTACCCGAGCTCCCTGGAAGCCCAAGGCTATGGATTTTGAGATCACATCCTAAACCCGTCCCTCAGTCGTCAGTCAGTGACATTAGCCCAGCCACAGGCTCTGTGGGTGCTTTCCTTTCCGGCCCTTTCCATTCAGATCCCCACCCCCCCACCCCCCCACCCCCCCACCCCCACCCCCATCTTTGCCTCGATACCTCTCCAAGTCCCCCCTTCTCATTCCAATCTTCCCACTTTGCAATTTGTTCTGAGAACCAGTCCCCAGTGGCGTTCCGGAGGTGTGACCTCTGTCTTCTCCAAGTCTCGTCCTCCCAACTGGGCCCTGCTTTTGCCCACTGAGATGGTCCACTTTCAAGGCTATCGTCAACCACTGACCTTCCAAGAGGGGGCTCTGACCTCCTGCCTGAATCAGGGCCCTCCCTCTATCTCCGCATTCCCACAAAAGTGACTGGATGTGGATAGCTATTATAGCACTTGCCAAAGTCACACTCAGAGTTGGAAAGGAGACCTCCAGTGGCCCTCTAAGACTGCCCCTTCCCCAGGAAAGGAAGGGGCACCAGTCTGATTTATCACAAGTGGCAGGCACTTGTGGAAGGTGAGAGCAGCCAAGCCTGTCTCTGCCTCTTGTTCTTCAACCCCCGTGGCAGGAACGGACCAACTCTGCAGACCCCCACTTTGCCCCAGTGCCTGTGCACCCCCTTTCCCTATGCAGTCCGATCCTGTCTGTGGGCTCACCATTACCCATGTGCCTGTGATCTAGCTCTCTGGGATCCCAATATGCCTGGTGTGTCCTGACTGTAGACTGCACAGAGCTGAGCTGATGGGTTGTGCTGCCTCCTGGGCCTTTGGTTAGGTACTTCTGTAGCTGCTGCCCTCTGAATGGCCACAGCCTCCCCTCTGGACAAGTGCAAAACCTTTATCTTGCCATCAGCCTGCCCCTTGGCTCCACTCCCATCTCTGCATTACCCTAGCACTCCAGATGGGCGCCTGTGGGCTCGTCTTTGCGGCCAGTCGTTTTTCTTCGCCCTCTGGAGTTTTCCCTACCCAGCTCAGACCTGGGTGATCTCTGCTCCTCTCATCTCCTCGCCTCCTGTCTCAGATCAGCCCTGCTACATTTCTGGGACTCATTTACCCCCTATGTACTTAGACCTGAACCCAGGACCTGCTTAGACCTGTGATTCAGGGACCTCGCTCTGGAATTTCTGTCTGTGTGCCCAGCCTGCTGCTGGTCCCACAGGACCTCCTCAGTTCCCAGATGCACAGCTGGAATGAGGTAGAGACAGAACATGGACCTGCAGGTTGGGGGTTTCTCATTGTGTGTGACTGTGGTTGAGCTGAGTGGAGAGAGCCAGGATGAAGGAGGCTGCCCCAGGTCAGAAGTCAGGACCCAGGAAGAGGGAAGGCTCAGCGCCAGCTCTCTCTATTCCTCACATTCCACTAGAGAGCTCTGGGCGTCCCTGGGGCAGGAGGGTAGAGCTTACTTAATTTAACACTCTGTTAGCTTGATTCATAGCTTGTACTATTGAGTCTGATGGCCTGTGGGCCCCTATCAGGCTCTGACCCAGGTCTGGGCATAGGCTGAGAAGGGTTGGATCCACCACCAGCTAGTTCCTTACAGAGGAAATATCCTAGACTCAGGGTGCTCATATTGCCTCCCACATACACACCCAGTGCCTCCCAGAGTGTTGGGGACAGTAACTACACACTGAGGTGACCTGCAGAGATCTAGGTGCCCTGACCCTGCTTCCCCATTGTCATCACCCTGTGGGTACCAAAAATACTCTCTGTTGATCATGCAGACAGCACTGCCCACACCTTTCACTGCCAAGGTGAACAGTCTGTAGGATGGGCAAGGTGGAGCTGGGGGCACTTGGTGAGGTGGTTTGTGTCTCCTGGGTCCCTGAACATGGCTGCTCCTTAGGAAGCCAAAAGACTCTGGGCTATGCAGACATGACCAACAGGGGCCACATGCCTGGTTGGAGATAGGGGATAGCTGAGGTCTCCCAAAGATCGGCAACCCACCTAAAGGTTTAGCCAAAGTTTGGGGCTTGGGGAACTAGGGGAAGCTGTAGCTGGGAGCGTGAGATCCCCTCGCCCTCCACGTGCCTCAGCTGTCTCCTGAGAGAGGTTGAGATGCTGCTAAACAGTTAATTGTCTCGCTGCTGTGACCAAATGCCAGACAAAAGCCACTTTACGAAGGAAGGGCTTATTTCTGCTCATGTTCTGAACGGAGAGGAAGGCAGTCCACAGGAGTGGAGTCAACTTCCGAGGGCATTACAAACTCAGAGGAACAGGAAGCATACAGGGACTGAGACCACCCCAGCTCAGGTGGACAGATCCATAAATACTGAATCCTGGCAGGGGATGCTACTCAGGACCAGTCTTGTGCAGCCACTGGTTTCCATAGAAACCAGAGCCCTCTGTCTGGGGCTGAGCCTCCTCCTATGCCTAGGCCTGTCACTTGGACGAGATAGACTCAAGGCTGGCTGCCCACAGGACTGCGTCCTGTTCCACACAAACCAGCCAGGGTGATGCCAGCCAGGTGGGCAGACCCACACTGGGTGAGGTGGCAGCCAGTCATGCTGACATGCATCCTCTGTCCCTTCTGGGTCTGATGGAAAGAAAGGAGGCTTTGGTGATGGACGGCAGATCCTCTTGTCTTTCTCTGAGGTCTAATGTATCATTCTTATCTCTCTGGCTGCCATGTTCCAGTTTAGTCCTTATCCTGTGGCTGACAGCAGGCCTTGTGCCCAGTGGCCAGACCTTCCTCCCCCAAAGCCTAACAAGACTGAATCCCTGTGTGCCCTGAAGCTGCTCTGTGCCGCTCTTCCTGTAGACCAGCAATCTGGAGGGGTTTGAACTGTTGATGCCTCAGTCCCGTTCATCTCCCTGGGGTACCATGACCGAATGCTGTCTCATTCCTTCGCTGTTCCCAGGTAGCAACTTCCGTACCACCTACCTCTCTCATCAGAGTCAAGGAGGGACCTCCTCACCTCTTGCTCCTTCCTGTCATATGACAAAATCTATCTCTCATCTCAAGTCTGTGGTAGTTCTATTTGCCCCAAGGATGGTCTGTGCATTCATTCATTCATGCATCCATTCTTCATGTGCCCGATAGATATTTAATAAGCCCCTGCTTAATGCCAAGTGCTGGGGACAGAACGAGACAACAGTAGAAAGGACAGGATCTAGGCTGGGTGAGCTGAGCCTCCCTGGAGGGTGACAGGGTGCAGACAGATCAGATGTTAACCTGTTTGTAACTGGGCAAAAAGCATAAGAAGACATGGAGGTATCAGGGATAGTTAATGGTGATGTCTTTGCAAAGACTTAAAGCAGGTGAAAGAGGGAGTCATGGGGGTGTGAGAGGGCAAGCACTCTAAGCAGAAGGAATGCCTGCCTGCCTGCCTGCCTGCCTGCCTGCTGCCCTGCCCTGCCGAGGCCCTGAAGCTCTCCCTGAACCCTGCAGCTCTACCTGCTTGGGCTCCTCTGCTCCTGGCTTCTATATGTGTGGTGCCAGCCTGAGGTGGACTGTTCTGGAGTGTGTGTGTATGGTGGGGGGAGACTTTTTTCCTGAAGAACTGGATAACCTGTGTATTCCCTGGGTCTTGTGAGCACCTTGTTTGGCTTGTTTATTTCTCAACCTAAAGCCACTTTATGCCCAGCACACAGTAGGTGCACAACAACTCACCTGGGGAAAAATGGACAAGATGGTCATGGAGGAAATCAGGAGGGTCTCTGTGTCTCTTTCCCCTAAGCAGAAGGAACTGAGGCTCCTGGGGAGATGGGGAAAAGCGGGCTTCATCTAAGGTTCCTGCCCTCTCACACCCTTCCTTGCCCCCTGACCCCCTCTGTCCCCTTTACCCTCTTCTCCCATTCGTCTCCCTCCTAAGCATCTTTCTTCCCCCTCCTGTTCCCCTCCTGCTTCCTCCTCCATTGTCCCTCTTCCTCCCTTCCCTCTCTTCCTCCCATCCCCTTCTTTCCCCTCCCTTTTCCTTTTCCACTCTCCCGTCTGGTCTGTCTCCCTTCCTTCCCTCTCCTTGTTTGAGAGCGCACCTTGCATAATCAGAGCTAGCAATTACACTCCCAGCTCTGGTTCTGGCTTCATAGACTCTGGGCTGGGAGGAGAGAGGCCGTTTCATATTTAATCAGTATTAGTTCTGGAATGCCCTCAGGGGAGCTGGCTCACTTCAGGGTTGTGTGCTTTAATTCTCCCCGATGCTAATTAGATCAGGGAGAGAGTCTGGGCTCAGAGCAGGACTGCTATGGGGTCACTCCTAGCAAGTCAGAGAGGACCCCCCCCACCTCATCCACACACCTGTCCACCCCACCCATCCTTACACCATTAGTCCTAAGGGGCGGGATAGAGAAAGCCCAGGCCTGGGTGACTGGCAAGTCTCCTGAGGGAGGAAGGAACATGTGCAGTGTACTTGAGGGAACAGAGGGTTCTCCCCTCCCTCTCTCCCCTCCCCTGCCCCATGCACTAGTACATGTGTGTGTGTGCGTGTGTGTGTTATGTGCATACACTGCATATGTATATATGTTTATGTATGTGTGTATATGTATAAATGTGTATGTGTGCACATGTGTGTGTGTTATGTGCATATGTCTACATGTGTGTATACGTTTATGTATGTGTGTGTGCATGTATAAATGTGTGAGTATGTGTGCACACGTGTTCCCCTGGAGTTTCTTTCTTTCCTAGCTCTCCCCTGGCCTCTCAGAGCAGTTCCTCCTGGACGCCCTTGCTGTCTTGAACACACACTGGGCCACTATGTTCTCTCAGCCAGTCTCTCAGTCTCTCCGACAGTCCCAGCTGCTACCCACAATGCCAAGAATCCCAAGTCTCCAGTCCCAGGGTAGCAAATAGAGACAAGAAGGCAGCCTGGGCTTAGCGACTGTGAGTTGTGTGTTTTCTGGTCACTTTTCTTCCCCGAGCTCAGCCTTCTTACCTGTAAAAGGAGAAGATGGCAGCTCCCCTCTTTACGGAGCCACTGTGACAGTCAGGAAACTCACACATGCACTTCAACCAGTTAGAGGACTTTATCTAGGTACTCTGGGTGGATCCTACAGGAAAAAGGGCGTTCCTTTAGATATTATAATGGTTTTCAACCTGTGGGTCTCGACCTCTTTGGGGTTGCATTTTCAAATATCCTGCATATCTGATACTTAGAATATGATTCCTAACAGTAGTGGAATGACGGTTATGGAGTAGCGATGACATAATTGTTGGGCTGGGGTCATCACGATGTAAGGAACTGGGTGAAAGAGTTGCAGCACTAGGGAGGTTGAGAACCGTTAGAAGCGTGGCTGAGAGAGACACACGATCAAGGATAAGGATGATGTCAAGGGGTGAGAACAGGAGAGGGAAGTGATCCAGCCTGCTGGTTTCAAGGGTCCAGAAGCCAGCCTAGTTAGGGCAGAATGACCGAGTGAGAGGGGCCTAAAATGCAAGTGGGAAGGGTCACAGGACCGACCAATAGGCAAGAAAGTCATGTAGGACATTAGCCTATGGGGAATGGGGGCTACCCTTGGGGATAGTCAGAATGTGGCCATAGGACACCCGGATCCAGGTCCCGAAAGCCAAGCTGCAGCTGTGTCCACTCCCCTGTACATGGGGCTGGAAGGTTTGTCTGCTCCACAACCTGCATTGAAATGTAACATAGTGTCCTGAGGTTGAGAGATGAGACTCTGAAGAGTGAGTATGCTGAGCGAGCTGTATCCTCCAGGGCAGGTTCCATGCCTTGCTAGGAGGGCTTGTGGGGTGGGCTTTCTCTCTGCCCCCTACTTCTGGTCAAGTGTGGCAAGAAGACCCTCCCCAGGTGTGGCACCTTGACCCTGGGCTTATCAGTTCTGTGAGAAGATGCTGTGAACTCCTTAGCCTCAAGTGTTATATCATATGATCATATGAGGGCAAGGAAGGGTGGGAGATTCGGTCTAGACTTCCTTGTCTGCTTTCTCTCATTTCTTTTGGATCTCCCGGAACTTGTAAGAGAGTGCTCCTTGCAAAAAAAACCTACCCTAGAGTAAATCTTGACCATGCCTTGCTTTGGGCGGGGCAGTAGAGCATCTGAAATGATAAGATGAAGATGCTGTACCTCCCTCACCCTGAAGATGCCTGGCAGATAGGTGGATGCCGACCATATCAGCTGGGGTTCTAGAAATGGAAGATGGGGAGGGGCAAGCAGACACCGACTCTGCCTGGGAGAGGGGGCGTGAGTGAGGGACATTCTGGTCCAGTCTGGTCATTGTATTAGGTACTGCACTGGGCTTGCAGCCAGAGCCTCAGAGCATTTAAGGGCCCATGCAGTGTTTAAGGGCTGAAAAAATGTCCCAGGATCCAAGCTCCATCAGAAAGCTGCCACACCGAAACGGGTACATGTTCAATTAAATGTCTGCAAAATGCAACATTGTCAACTAGTCACTTTCTGCTCCGCTTGGCTCTTACACAGTTACGCAAACACAGATTTAATGTCAGATTTTCACATCTATGGTTTGATAGTAGAAGGAGTTGTTCATGGTGTGAGCTGGGCTGGGAGGGGAAAGACAGCTTGTTTAGGGGCCCACAGAGAAGACGGCATTGATGGAAAAATGGAAGATGAAAAAAACATTTGTGGAAGGAAACATACCAGCAGGACAGCTCACCAGGGCCTGGGACAGTGACATAAAGTGGGCGTGGCAGTGATGCGGTGACTTGGCTCATGGCTGTCTCTTCCCTCTTTGAGATGCTCTAGTCTGTGCTTTCTCCCCAGCAGGAAAGCCCAGTTTCTTGCTTGTCCTTCCAGGATTAGGCTTGAGGCCTGCCATCTCAGAGGCTCTGCATCCCCTGGCTGTCTTTGCTGCCGGCCTCTGCCTGGCTTCAGAAGCCCAGTCCCGCAAACTCTCCAAGCTTCAGCAGTAGAAGCCTGGAGGTTGAGGACCTCCAAGGGTAGGCAGGGAGGACTTCCCAGGCAATGCCACTGGCCAGATGCTGTATAAGCCATATGCGTTCTCTTCCCCAGTCTCTGGAGAATAAATGATGTTTCTGTCTACAGAGTTAGGACTAGAGCTTCCAGAAAGGCTGGGAGCTGGGGGAGGCCAGAGGTAATAAAGGAAGGAAGTGGGAGAGAGGTCACCAGACCATGTGGGAGGACAAACTCACACCCCAGAGCTGCCGGAGTGGATGGCTGAAAGTGGAGTAGGAGACCAGGCAGCAATCAGTGGGGCACAGGAGGCAGGAAGTGTGAAAAAACGAGCCTTGGAGTGGAAGGCTGTGTCTTCAGTCATGAAGGGCCTCATGTCAGGAGAGAGTGCAGACTGGCTTGGGTGGCCTCTGACACAGAACCTGGGAGACAGAGGGACAGGCTAAGCACAGTTATTAGGGAGGTTATTACTAGACTCCTTGTCAGAGCTTTGAGACCCGTGCACCTTGCAGCTTACCCTATGATCCCTGGAGCTGGCTCTGCACACGGCTGTGTAGCCAATCCTCCCAGGAGTCCTCTCAGGTAGCCTTTAACAGAAAAGGAAACTGAGGCACAGAAAGATTCAGCCCGGGCTCAGGGATGTCAGCTAGCGAAGTATAGAGCCAAAAGTCGGTACTGAAGTTTCTCCAACTCCTAAGTTCTCAAATCTCAGGGCCCCGAGATACCTCAGATCTTGTTTTTTTAATTCCGAATCCATAATTTAATGATGCCATAAATATGAGGTCCTGCATTACTAACGGAACATGAGGCTGGGAGCCTTCGAGTCTGTAATCTGGTGCTAAGTCTCGGGCTCTAAGACGATTGCTTTCAGATTCCCTGTGTCTAATATTTTATGGGAAACACAGGGAGTTATTTAAAGCCAAGCAGCGGGAGGTAGAACACTTCCTCCTCTCCCCAGAGCAAGCCAGCAGGTCAAGGCTATATTTCCAAGAGCCTGAGCTGTCTGTCTCCACCCCCCTGGCCCTGGAGGCGGGCTGGGGAAGCCAAAACTCTTGCTATTCTGGGCCCATTAATTTGAGTTGTCCTCAAGGAAGGTGTTAGAAACCGGTGTTTGGAGCAGCAGGCTGCTGACCCAGAGGGAGAAGGTCTGTAGGGGAACTTTCCAGAGATGGGCTGCCAGGAAGCACCTACTGCAGGCCAGCAGTCGGCAAGAGGATGTGAGGGAGCCCTGGGGGGTTGCAGCAGACGGGCCCTGCAGGATGGGCCTTGCATGAGGGAGCCTGATATCCCCTTCCACCCCAACTTCAGTCCTGGAGCGCCCTTCTGTTTTCTTCATGGCACTTAACACTGTCCAAAAATAGTCTTTCCCATCACCTCTTTCTGGCTTTCCATAGCTCATTAGCTACCACTGAGATGCTGGATTCCTGGAGGCCAAGAATGAGGATGGAACCACAATGGTAGGCATTTATTTGTCCTGGAAGCAAGGGAAGCTCCAATCGACATCTCAGCCCAGGACCAAGATGTCACCCACCTGAATTCCTCTCCTGACAATGACCAAGGGCAAGGGATGGCCTCTCTGCCTTTGTCTCTATAAAGCAGAGATGGTCACAACTCTGTTCATCTCATTTCTTTCAGCCAGCAGAAAAGGGTCTCGATTATTCCCCCACACTGTCCTGCAGGGATGCCATATCCCGGAGAACCAGTTGCCATTGTCATGCCTCCTAAGATTCCCAAAGGGGCATCAAAGCCCCTCCCAGCTTGACCCTTAAAGAGCCTAAGCTCTTCCCTGGCAGCTGCAGCCTCCCTCTTGAGAATGCCTCACTCACTGTCTCCCTGCCTAGATAGTTTTCCCAGCATCCTCTCTGTTAGCCCTGCCCCGTGGAGGGGCAGTACATTTTTTTTCTCCTTAGGCCACTGCAGCACCACCTCCACCACCACCCCCCACCCCAGTCTTCCGGTACCTTCTCTAGGTTCCTGAGATCTGACACCATCCTTGACACATCCTTCAACAATGCCCAGATAGCAAACTAACATTCCATGGGTATTTCCATCTGAGCTCCTTTTCCAAAGCCTGCCTGCACAGGGTGGGTTTCCCTGTTACACGTAGGAGTGAGATGCTTGGTTTCTGGAGACTGAGCTGACAGCCCCTCATTCGTATCTGCAGGATGGAGCCTTCCCAGGACAGCAGAGGCCTCCCATTCTTGGGCAGCTTGGGTTATTGGTTGAAGGGAAAGGCAGTATATTAAATTCCTCTGGTCTTGGTCCCAAGGGGAGCAGGTGCGGCAGGTAATGAGGTTGTCAGGGGAACAGAGGCAGCTGGCATTGATGCCTCTCAGGCAGGAAGAGGCATGGCCTCAGGCTGTGGCCAATAAGGTGGAGCCTGGGCTGTTCCAGGGCTATACTTCTCAGTCTGAGAGGCAGGAAGAAAACTGGGACTAAGCCTTGTCCCCTAGGTGGGGGACACTCTGGGCAGTACCAACTCTAGCCTGTAGGTGGCGCTGCAGGCTCTTGCAAGTGCTACTGTGCCTGTAGGCAGGGCACGGAGCTGGGAGGTGCAGGGAGGGATGGAGAGGGAGAAACGGGATGGGGGCATGGTATGGAAAAGTAGGAGATAGTGGTGGAGGAACTGTCACTGAACAGTCTGGCTCCCCCAGCCTTCAGAGTGAAACAAATTCCATGGCCCATCTTACCCTTACCTTATCTGCTGAGGACTCTCTTCCTTTCTCCCATCCCCAAACCCTCCTTTGAAGACCTGATGCCATCATCCAGGGTCCAGACCCCTCCCTGCCCAAGGGTTCTGCTGTCTAATCTGTCTAATAACCTTATACCCAGCTCCTCCGGGTCACCTTGCATCCTCAGGTCTCAGCACAGACACGCCTCCTCTATCACCACCTCTAAGACCCAAAGTCCAGGGTCAGGCCACCCAGGCTCCTGTGTCTCAGCTCTGGTCACTGGCCAGATGAGGTGCTTCTGGGGACAGGGACTTGGCCCTCTAGTGTCTTGGTGTAGCCTGCCTGGCAGGTGAGCTAGCAACAGAGGGTACCAGGCAGTGCCTGAGGAATGGGTGATAAAAATGATGAAGGGTTAAGGATGAAGATAAAGAAGAGAGCATGGACCAGGAGCCGGCAAGGATTCCTGAGCACTGGGGGAGGGGGACTGGGGTGAATGGGGGACCCCGGGCTTCCATGGGCACTTCCTTTGTTGCTGCCAGGGTGTTCAGTGGTCTGTCTGAGGCCCGCTGACTCACTGCCATGAAGCTCCTGCTTGTTGGCAAATGAGGGTTTCCTGTGTCCGCTGCTCAGAGCAAGAGGACACAGAGTTGGTGCAAGGGCCCTGGTCTCCAGGAGCGTGTACTCGAGGGAGCATGGGATGGGGTGGGGGGACTTGAGGAACCCTGGGCTTGGCTCTTGCCCTTTATTTCTCTCTATGAAGCTTTGATGTCTTTAGTCTTCCAGCCTCACACACTTAAGCTACTTACAATCACCTTTCAGACCCTAAAGCAAATTATACACAGACATACACACACACACAGACACACACACACATCCACACACATGCACAGATATATACATGTACAGACATATACATGCATAAGTAAATGCATGTATACAGACATACACATGCATGCAACACACACACACACACACACACACACACACGGGGCGGGGGGTGGGGGGTGTCAAGATATGGAGAATCTACCAGCCTCCCATCAAAATAAAGCTGTATATTTGCCCAGCTTAGGGAAGAGGTTGCCTGGCTGTGCTGCTTTGAAACTGGCATCAATTCCAGTCCCATCCTTGCTTCCCATAGCAACCATAGTAACCAGAAGTTCTTCTTCCCAGAGGCAAAGTGCCAGAACTTTCTTCTCAGATCAGACACCTCCTCCTCCAGGAAGCTTTCCCGACGGCAGCTCTCTGGTTAAGAATCCCTTTAATGAGCCTGAGAAATTTCCACTCCACTGCTTGTCCCAGTATATAACCAGAGTCTGCTTGTCTGTTTGTCACCTCCCTCAAACCCTGGACCAAGTCTGGGAGTCACAACTGAACCTCCAGAGCCTCCTACGGCTGCCGCCATTATTCCGTGGAGTGGCCACACTGCCTCGCCTGTCTCTGACACACCTCGTGACTCTGGCGCCAGCCAGACTGCATCCCTGGTACCTTCTGCCTGCAGCCCTCCATCTCAATGCCCTGTTCCCCTCTGGCTTAGTGTCCACAGCAGGGACAAGGACTGCAAGAGTCACCCACAAAGCCCCTGTCCATCACTTGTGTGCTGCATGACACGCAGGGTTTTACCTCAGCTGTTTGGGTCTCAGTATTTTTTTCATCGCCGAGAGAGACAATTTGCAGGCCAGGGCAGAGCAATTTAATAAAGTCTTTAATAAACTCTCTGGCAGAGGCAGCCGGGAATCTGCGGAGACCAGGGCATAAAGACGAGCCAGGGATCTGCAGCGACTGCACCGAGCAACAGCAGCTGTCAGCACGCGGCCACCAGGTAGGAAAGGCCATCTGGACTTCATTGCTCCTGGCAGCCACAATGCAGAGAGCTACAGATGGGGGTAGGGGTTGCTGAGCCTAGGAGGGGATCTGGAGTTGGGGTTTCTGAGGGAAAGCAGGGCGGGGTAGGTGATGCCTGGCTCTAGTAAGCCAACTTACAAAGGGGTGAAAAAAAAAAGGACCTTTCCCTGTGCCTAAGTAACAGATCCCTTCCAGGCCTGGTTTTCATTAGCGGAGGTTTCCTGCTTTTCAATGTCAGGGGAGCCTCTACCGCAAGGCACCTTGGGCCGCAAAGCACTCTGGGAAATGAGGCAGCGCAGGGCAAGGCACAGACCTCCCCACCCCCCTCCACCGCCCCATATTCACCGGGGTTGCTGATGTTTCTATGGGGTCTGCTCCTGGCACGATGCTAGGGGCAGGCCTATTGGATCTTCCTCAAACCTACCTGGGCTAGTATTATTTTCTCATTTGCATAGAGAGGCCCCGAGACTCCGCCCTGGTCTATTTTTCCATCCTCTACTCTCCAGATTCCATCCGGATTCTCCTCTGCCATGACCTCGCTGGGGTCACAGTGGGAGAATCGTCTGTTTGCTCTGGGGCTGGGCCAGACGGAGTGCTCTCCCTGCGCCCACATGCAGGCAGGTGGCAGACCTGATGACCGTTTGCTCTTCCCTTCTTTCCCTATATGGTATCTGCCTGTGGTCCTTGGAGAAGCCCCGAGTAAATATTAATAATGTGCCTCTGTGTACACTGGCTAGGAGAGAGAATGAATCACTTCCCACTCCAGAAGGAATTGTAACCACGAAAACGAGGCAGTCGCCTGGGGCCTGGGCCGTGGTGAAGGGCCTGGCAGATGGCACAATTCCAGGGACCTCAGTTGCAGACTGCCTGAATGCTAACAGTACTCCTTGTCTCCCCTTCCCCGGTCCTTCTCCTACAGGCTCTAATCCCTTCCTTCCACCCCTTCCTTCCACCCCTTCCCTAAACTGGGCCTGGACTTCCATAGTACAGAGAGGGGTGAGTGTGTGTGTGTGTGTCTGAGAGATGGACAGGTTCCAGTCCTTCCTCTATGGGGTCCCACTGTGTGGCTACAGCTGTGGCTTCCTCTCCTGCTGGATCCCAGGTTCTGTGCTGGAAGCAGGCTGGGCACATCCACAAGCTACTTACTGGACGACCTCCTTTTGATGGAGTGATGTCGCCGAGACAGGGTCTTACTATGTATTGGCCTCCAACTCCCGATCCTTCTAACGTAGCCTCCTAAATGCTGGGATTACTGGCATGTGCCACCCACACACCTTGAATAGCTTGTTTGTGCAGAGACACTGGAAGGAACAGTTTTCCTCCAAGGTGCTGGGGCCAAAGAGCAAATGCAGGCTGGCTGGACCAACCCAGTCTAGACAATCCTTCGCTAAGACTCTTCCCAGGTGATTCTACGCAGTGTCATAGTTGACAATGAAAACAGCATCCCAGGAGGGACACAGGGTATAAGGAACAAATCCCAGCAGTCACTGGTTCTGGGTATCAACACCCACAGGGCAGCCCTGGGAGTGCCTGAGACCGCTGATTCTCACCATACCCTGGGAGGGGGTTGCAATTGCTGTTCCTATGAAAGGATGAGGGTATCCAGGCAGCTGGAAACTCACTCTTCTGTCTCCTTTGGAAATGTGTTTCTTGAAGACTTTTCCCCTTTGGCAACATCTGAAATCTTTTGTTGCTGTTACCTCTTGTGAGAAATCATGCACATCAGACACAACTTGAGACTATTTCCACCCCTCCCCACTCCCCACATTGCGTTCACACACTGTTGGTCCTGTCCTCTGGTGCGTAGATGTTTTATATTTTGATTTATGTCATCATGGTTTAAGGCCCCCCTGAAGAGCAAATTGGCAATGATCAAGCTCTAGTTAATTGTACCCCAAACCCAAGCCACACCCACTTTCCAGCAGGGGTTCATTAATAGTGCCTTTGCAGAGAAGGGAGCAGGTGGTACCCCATGGAAAAGCCCAGCCTCTCTCCATCAAACTAGACCCTAGTGCTTCAGAGACCCCCCACCACCACCACCAGCCCCGGGCAGCTCAGACTTCATGCAGATGTGGGTCTGCCAGACTGTGTCCTACATCTGTATCCAACTTCCATCTGGGATGGGACAGCAGCTTGCTCTTCCTGTGGAAGCTGAGGACCTGGCCTGCAAGGCTCCTCCATGGTGCACCGCTGGCTTCTTCATGAGTGTGCTTCTCCACAGCGGGAAGATGCTGCTTCCGGGATCTGTCTTAACCTCAGGCTGAGGCTCCTTTGCCTCTTTGTCACCACCATTGTTGTCCTGGATCAGTTCACAGTTTTCCAGAGCACCCAAAGACACTTCCCATGTGGACCAGGAGGCTGATACTTCTTTCTCCTCAATCTCCCTTCGGCTTCAACTCTTTCCATGTACAGAAGGTCGGTGTTCTGCATGTGAAGATGGTGAATTGTGGTTTACCCCATCCCCCACAGAGCAGAGTGTTCAGTACAGAACACCCCAGCTTCCTGTGGGGCCCAGCCTCTAGTGGCCCCCTTGTCTCATAGACCATCATCCTTTCTGTGTGACCCTTGCTAAGACCCTCCCTCCCTTTCGTCTCCTCACCTGAGACCTGATTCAGCATGTCCCCCCTACCCCCCAGTCTGCTGCTTATTCTGTTCTTGCTCCAAGCCCAGGGTCCTCACCAGGCGTCTTGCAGAGGCTGAGCTCACTGCTGGTACCGTCTAAGGAAGCAGATGGGAGCCCCACCCCTTGGGCTTCCTTAGCTCAACAGGGTGTTAGAGTGATGGGTGACCGCTGCCCCCCACAAAGGCCCTGGTCCCCATTAGTATGGGTGCCCATCTGCAGCCACAGAATACCACATTCTACCTCTCCCATTGAGTACCTTCCACTAAGCTAAGCAGATCAACATGGAGATAGCCAGGGGAGGCTGGAGGAAAATCAATAAGTAATAAAAGTTAACATGGGAGCAAATGAATTAGCAGAGGGAGCCAAGAGAGCTTCTGCCATGGGAGGCGTGCTGTGGGGCCCCAGCGCCCGGTGGAGATGCTGCACTGAGGAGTGTGGCGGCATTGCTGGGAGTTAGACAAGGGAACCCCACTGCTGCCTGCTTCCTGGGCTTCCTCACCGGGTGGCAGGGGGAGAAGATGAACCAGGCGTGCTTACACACCTCCAACTCATCCATTCAGAGGCTGCAGCCTAAGCATTCACCTTCCACGTGGCAGGGCCACTGCGGCAGGGTGGGCTCTCTCATTCAACTGCCTGCTTCACATCTTGCGTGGGTCACACACTAGCTGTGGGCCTCTTTGTGCTCGGTTCTTCTTGTTAATTGTGTTTTTGTTTTGTTTTGTTTTGTTTTGACCCAGGGTCTCACTATGTAGCTTTGGCTCATTACACACATCCAGCTGGCCTTGAACTCAAAGAGATCTGCCTGCCTCTGCCTCCCCACTGCCTGGATAAGGTGTGAACCATCACACCTGGGTGTGACCGGTTCTTACATCTGCAAGCTGGAGTGTGTTGTTAGTAAGTGTTAGTATGGGTGTTCTTACTGGAGCTGGGAAGAATCAAGAACCACAATTCACACAAACCGGCTTGCACAATGTTGACACAGGGTCAGCTCTGGATAAATACTCTCTTTCTGTCTTGGACCCTGCTAGAGGCATTTCCAATTCTCCCTTGGGGATCACAGAGCCAGGGGCGATGCTCTGGGAGATAGGCAGCTTGCCCAGGCTCTGCATTTTCTAAGGGGACCCAGGGATCCATTGCAGGTTCTTCTGCTCTGTTCTGACCTCCCACAAGCATCTCCCATCTTTTCAGTGAGCTAGACCATCAGTTCGACATGGATAGACAAGGATACCCCATTATGAGAAGTAGAGAGTGTCTGGTCTTAGCCCCCCAAAATGACAATCTGGGCTCAGCTCAGGCTGAACTGTGACCCAGTACCCACTCGGCACTCCTCAGAAACCTTGTAAAGTGGGTTTCTGTATGCAGGAGAAAGCCATTACTTTCTTATCCGCTCCTACAAGCCCTCCCCACCCCCTGATCTCCGGAGAGTATCTAGTTCTCTATTAATTCAGACAAGCCTCCAATAGATCAGAGCCCATGCTAACTCCCAGGCTGTGCCAGCTAACTTGCCCTCCCCCCACCCCCACCGCAGCATAGCCCCTCATTACGGGCAGGACTCTCCCACCATTTTTCCTAGCTTTGCAGCTCCCACAGCCCTGCCGATTGCCAGCCTGCACCTCTCCCTGCTTTTTCTCTCTGGTCCTCTCTCCATCCCTGAGAGGTAGCCATGGCAGACTCCCGCAGATGCCTCTGGCTGTTCTTTCTCTTAGTCACAATAAAACCTTCCATCCTAATAATGGAGAGGTTGTGTGTGCAGTTTCTGTACTGCATGCACTTTCTTGCTTGCAAACAGAAAGCTTGGACAGGCTCCTGACTAACCCAAGCTCTCTCAAACGGTCAGTTGGGACTTGAATTCAGTTCTGATTACAAGGGACAGAGACTTTGATTAAAAAGTAGCTTGGAAATGTAGAGGGTTTGTGTGTGTGTGTGTGTGTGTGTGTGTGTGTGTGTGTGTGTGGTATGTGTGTGTGTGTGATGTGTGTGTGTGTGTGTGTGTGTGTGAGATGTGTGTATATGTGTCTGTTCTTGTGTGTGTATGTATGTGTATGTTTGTGGGGCAGTGGACTGTGCCACCAGACAGGAACCATGGTAAGGTTAAGCAGATTCAGGAACCCCAGCAATTCTCATAATTGAGACTGGTAGGCGTTTAAATCTACTACCTACCAGGTTCCTGCCCTGGGGCATGTGACCACCCCATGGAGAAGGCTGAAGCAATCAGTCTCATAGGGGCAACACCCGAAGCCCCTCCCTCCACATACAAATGAAGCATCCCTAACATCTCAGACCAAACCAACAGAATGCATCTGCTTTTAGACCCCAGTCCACCCCGAAATGTTTGTAAGATCCACAGGGAATAAAGTGCGCAAGTAATTTCACCAAAGATCGTCTGAGAGTGCCTGTTTTATCGAGCTGTAACCCTCCAGGGAAGAGTGTTCTTTCCAGAAGCTTCCGTAGCTAGGGACTGCCTGAGCCTGCTGCAGCCACTTCCTGCTCCGTGGCCCCGACCTAGTGCCTGGAAGATGCCAGCAGCCTGCCTAGCTCTGGCTTCCCCTCAGAGAGCTGCAACTCACTGGCTGCTTCTGCTGGGCTAGAGCCTCACAGATCCCTGTGGATTGCACCCAGTAGGTAGGCCAGTGTGTGTGTGTTCTTGTGTTTTTGTGTTCGTGTGTATATGTGTGTATGTATGTGTGCTGTGTGTGTGCTTATGTGTGTGTTCATGTGTATGTATGTGGGTGCTTCTGTATATATGTGTGCACACATTTGTGTTTTGATTTGTTTTGTTTTTCTGGCCTGCAAAAAGATCCAGATATGGCAATTCTTGGCTGTGGGTTAGGGGTCCATGACACCAAACAGAAGCCAGGTTCATTCTTTCCTGACATCTTCAATGCCAGGCTTCTTGTCCTCAGGTTTATAGCCTCACGGTCCTGAAATGGCTGCTATGGCTCCGAGCATCACATCTGGATGGAACTCAGGAGGCAGCTAAGCTGTCAGGAACAAAGGCCTAGGAGGGTCAGAGGGAACGGAACACGTTTGCAAGACTGAGGAGGTCCCTGTGGCCCAGACAGACCCCTGAGAGGAGGGAGTGGTCAGTGACAAAAAAGAGAGAAGATGAAGCAAGGAGGGCTCCCAGGAACCTTGATAGCTGTGTGGATCAGTTTAACCTTGAACATGAGCTTTGGGAAGCTTCTCTCTCCAACCCAAACACAGCTCAGAAACGCCCCCTGCTGAAAATGAAGGTGTGGAGCAAGCAGGTTAGCGATGTCATGGCCAGCACTTTATTAATTAGGCGTCCCGAATACATTAAACCTGGGCATTTAATTTAGATTTACAGGGATAATTTGAATTTATGAGACTAGTTATCACACATTAAGTGCGGAAAATGCCTGTTGGTTTCATAGGCGACATTTACTGAGGCACGTGAAGGAAAACTATGGACCATTTAATTACCTCCTGTTAGCTCAGAGTTGCAGGAAGTCCAGGGAGGGGCCCACATCCCATAGGTACACTCCTTGGGGTGTAATCTCTCCTCCCCCCCCCCCCCGGGAGGTGGTTTAATAGACACTGGGTAATATTAACCTCTCCAGCCCGCGTTGCTGTGATCTGGACAAAGTCGGATATGGTGGGGACCTCCTCAGTGAGAACCTTGCAGCCAGGCCCTGCCTAAGCTTTGGTGCTTCTAATATTCGGTGATCAACCTCCTTGTGCCCTTTTAAGGAAAAGGAAACATGAACTTAGCCGGGTAACTAGCATTCTGGGGACCACAGCTGTGAGCCACGCCTCTCCGTCCCTGAGCGGTAGCCATGGCAGACTCCCACAGATGCCTCTGGCTCTTCTTTCTCTCTCATTCACAATAAAACCTTCCACCCTAATAATGGAGTGGTTGTGTGTGTGTGTCTTAGGCATATGTGTCTACCTACTGCTACTCCTCACTGGACAGAGCTCCAACCCTCCCCCCCCCCTCTGGTATCACACTTCACTCCCTATCTACTGTTGACTTGAGGATCACCCTCTAAACCCTTCCCTGGAGTCACCCATCTGGGACAGGCTCCTCCTGTACACCATAGGAGCACCTGCCACCATAGCAGTTCTTCTTCTTCTTCTTCTGACATCCACTATCCCGTTAAAACTGTAAGTGGCTCGGTGACATCAGATTCTTTTTACTTCTGATTCTTATTGTCAACATGATGCCCTGGAAAGGAGATGGCTGTTACATATTCCTTGAGAGAGACGGGGAAGAGAATAATCCATGCATAGAAGGTGTCACCAGTGTTCCTCGAAGAAACTAGTCCCATGGGAAATGTCTCCAGTGTCCTTCAGCTGTCTGGTCAGCCCCTATATCGTATGTTACACCAAGGAGTCTGTGTGGTTTTCTCAAGGTTTGCCCTAGCCATAGAAGATCACCTCCTGTATGCAGGGCTTCAACAGCCTCCATCTTCCATGATGTCGTCTGTTCCATTCAGCCCAGAGAGCTTTCCTTCCTGAAGGCCTAAGAGTACAGCGTTTCCTAATGGGGGATTTCCACTACAGTTAAATTTGAATTAACCTCCCAGCACGTGTCACTATGGGAGATCGGTGTTTCCAATTGAGGCTCACCTAGAAGGACCCAGAAAAAAAAAGACACCCATTTGCAACCAAGGAAGGCAGCAGGGGGTGGGTGGTGATTGCTTTGTGTTCCATATTTGGCTCAAGTGGATCCAGGGCTCAAGGTTTCCAGAGAAACAATTCAAGTTGTTGTCTAGGATCTGAGCAAGCTGAGGTTGCTGAGCTGTATAGCCTGCCCTGGGTAGGCTGGACCTCTGAATATGTCCTGGACACTCATGTACAGTGGTCCTGTTCCCTAAAGAGTCGTTTTACAGAGAGAAATAAATAGACCTGCAAAGGGCCAGGATGATCCAAGGTGGCAAAAGTGGAGCAGTGAGTCTAGACACAAATGTCCCTCCTAGGCTGGGAAAGCCAGGCAGGGCTCACCTGACATCTGCTACCCTTGGTAGCCTACTAGGCCAGTGTGGCCCTGCCTAACCTTTACCTTGTGTTTGCCATGCAGGGGTCTCTCATCTAGACTGAACACGAAGAGGTCTGAGTGCACAGGAGTGACCCAGCCCCTGTTCCCACCCTCTGAACCTGTGTTTTGTCGTATGCTCTAGACACATGGCTGATCCCTGAAGGGGCTGTGATCTAAGTACCAGAGGCTAAAGCCAGGGGCTTATGCACACCTTGTGACCCGGGGCATGGACTCTGTGGACCTCTGTGTCATCATCTGAGAGAGGAAAGAAGGGTAGTACTACCTTGCAGGGTTGCTGTGAGGAGCTAGCCTGGGTTCAATCTAGACAGTGCAGGACGTGGTGGAGCTGTGCAGACCCAGCCCCAAGACTGCCACCTCCTCAGTCACATTCAAGGGCTTTGCCTTTCTCAGACTTGCCACAGAGCACACCCTGAGGTAGAGCATAGTCTGGGCACATGGCACAGGAAAATGATCCCCAGACAGGATGGGTGCTGGCTAGTCTCATGAGAGAGGACAGTCACAGATGGGCCTCTGATTCCTAACAACTGAAAGAGAAGGAGGATGCTGCCACCTGCCAGGTGGCAATTTCTTCCCCAGTGGCTCACAGGGCACAGCACACTGTCCACACACAGTAGGCGTTTTGGGTCATTCTTGACCTCTGAGTGGCCCAGAGCAAGAACACTGATAGATGCCCACACACCATCTGTTGAAAAATTTAAAGTTATAAATCCATCTAGCACACTATGTCATAAGCTGTGTCTCATTCTGCTATCCTTGCTGCTTTGTAACAGATGGGGTAGCCAGGTTTGATTTCAGAATCCTTGGACTCCAAGAGTTAGTGACACCTGGGAAGGTAGATTCTCAGGGAATCGTGGCCAGGGAATACTGATCATGGCTTTGGCTCCCATATTCTCCACATCTTCATATCCTGGATTCTAATAGCACCATGAAAGTGCTCCCCCACCCCCAGTGAAAATTTCTGGTTGTGTCATGTGGTGTTTGTTTTGCTGAAGCAGACCCGTGAGAGGACATGCGATGTTTGGAGAGAGTGTAAGTAGGACCCAACAGGCAGTGAGGCATAGTTAACCACGCAACGCTTTGTTGGTCTTGTGTCTTTGCTGATCTTTGCTTCACTGAGAGAGGCACGACAGAGGACTTCTGGCATTCTGGCTGGTTCTGTCCCTAAGTGGGAAAGACAATCAAGACAATGTCCTGTGAGTCTGGAGTGAACTGTCACTTTTCACAGGGATGGAAAGACACCGCTGTGGAAGATGCTCTAGCTCAGCACTCACTGTCTGAACTGGAGACCTCTGTGCAGAAGGCTGGAAGGGACACTCGGGACATGTAAGAATAGCTACTCTTCCTGTGGGTCCAGGGCCCCACCACTGGTTTCTGGAGATCTCCAGCCTGGAGGACACCACTGCCGCTGACATGATACATCTTCTATGCTGACTAGCCAGCCACCTACAAGAATGTCTTCTTGAGTTCCACCTCCACTCATAGTAGGAAGTTGCTATTACCACCTGCGCCCCCAACATACACACAATTGTAGGTTCAGGGAATTGCTGTACAGGGTCCTGCATCAGGGAGGCAGAGAGACTGTGGAAGCACACACACACAGACAGACAGAGAGAGAGAGAGAGAGAGAGTCAGAGTCCACAGGCTGGCCCAGAACTCTCTCTATTGCTGAAGATGACCTTGAACTTCTGATCCTCCGGAGTCCTGGGATCGAAGGTGTCCACACTATACCTGGTTTACCTGATGCTGGGGCTGGAATCCAGGGCCTCCTGTGTGCTAAGCAAGCACTCTACCAAAAGAGCCGCATCCCCACCTCTAGCTCATGTGCTTCTTAACTGCTTCACAGCCCAGCCCCAGGTGGCTCCCATCCCTCATCCTAGAGGTTACGACGCCTTTGTGGTCCTGGCTCACCACTTGCTTGAAGTGAGGAATTACCAACTCTATACATGATGCTTTGAACAATTTTGAAAAACTAAGGGATATAATGACTCTGGCTGCTGTTCCTAGCATTGCTGGACGGAGTAATAAAGAAAAAGAATGAGCTCGGGGAGTCCATTTCCCAGCCCCACGTGTGTACAAACAACCTCAGGACTTGGCAGTGCGCCCTGAAGGAGAAACTCCCCTCCCGCAGCCACAGGGCTGAGGCTGCTGAACACCAGAAGGCAGAGCAGACCCCTCACGCCCTTGCTGTGTCACAGTGCATGTTAAACCTTAGCAATGAAGGCTGCTGCACTTAAAGTGAGGGCAGTGATGGGGGTGGGGGTTGTGGGGGGAGAGAACAGGATCCCTTAATCTAAGGTGAAACTCTGTGGGAGGCTGTGGACACTGGATTCCTAAATTCTGATGGGTCTGTTCTCTCGGGGACATGGTATCCCCACCCCCAGTGGCATCACCACCCTGTAGTACTGACCGTCACCAGTGCAGTTTCCACCAAGACGATGCTGATGCCCTTATGCGCTTACCCATCCCTGCATCTTTGCCTCTAGAGCAACAGCTAGAATCTACAGCAGGCCCCAAGGGATGATGGATATCATGAGGTGCAGAGGAAGTAATGCTATAGAGCTCAGGTTTTGTATAAACAGAAGTCTGCAGAATGCAGGGGGCAGGGGTTTGAAGGTCAGGGGATAATGGTGGAAGAAATAAAGTTGGATGAAGCTGAATTGATCGATATGGGTCCATTAAGCAGAGATTCTGGATTTAATGATGCAGCTCATGAAGTTGAGGATGGTACTGTGGTGATTTGAATGAGAATGGCTCCAGGGACTCATACGTTTGAATTCTTGGTCCATAGTTATTGGAACTATCTGGGAAGGGTTAGGAGGTGTGACTTCGTTGGAGCTGTGTCACTGAGGCTAGGCTTTAAGTTTCAAAGGGCCACAACATTCCAAGTTCTCTGTTCTCTCTCTCTCTCTCTCTCTCTCTCTCTCTCTCTCTCTCTCTCTCTCTCTGTGTGTGTGTGTGTGTGTGTGTGTGTGTGTGTGTGTGTGTGTGCATGCCGTTTTGGACCAGTAGTTCTTAGCTACTTCTCCAGTGCCATGTCTACCTACATGCTCCCATATTCCCTGCCATGATGCTCTAACCCTCTGGATCTGTGAGCCCCCAACTTAAACTTTTTCTCTTTAAGTTCTTTTGGTCATGGTGTTTAGGCACAATAGGGAAGCAACTAAGACAAGAACTAATCATTGATTTAGCTGGTTGGTGGAAATGTGGATTGAGATGCTCCTCTGTGAGTGAGCTGGAAATGCCAAGGGCCAAAGCTGGAGTGAGATTCACCCAGTAAGACATACCCTACACACCAGGATCCAGATGTGCTGTGCAGGTTAATGTTCATTATCAACTTTACAGGGTCTAGAGTCACCCAGATGTGCCTCTGAGCCTGCACGTGGGGGATTACCTTAACTCTGTGAACTGAGGAGGAAAGACCTGCCCACTGTGGGCAGCACCATTCCCTAAATCCTGGGATCCTGGACTATATAAATGAAGAGAAGGAGCTGAGCAACAAGATACATCCATCCCTCTCTGCTTCCCAATGGCTGATGTAACATGACCAGCTTCTTCAAAGCTCCTGCTGCCTCAGCTTTTCTGTCATGATGGACTGTATCCTTGAACTATGAGCTAAAACAAACCCTTTTTTCTCTCAAGATTTTTTTTTTTTTTTTTTTTGGTCAGAGTAATTTGTCACAGTAACAGGAAGTGAAACCAAGACACGTATGTAACCAGTACTTGAGGAGTCAGACTTGTGAGGGGCAGTGCCCTTGCAGACTTCTGCTATTGCTCCCCTCCTTAGGCATAGCCTTACAGTGGAGCCATAACTCAGGTGACAATGGACGACGACGCCCCCCCACCCCCACCCCCAGTGGCAGAACCAAGGGCTAATAGCCAACGTCAAGGTGAGTGTGTTTTGGTATGGACTGACTGCAGAGGCTAAGCAATGTTCATGATGGTCTGAAAGATCCTCAGTATTTCTAAAAGAGACACAGACAAGAAGTGTTCAAAGCCTTACTCCATCAGTGGGAGCAACAGGGTCTTGGGGCAATAGAATGGCAGGACCTGAGTCACGGCACCAGTCACAGCTCCTCAACCTGTTCCTAGATTTGAGCCAGTTTATGCAGTCCACGAATAACAGGGAAGTGATGTCTCCTTAAGGAGAGACCCTCAGTACACTATCACAAAACTCTATAGTCAGTCATTGCTGCTTCCTGCTTTGAAAGGAACTACAGCTTTTTACAATGGCAACCGTATACTGAGGAAAAGGAGAATACAGAAGTTTCAGAGAGTTCTGGATATTGGATCTGAACTGATGTTGAATATGGCAGATTCCAAGTAATGAATTTCCCTCTAGTCAGAGTACAGATTATGGAGGTCAGTTGAATTTCAGATAAGATCCCAATCATAGCAAGTCATATGGGTCCCTGCCTTAGTCAGGGTTTGCATTCCTACACTAAACATCATGACCAAGAAGCAAGTTGGTGAGGAAAAGGTTTATTCAGCTTACACTTCCACATTGCTATTCATCACCAAAGTCAGGAAAGGAACTCACACAAAGTAGGAACTTGGAGGCAAGAGCTGATGCAGAGGCCATGGAGGGGTGCTGCTTCCTGGCTTGCTTCCCCTGACTTGCTCAGCTTGCTTTCTTATAGAACCCAGGACTACCAGCCCAGGGATGGCACCACCCACAATGGGTCCTCCCACCTTTGATCACTAATTGAGAAAATGCCTTACAGCTGGATCTCACAGAGGCCTTTCCTCAAGGGAGGCTCCTTTCTCTGTGATAACTCCAGCTTGTGTCAAGTTGACACCCAAAACCAGCCAGTACAGTCCCTGAGCTCGTGCAATGCTTCCTTCTCTGGTCCCAGAACACATAACTGGGACAGTTGTATACTTGGCAGTCATCACATTACCTCCCTGACCTGTAGGGCGAAGGCTGTAATTGTGAAAAAGTTCACATGGAAACCTTAGAGATGCCTTTGAAGACTAGCGCTGCCATAAAGGACCTGAAAGATCCTACCATATCCCCACTTGTCTTAACTTGGCCTGTGCAGAAGACAGATGGATGTTGGAGAGTAACTGTTGATAAGTGTAGGTCTAATGAAGGGATGGCACCAGTCACAGCTGCTATGTCCAATGTGGTTTCCTTGCTTAGGGAAATGAACACCTCCTGATGGCTGGTATAAAGCCATTGACCTGGAAAGAAGCATTTTTCTCTATCCTACCCCCAAACTCTAGGAACAGTCTGCTTGTGGGGAGCGAGGGCAACAGTATACTTGACCCAGCTCAAGGGTTTGACAAGCCTCTATCTCTGAGTGACAACCTAGTTTTTAGAGCCTCAGATCTCCTGCTTCTTCCTCAAGGATGTCACATTGGGCCATCATGTTGTTGGCATTATGTTGATTGGGACTGAAGGAGCAGGGAGGGGTTGTGACTCTAGATCTGTTGACAAAGGATATCCAACCAAAATCCCATGTCCCTCTACTTCAGTGGGACTTCCAGGATTCTAGGGATATAAGGTAAGAAGAGATATTCCTTGAAAGCAGAAAATAAGATGTGCCTGGTCCCTCTTACCACCATGAAAGATGCAAAATGAGGACTGTTGAGTTAACAGAGACACAGATCTCCACAAAACCTGACAGAACACCCAGGAGGAGACTGGAGGCCACATATAATCACCTGATGAGGAAGGAGGTGTTTTCTGGCTGAAAGCAGAATCTGTCGAACAGGTCTTCACTGATAGTGACAGCTTGAAGACGGTAGTAGTGTCTGAGTTGATCTTTTCATGGTGGTGATAGACTTCTGGGTGGAAATCAACTGGGTAAGAATTCACTTTGTCTTGGGATTTGAGGAGATCGAAGCTACTTCCATGGAAGGGAAGGTGAGGTTGTCAGACTGTGCGGCAGCCGGTCCCATGGTGTCCACAGTCGGGAAGCAGTAGGAGATGAATGCTGGTGCCTCGCTTCCTTTCTCCTTTTTATTCTGTCTGGAACCCCAGCCCATGGTACCTCTCACGTGCAGTGCAGGTCTTCCCATTTCAGATTTACCTCTCTGGGAACTCCCTCAAAGACAGGCCCAAAGGTGTGGCTCCTGGGTGATTTCAAACCCAGTCCAGGAAACTGTGAAATTGAGTCACCATACTGACTTATAACTTATAGAGATGACTTACAACTAACTACTCCTATGTAAAGCCCACAAGTCGACTGTTTAAAGGTTATTTTTATTGAAATGTAACTCCCATGGGATAGGGGCTGGAGAGATGGCTCAGCAGTTAAGACACTGACTGCTCTTCCAGAGGTCCTGAGTTCAATTCCAGCAACCACATGGTGGCTCACAACCATCTATGATGGGATCTAATGCCCTCTCTTCTGGCGTGTCTGAAGATATCTACATTAGTGTACTCACATACATAAAATAAATAAATCCTTTAAATAAAACCCCTGTGGGATAAACTGCAGATGTAAACGTTAAGTCTGTTAATCGCCGACAGATTTGATTCTTGCTGTACCATTGCCACTGTCAAGATATTGGATAAAATCACTCTGTGCCTTCTCTTGATGACCCATCCCTCACACTGCCTCCCACCCACCCAAGAAGCCACTTATCTTCCTGGGGCTACTATAGATGATACAGAATTGTATATCCAAGGAATCACATCAAATGTCCTCTTTTTGTCTGTGTTCTTCAATACACCTAATTATTATGCAGCTCATCTGTGGTGTGTATCCGTGGTTCATTATTTTTACCATCAACATTTTATCTATCTCTAGAAAATAAATGTTTAATTTTAGAGTGCTGTTACTTTTCTACCATTATAACAAATTAAATAATTTAAAGAAAATTAGCCTATACAAACAATAGGTTTCTTTTGTCTTGTGGCTTTAGAGGCTCAAGGTCATGAATGGGGAGGCCCATTACTTTTAGGTTCCTGGTGGGGGTGCTGTGTGGTCATGGGTGCAGTGTGGTAGGGGGTGCTCTGTGGTAGGGGTGCTGGATGGTGGGGATGCTGGGTGGTGGGAGGTACTGGGTGGTGGAGGTGCTGGGTGGTGGGGATGCTGGGTGGTGAGGGGTACTGGATGGTGGTAAGTACTGGGTAGTGGGAGTGCTGGGTGGTTGTGGGTACTGGGTGGTGGTGGGTACTGAGTGGTGAGTGTGCTGGGTGGTGGGGGTGCTGGGTGGTGGGGTGCTGGGTGGCAATTTTAGGGAACATGTAGCAGACAGGACTTCTTGCCTCATGGCTAGGAAGCAAATGAGAAAACAGGAAAGATGCTTTCATGGCATGACCTGGTGACTGAAGGTCTCCCCATTGGGTCCCACTCCTTGAAGGTTCCATCAGTTCTTAAAATCACAGTTCTAGGACCAACCTCATGGGCCTTTGAGACAGTCAGCATCTAGATGAGAGCAAACAATTTTGGGGTTACAGAAGTTAATGGCACTAGATGCTTCTATACACAACACACACACTAGGTTCTTTGAGATATAATTCTAATGTATATTTTATTCATTTAGGGCTCATCTTGAACATGGATTCTGGGGATCTGAACTCTGGTGCTTGATCATGAGCAGGTGGCACTTCATCTCCACAGCACTGAATCTTATTTAATGGTACAGAATACAGCCCCAGCGGCCCATACATTTGAATGGCTGGTCCCCAGTTGGTGGGACTGTTTGGGTAGGATGAGGAGGTGTGGCCTGGTTGGAGGGGGTGTGGCACTGGGATGGGCTTTGTGCCCCCTCCCCTCTCCCTATTGCCTGTAGACCAGGATTAGGGGCCCTCAGCCCCATGGTGTCTTCCTGCCACCACGCTCCCTGCTATGATGACGATGAACTAACTCTCTGTAACTGTAAGCAAGCCCCTAGTCAAATGCTTCACAAGAGTTACCTTGGTTGTTGTGTCTCTTCATGGCAATAGAACAGTAACTAAGACACAAGCATAGCTAAACGTTCCTCTGTTGCTCCTTTCAGATCTTCCCAGTTTGTTCGGAAGCTCTGTTGTTGGGTACATGCACATTTTCGGTTGTGGTGTGTTCTTGGACAATTACCCCCACTCACAGAAGTCACCCAACAGAGGCTATTTCTTGTTCTCAATTTTGTTTTGTCCGATGTGAATACAGAGTTTCTAGCTTTAAGTGGCTTCAGTATCCTTTAACTTTTAGGTTTCCGTATCCTTTAACTTTTGACCATTTGGCCTTCCATACAGTCTGTTACAGCTGAGATAGGTTGGGTCTTGCTTTCTATTCATTCTGGAAAATCCATTGGTCCGCTAACACTTAAAGAGGTAACTGAGCTGAACGCCTTGATGTCCGCTGTCTTAGTGGCTGCTGTTCAGTTCTTGTTGTTTCTTTATTTTTATTCTTTCTCTTGAGCTAACAACACATTCATGGTTCAGTTTTATTTCTTCTTTTTCTCTTGGAAGAGCACTGTGAGTGCTCACCACAGTGTTTGCAATATATATTTAAATTAATCTGAGTATACCCTCAAATAATACCATGTCACTCAAGAATAGTCTAATGGCCCAACAGCGGCATGTTTCCCATCCTGACCTCTTAGCCTGTGTAATATTTTTGTTATCTCAATTTCAAGCATACTAAAGCATATAATAAATTCTTCTTCTTCTTCAGGCAGTCATTTATGCTTTAGTGCAATTAAAATTAGCAAAGAAAATTCATGTGATTTTTATCTTTATTTCATTTTAAGAATCCTATTCTTTTGTGTAATCTTAAGACTCTACTGGAGATTCGTTTTGCCTGAGGAACTTCCTTTTAAATTGAGTGTGTGTGTGTGTGTGTGAAGGTCAGGACAACTTTATGGAGTTGTTTTTCTCATTCTACCTTTACACAAGTTCCCAGGATGAATCTCAGAGTCTCAGGTTTGAGTGACAAACACCTTTACCTCATAATCCATCCTACTACCCCATCCTTTGATACTGTGCCTTAGCTTAGGGTTACTATTACTGTGATGAAACATTACATACACAAGCAAATTCAGGAAGAAAGGGTTCATTTGGCTTATACGTCCACATAATAGCTCATCGCTGACAGAAGTTGGGACAGGAATTCAAACAGGGTAGTGACCTGGAGGCAGAGCTGATTCAGAGGCCATGGAGGGATGCGTGCTACTTACTGACTTGCTCATCATGGCTTGCTCAGCCTGTTTCCTTATAGAACCCAGCACTATCAGCTTTGGGGTCATGTTGCCTACAATGTACTGGACTCTCCCCATTAATTGCTAATTAAGAAAATGCCTACAGCCAAATCTTATTTTCTCAACTGAGGCTCCCTCCTCTCCAGTGACTCTAGCTTGTGTCAAATTGGCATAAAAGAAGCCAGCACATATTTATCATGGTAAGAGAACAAGCAATAAGTGCCTCCAATTTTATTTATCTGAGGAAGTACCTACTCCCTCATTCTCCGAGGATATTTTCAGTTGAGTCTGGAATCTGGGTTGACATACTTCTTTCCCTAGAACCTATGGCACACTGTACATTGATTTACAGCTGTCATGCTTTCTGGAAGAAAGTATGCAGTTGGTCTTATTTTTGTTTCTTAGTAGATATTTCTCATTTCTTTGGATTTCTTTAAGATCTTCTAAGTTTGTTTTTCAGCAGTCTGAATTTACCTTCAAACAACATGTGTCATAGTGAATAACATAGCATCACACTTTCATTTTTATGTGCCTATGTGTATGGGTATGTACACATTAGTGCAGGTACCAGAAGAGGCCAGAAGAGAGTGCCAGATCCCCAAAGCTGCAGTTATAGTTGGTTGTGAGTCACCTGAACTAGGGTCTTCTAAATCCCAGTTCATCACAATGATTTAAAATTCCCTGTTAGACATAGTCCCATAATCTAGGCCATCTCTGGGCTTGGTTTTTGGATCTTCCTTCCTTCCTTCCTTCCTTCCTTCCTTCCTTCCTTCCTTCCTTCCTTCCTTCCTTCCTTTCTTTCTTCCTTTCTTTCTTTTGTATTTTGTTTCTTGCTTTTACCTTATGATTTTTATTTGAAAGCTGGACATTTTTTCATAGGACACAAGATGCTGAGGTAAATTTTGGTTTTGTGCTTAGACAGATTTGTACACCTTTTCTTCAGTGAGTTTGTATCTGTTGCTATGGTTACTCTCAGTACACTGAAGGCTTTGCATTCTCATATTGCTACTCTGCTTTCAGGTGCTGGTGATCCGGAACCCAAAGTCTGACCCTCAAATCTCTGCCTAGGGTCTTTCTTTGTGTCTGAACACCCCTCCCAAGCCCACTGCTATTTTCCCTTGGAGCTTTCTACCTTGAAGTGGCTTGTAGGAACCGGGCCTCTGATGAGATTAGTCTTTGGTCCCTGGTAAGTTTGATGTAGAGTAATCTCCAGGGGAAGAACTTGTTGCATAATTGTACCATTCTATTATATCTGCATGGTCCTGTCATTACCCAAACCAATGCTTTACATATATGTATATGTTTGTGTTCACATGTATGTGTACATTTATGTGCATGTGTGTGTACAAGGCAAAAGGTCATTATCAACTGTTTTCAGTTGCTCTTCTACTTTTTGAGATAGCAACTTTCACTGAACCTGGTACCCAGCAGTTCATCCAGGCTGGCTGCAGCAAGTCTTTGAGATCCTCTTATTTCTGTATCCTGCATTAGGATTACAGGTACACACCCTTGTGCCTGGTTTTTAACATGGGCTTTGGGAATCCACACTCAGATCCTCATGCAAAGCATGCTCATTGCCAGCTGTGGTGATTTGAAGAAGAATTATCTCCCTTGGGAGGAGTGGCAGCCCTTAAGGAGTGGCACAATTTGGAAGTATTAGAAGGTGTAAACTTGCTGGAATAGGTGTGGGCTTTTGGGGGGGGATGTGTGTCACCAGGGATAGGCTTTGAGGTTTCAAATCCCATGACAGGTCCAGTATCTCTCTCCTCCTGCTGCCTGTGGATCCAGATGTAGAATTCTCAGCTACCTCTCCAGCACGATATCTGTCTGTTCTGCCATGATTCCCAACATGACACTGATACACTAAATCTTTGAAACTGTAAGCAAGCTCCAAATAGATGCTTTCTTTTATCATAAGAGTTGCCTTGGTCATGGTGTCTCTTCACAGCAATAGAATACTAAGACAGAAGTTGGTTCCAGGGAGTGTGGTATTGCTGTGACAGGCGTGACCAGAGTACTTTTTGGTGGACTGTGGGGTTTTGGATTACGGAAGCAGTGAGTGCTTTAAGTGGAGCTTAATGGGCCATGCGAGTAGGAACATGGAAGACAGTGATGGGGGTGATTTGAACTGTAGGAGCCCAGCTCAAGATGTTTCAGAGGGGAAGAATATCAGTAGGTAGCCTAGAGGCCATTCTTGTGATATTTTGGTGAAGATTGTAGCTACTTGCTGCCTGTGTCCAAAATATCTGACTGAAGCTAAATGAAAGAGTTTTTGAATTAATGGCATTGGCAGAGGAGATTTCAAGACAGCTTAGTATTGACTGTGTCCCGTGTTTATTAGTGGCTACTCTTACACAGATCTATAATGAAAAGGAGCAAGCTGAGCAAGGAAAACTACAGAGTGTGTGGTTTTAGAAGAGAAGGAGCACCATGTATGTAATGAAGTGAAGTCCAATGCTCAAGGAGATAAAAAGAAAAAAAGGTTAAAGAAAAACCTAACACTAAATGGAAAAAAAAAAGGGAGTGGGTGACCTTAGGGCAAGATCCCACCCAGCTAAGCTTCCAGTGTGTGGTAAGGAGTTAAAGACAATTAAAGAAAGGCTTAAGCAGTGAAACCATGGAAAAAAGAAAACCGATGAAAATGTATTTGAACAAGGGGCCCAAGTTTCAGCCCCAACAAGCAGCAGAACTTGGCAGCTCCAGCCACACATTTTTGGTTTTAGAGTCAAGGGTATAAGAAAAGAGTCGTGGATTCTCCCTCCTCAGCTCAGGAAAAACACTGATGCCAGGTGTGTCTCAGGGGTGGCCCTGTATGGAGGCCCAGAGAGGCCATTGCTTGAAATTGTGAAATTCTGGATTTTATTATAGACTCCAAGATGTTGGAGACCCCAGAGTCATGGGATACCTGCTAAGGAAAGCTGCTAACCTGGAGTAGAACGAGAGAGAGGGAGAGAGAGAGAAGTGTTGTAATCAACAAAGCTGAAAGTAGTTGGAGATCTGAAGAGTGCTTTAACATCAGACATGAGATGCAGATTTTGGAGTTTGCCCAGCTTGTTTTCAATCTTGCTTTGGCCCAGTATTTCCTCACCACACTCCCTTCCCTCCATTTTATAATGATAATGTATATTCTGTGGCACCTCATGCTGGAAGTATGTGACCTGTTTTCAATTTTGATTTTAAAGGAGGTTACAGTTAAGAGTCTCAGAAGAGACTTTGAACTTTTAAACAGTGCTGATACTGTTGTGCTAGACTATGGAACTTTTGAAGTCGAACTGAATGTAATTTTGCATTATGGTATGGTTAGAAGTCTATGGGAGCAGGGGCTGGAATGGAGTATGGTGGTTTGAATAAGAATGACCTCCATAGGCTCATGTATTTGAATGCTTAGAGAGTGGTACTACTGAAATGATTAGGAGGTAAGGCCTTGTTGGGTAGGTGTGGTTTTGTTGGAGAACACAGTGTCACCAAGGGTAGGCTTTGAGGTTTCAAAAGCCCATGCCAGACCCAGTCTCTCAGTCTCTCAGTCTCTCTCTCTCTCTCTCTCTCTCTCTCTCTCTCCCTGCTGCCTGTGGATCTAGGTGTAGAACTCTCAGCTTCTCCTTCAATACTACATCTGTCTGCATTCTACCATTCTTCCTGCTATGCCAATACTGTACCTCTGAAACTGTAAATCAGCCCCAATTAAATGCTATCCTACATAGGAGTTGCCTTGGTCATGGTGTCTCTTCACAGGAACAGCACAGTGACTGACTTACCAATTGAGCGATCCCCCAGCCCCAATTTTTTGTTTTTATCTTGAGTCCTTGCCTCAGATGAAGTAGGTTTTCACCAGTACCTATGACAATATTTTCTTTGCTCTCCTCTCTATACATGGAGGCCTATGGCTACTCAAGGACACTGGGAGGTGGGTGTGCTGCTTACGTTTGTTTATTTGTTTGTCTGTTTTTGTCAACTTAACACAAACCTGGAGGTAACCTCTACTGGGAAAATGTCTCCATCAGATTGCCTGTGAGCAAATCTGTGAGTCAGATTTTTGTATTAATGATGGATGTGAAAGGACCCAAGCCACTATGGGTGGTACCACTTCTGGGCAGGTGGTCCTGGGTGGTGTAAGAAAGGTTGAGCAAGCTCTGAGAAGCAAGCCAGTAAGCAACATTCCTCAGTGGCCTCTGCTTCGGTTCCTGCCTCGTGGTTCCTGCCTGAGTTCCTGCCCTGGCTTTTCCTTTATAATGAACTCTGATCCAACACATCATCCAAAAAAAAGGAAGGAAGAAAGGAAGAAAGAAAGAAAGAAAGAGAGAGAGAGAGAGAGAGAGAGAGAGAGAGAGAGAGAGAGAGAGAAAGAGAAAGAAAAAAGAAAAGAAAAGAAAAGAAACAAGACAACCACAAACCAAACCAAAAAACATCTCCCCCCAAATTCCAAACCTTTCCTCCCCATGTTGCCCTCAGTCACCATGCTTTATCACAGTACTAGAAAGAGAACTAAGACAGTGAATTCTTTGGAATTTCCAGTGTGTCACAGCCATTGCCTAAGTGGTCACTGGGGGAAGTTTCTTTTTGTCCCTTGGCCTTCCCTGGGAGGCCCCAGTGAGATTTTGTATGAAGCAAGCTCACTGCATCCTGGCCATCCTGAGTCTGAGTTGGTGTTGCATGAAGAAGTTCACTACTTAGAGGCAGATGGCCAGCGTTCAAGAGACACCAGGCAGATCATGTCCTGGTTACATCACCTCAGAGAGAGCCTGAAGGCAGATGTCCTGGCCTTGGTACCCTGAGGCAAGAGCCTAAAGCATTGGCCATCTCCAGGACAGAAGAGGCTGGCTCACATAACCAGCCCCCACCTGGCTCCAGGAGACTCTCAGCATAGTCTGTAGATTCCTGAGACCTGTGAGCAGGAAAAGACTCAATTCAAAGTCACTTGGAGAACTTTGAAGGGGGAACACCCCCGTAACTTAGCTTTTAAAAAGTTGACTTGCTTCTCATTTGGGGCTAATGTGGCTTCTGTGTCATTGACTTCAGCTTAGGACATTCCTCTTCACAGGGTCCCATCCTTTTCCCAGGCCCTATTGCCAACAGCAAAGTAATAATGTCTGACCTTCTTGTCCTGGCATCTGCCATAGACTCTACTTTCTATTTTCCATACCTGGTAAGGTGCTACCCTTGTTGTCCCCACCAGCTGCTCTCTTGTTAAGCATGTATGTGCCTTACACACACAGGTGTGTGCACCAGCACATTCATATCTATGGCAAACCACGCGCATACATGTATGCATTCCAGCCTTATGTACATACATGTGCATGTGTGTGTGCACATCTATGGCAAATACACGTACTTGCAGATGTATATGCTCAAGCACCAACCTTATGCACACACACACACACACACACACGTGTGTGTGTTCATACCTATGGCAAACATGTATACCTGCAGACAGGCATCTTCAAGGACACTCACTACTCCACTCACACAAGTTCTCCCATCCTTCCTCTTTGGATCTTCCCAGTGTGAGAGTCCCACTTCCAATCTTATGTCCATATCATGAGGCTAAAGGAGAGTGGGCCTGAGCTGAATTAAATTCTAATCATCTCTGGAAGGAAGCCAATATCACAGGGGATAATGACAATGATTTAAAATGTTGAATGCCTGAGTGAGGGAGTGGGTGGTGAGTGGGTGGGAGGTGGATGCTAAGGGACATTGCAGGAAGAGAGGGTCTTGGTATATAGATCCTGTTCCAAGCTCCACATCCCCAAAGTCTCCATGCCCATGTGGGAATCTCTGGGGAGAGGGGGGGGTTCCCACCACGTGGCCCACATCTGTTGGGGCCTCAAGGTTCTTGAGGAGCTGAGCTGAATTCAAGCTCCAGTCCCCTATCCCCGGTCATGTGATCCTACATGAGAGAAATGTAGTCCTCCTGTAGCAGGCCGGTTCTCCCTTCTGCAGACCGGAATCTGGACAGGATGAATGTGGAACCCCGTGCAAAAACCATTCTGGGGACTACAGGACCCTGGCTCAGCCGCTGGGATTTCTGATCCAGCTAAAACCTGGGGCCCGCCGTGTCCAGCCATGTCCAGCATGGCTTCCTCCCCTGCATCCCAAGTAGAGCTATGGCGTGCAAGCGAGACTTCCCTCACTCCAAACCAGCCTAGCCTGCTCCAGAACTCCAAGCCGAAGGAACAGAGTGAGGCTCTCTCTTCTCAGCGAATGCTTAATGGGCCCCAGGCTGGGCAGACTTGACAGTTGTAATGAAATCGGTTCATTACACCCTCTACACAAGAGCCGCTTAATGAACATGCAGCCCAAGGCACTGAGGCCTCTAAGCAAATGCAAATGGAACTATGTACACGGCCATTTAATTAGCAGGGAGTGGAGGCAATGGAGAGAGAGACACCAGAGGGTCAGGGGGCTGGGAGGAGAAAGGTGTCAGGAGAGGGGTAGAGGGGGTGGGGAGGAAAAGAGAGAGTGAGCTGGAAAGGGGATGGTACCTGGGAGGCTGGGGAGCTGGGGGCATGGTCAGCTTTCCCCTGGAAGGCGAGGATCCCAGGCCCTTGTTTTTGTTACATATAGCACTGGGGGCTGGGGAAGCCACCATGGAAGAAGACACATGAGGTCCTGCCTCCCTGGGATTCACAGTCTGATGGAAGAGGCAGGCATTCCGCAGAGCATCCAATCGAATCAATGACCCCTGGAAGCTTAGGTGAGCTTCCACTGTAAGAGCCTGCTAAGGGATAGGCAGAGCCCTGGGGCTGGTCTCATCTCCCAGTCACAGCTGGCTGCAGGCCTGTGGCAAGTGAAATAACTTTCTATGCTCTTAGTTCCTGTCTATTAAACGGAGATCCTAGACAACTGCCAAGAACTAATTGTTTATTAATAGACTGCCATCCTTACAAAAGTGTCTAGTATACAGTAAGTACCCAATAAATGCTTGCTATTATCTTAAAAGCTATAAATGGAAAGGAGAGATGAGAAGCCCTGATCTTGATCAGTAAATTAGAGTGCTTGTCCCCTTGGCGGTGCCATGAAACTGAGTGCTGAAGAAGGCCAGAAGTTGGCCATATTGTATGTGAGGGTCCCCAGAAGCCATACTTCCTTCCTTCCCTCCCTCCCTCCCTCCCTCCCTTCCTCCATCCCTCCCTCTCTCCCCTCTGCCCTTCCCTTCCTCTCTCCCTCCTTCTTTCTCTCCCTCCCTCCCTCCCTTCTTTCTTTCCTTCCATCTCTCTTTTTTTCCCTTTCTTTGAAACAGTGTCCCCTGTAGCCCAGGCTGCCTTTTAACTCCCTATGTAGCCAAGGATGACCTTGACCTTCCCAAATGCTAGGATCACAGGCATGTACCGCCATGCCCCATCTCAGGTTGTACGTTTTTCTGGGGATCTAACCAGAGCTCTGTGCCTACTGGGCTAGTCCTCTACCAGCTGAGCCATATCACTAGCTCCCAGCCCCCACCCCCCTTTTGACTCATTCCCTGTCAGCAGGACTGAGTCCAAGTTTGTTCTCCAGAGTGAACAGGCCTGGAAAGCACTGTACAGGCCACATAGATTGATAGTTAGGACCAGGAAGAAGTGGGCATCTGGGGCCACAGGTTCTGTAACAGGCCTCTGGGGAGGGAGGGACAGCACAGGGCAGTGGAGCAAGGTGATAACCACCAGGCTCTCCAGCTGAGAACCAGGCCTCCAAGACTCCAGTCTCTAACCCATCTCTTTCTGACTGTAGCTATTCCCCCGGGGCACCCAAGCAACCATGTGACCCTCCTCTTGACCCCAGCAGCTCTGAGAAGTGACCAAGAGCTTGTCTGTCCCTTCCTCCACCTCCATATAGGAATGCCCTCTCTTGGCCGCCTCTTGCAGAGACACAAGATATCAAACTTGTGACAAGCCCCACCGCCCCCTCCTTCCCAACCCTGGGCTGGAACCCCCTTGGGAGAGTCCCTGAACATCAGCTGCCTGCACTCCTCTGCGCCTGATCTTCCCAGAGCAAAGAAGCACCTACCCCCACCCCCCACCCCACCATCCAATTAATGCAATTAGAAGCAGTCAGGTTGTGGGATCTGTGAGCACGGTGAGTGACTGGGAAAATTACCTCCCTGCAAACATCTCAAATTTAATTTCCTTCCATAATCTACAAACTAAATAAAGAAAGATAAACTTTGTGCTTGCTCCCTTCCTCTCTTCCCACAGCCTCACCAGCTGGCCCGAAGGAGTCATGTGACTGGGCCCTTTCACCAGGGCTCAGCACAGGGCAGTCATGGATGCGCACACATATTCAGGTCTGCACGTGTATGTAAGTTCCCCCACACCTATGCCCCCACATATATGAATGTACAAACATCCATGGACACACATGTCTATATATGCACATGCTCTACATGTCCTACATGTATGAGCTCATGTGCACACGCACACACACACACACACACACTCCCCAGCTTCAGCTCTTCTATTAAGAGCTGTGTGGCCCTGTGTGCCTCAGTTTCCCACCTGTCACAGCATGGAGGCTGCTGCTCTTCTCTGCCAGCCTCCCTGCTTCATTTACCCTGAGCCTAACTGGCTGAAGAGGAGGAGGTTGACAGAGCATCCAGGAAGAGAGGGAGGGTCCACCTGTGGGCAAACAGCTCACCACCAGCCATGTCTGGGCCCAGAGCTGAGGGCAGCCAGGCAACAGCTGCCTTGCTGTCCAAGCGCATGCCCATGAACCACTGTTCACACTGAGAGCATTGTCATCAGCTTCCAGAGGTGGCTGTATCCTCCAGTGTCGCTCTGCCCCAGGCCCTTGTCTGCATGGCCCAAGCAGCCCAGGCACCATCTGGTCTTCAATTTCCCTCTGAGAACAAGGTTGGGCAAAGCCTGGCTCAGGTAGCAAGAGGAGGCGTGTCTGGAGCCAGGAGGCAAAGATGCCTAAGTATTCCTGGAGTTTGTCCATCTGGGGCTGGGACCTGGGGTCACTGTAAGAACCAGGTAGCCATAGGTTGGGAGGGGTCTTGAGTCACCAGATGGAAACACAACCTTCAGGGAGGGCCGAGAGCCAAGAGAGCCGGACAGTCTGTCCCTGTGAGCCACAAGAGGCCTGGTAAGCCACTTCCTGTTCAGGTCTAGTTTTGTATACTCAAGGAGGGCTCAGGTTTGTATACTCAGGAGGCTGATATGGTGCAATGGAGGGTCTTGAACTGTGGGCAGGGAAGCTGAGGAGGTAATTGTGGAGGCAGGCCTGGTTTTGAATCCCAACCACTAGCCCTGTTGCAACCTCCTTCTCCTTCCCAACAGGTTCACTTTTCTGTCACACAGGACAGGAATCTGCCTGTGGCTAGCGACCCAAGACACAGAAAGGTACCTGCAGAGCCAGGCAGGTGTTTGCTCCATCTCCTCTGCATCCCATGGGGGCTGGCATCCTGGTTCCGGATCTGTGCCCAAGAGATGTGGGTTAGCCTGGTACAATTGTGAAATGCTAACCCTGCCTCCACATTCCATGGCCGTTTCCTCCAGACATTACTCCAGGAGGGAAGGTGAAGGTTCCTAAGACTCAAGTGGTGAATGAAAGGTCACCAGGAGAACAGAACTTGGAAGGTTCTTGAGGCTCTCTCCCCAGCTTTACATAAGGGAGTGAACAACTGAAGACTCTCAGCAGCCTGATCAATTGATCTGGGGACAGTGGTGCTGTCTGCAAGCTGTAGAGAAGGCTCCAGGGCTGCAGGTTTTCCAGCAGCATCACTGGTGTGGGGAGGGCTTTGGTGACGAAACTGTCCAAGCTCCTGCTAGTAACCCCAATAAAAAAGCCATTGGTTTTCTAAGTTGGACATTCGTGCATTTGATACTTAGGTCTGTCATGTGTATGTGTGTGTTGTTGTTGTTGTTGTTGTTGTTGTTGTGATGGTGGTGGTGGTTGTATTGTGTCTCTCCAGCAAAAGTCTGACATACCGCAGTGTGTCTGTGCTCTGGGATGCTTTTCTGACTTGTGTGGGAAGAACAGTTGAAGGCCTGGCTGGGGCACCGTGAACGAGAACCCCAGGAAAGAGGCTGTGTGTGCAGGCTGTGTCGGGCTGACTGATGAGAACCGCAGTTCTATGGTGCGATAGGAGGTTACAGGTCCTGACCCTCCACCCCTGCCCTGCAGGACCCCTGAGCAGAAAGGTTAAGGGAGTGGCTCAGAGTCACCAGCTAATGCTCTGTTCTTTAACCTGCTCTGGAGGTGGGGGTGCATCTGGACCCAGAACCCTAGATTCTTCTCCAATGCCATCCCTCCACCTTCAGGCCAGGGGGAGCCTGGGAACAGGACCCAGATCTCTGGGGGTCTAGACCAAATGTCCCACAGAGCCATCTCCCAAAGGCCTGGACCAGGGCTGGGCAGGGGAGGGTTAAGGGCAGAGCTGCCCTGGCTGTTAGTGTTGAACTTGCAGTTTCCAGAGGCCGCAGGAGCTCCCGAGCAAACATTTTCTCTCCTAATGACACTGCAGCAGATTAAGGAGGGGCGCGCCTCCACAGCGGCATTAAAGAACAGCCATCCATTATCCAGAATTGTCTGGCCTGGCAGCTGGATTAACTAGCCCCCAGACCTGGTGCAGAAAGCCTTTCTCATTTCTACCATCAGCAAATCCTGCCTGCTTCTCTTGGTCCAGGTTCGGCGGAGGGAAAGATGTCAGGAATCAGTCTGGGAGGATACTATTTCAGGCTGAGGCTTGGTTCAACATAAAAAAAAAAAAAATTCTTGTAGTCATAGTGGGCCACAGGAGGAGAAGCCACACTGCACTGGGCCACACTTTACTAAAGGGTAGTTTGAGGGTAGACAGCTTCTGGTAGTGAACAGGAAGAGCCTCTGGGAGCCGGCGTGGACACCGGTGGATACGGTTTGCCTTGATCTGTCCTGTTCCAGAATGTGCTCCAAAGGCCTGGATGCTCAGAGCACGAATGGATTCGTGGTTAGAGATGGGTCCCTACCTTGTCTCTGAGACTCTGGGGGAAGTGACATTCCTTACAATGCTTTCACCGCTTTCACTGATTAAGGCCCTACTGTGTACCAGTTCATAAAGCAGCTTTCCACCGAATCCCCGATGAGTCTCCGCTGCAAACAGGTAGATATCATAGATACAAGAGCACCTACAGAGAGACAGGGTAGCACAGGCTGCCAAGTGGCAAAACTGAGGTCAGGGCTGCCCACAAATTTGTATAGTGAGCTGTCTGTGCCTCCATTTCTCACCTATAAAGCAGGGATGTCTCTCATAAGAGGTTGGACAGCGCCCCTGTGCCTCTTAAAATACAGTAGGCATGGGGTGGGGGATAGGCACAAATGGGCACAGACACGCGTGAGTGCAGATACAGGCACACTTACCCACGTGGAGAAGTCAACATCTGTGCTTCTGGAGTCTGTGGGCCCAATTCAGAATGGGGTCATCTGCTGAGCAAGCATTCCAAAGAGCAAAGTCTGGGCTGGGATGAGCTCAGCTGGTAGAGCTGTTGCCTAGCATGTTCGAGGTCCTGTGCTTGACTGTCAAAACCACATGAATTGGGACTGTTGGAGGTAAGCCTGTAATCCCAGCGCTGGAGATGTGGAGGCTGGGAGGATCAGAGGTTCAAAGTCATCCCAGCTACCAAACGAGCAAAGTCTGAAGTGGGGTCTCTCTTTCCAAGTCTATGATATATTTAAACTCTGCCAATGCTTAGCTGGTGAGTATAGACTCTGCAGGACATATCACAAGCATAAAACATTTTATCCTGTTCCCCAATCAGGGGAGCACGATGCAGGCTGAGGATTGAGGCTGGTGTGCACAGACGTCCATGGCTGCGTTGAAGGAAACAGCTGATGCTTGGGAAGAATCCAGACGTCTGGCGTGGGAGGAGAAAGGTGAGCTAGCCTGAGGCCAGTATGAGTCGTGGTTATAAAGTGTGTCATAACACAGGAACAACGGGGCCAACCCTGCACCAGAAGCTCTCCTGTAGGAGCTGACTTTGTCAGGGTGTTTTTGTTTTTGTTTTTGTTTTTGTTTTCAGACAAGATCATGTTATGGAGCACAGGATGGTCTGGAACTTAGCATATATAGTCCAGGCTAGCCTCAAACTCACAGTGCTTCTCTCCTGCTTCATCCTCCCAGACTTGGACTACAGGTGCATCTTACCGTGCCTAGCTGGTCTTTGTTGTTGTTGTTGTTTTGTTTTGTTTTGTTTTCCTGAACTAAAGCCATGCATGCTATAACAGGAGTGCCTGCAGTTGGTGGGCCACACACATTCCAGGAGAGTGAGAGATGAGGCCCAGCCAGCAGATTTATAAATGCTGTCCAATGTCAAAGGTCGGATACATCTTTGGTAGGCAATGTGCTCCTGAGGTCCCTGCCAGGGAAAGGGGACTGTGGCGTAGAACCCAAGCTTGGTTCTTATCTAGAGCTGCCTCTCACTTACGTGTCTGGCTCTGCTGACTTCCTGGGGGGATCTGTGGTCTGAGTCTGGGGTCCGCCTCTTTCCTGGATTCTGCTTTCCTAACTTTTTTTTCAACCACTTGAATCCTCCCCCATCTTATGATCTCATTATAGACATGTGCCCAATGTCCCAAGCTGTGGACATCACCATGGCTCTGTGTCCAGGTGCCAACAGGAACACTTCTGCAAGTCCTTCAGACTAGAAAAGATCTTGTCCTTGTCGTGTGAGACGCAATGATGGACTCAGGAAGGTTGCTGTCCAGGGAACCCAGCTCTGCCCCACCAGACCACACTCTGCTCTTAATTGCTGTTAAGACCCTATGATGGTCAACCATCTCATCTCATGCACACAGAATACTTGACAGCACAGACCACATGCTGAGCTATAAAACTTACAAAGATGATTCAAAGCACAGGAACCATACAGAGCATTCTCCTTGATTTCAGTGGAATGGAATTAGAAATCAATCACAAAAATGCCACCAGACACCTCAGACACGTCTGGAAATTAGACAACACGGGTCTATACAAACAGGGGATTTATGTAGAAATCACAGACAAGACAAGAGGGCTGTTTGAGCTGAATGAGAATAAAAACGCATCAAAATTTGTGAAATGCAGCTAAAAGAGTCCCGAGAGAGGCGCACTGAGTCTAAAATGCTTACAATCAGAACTTAGAAAAAGTTTAAAAATCAATAATCTACATATCTTAAGTTAGAGAAAGAATAGGAATGTATATTATCAGCAACAGACAGACAGTGATGAATACCAATAAGCTAGAGCTGGTTCTCGGGAAACAGTAAGAGTCGTCCTTCCGACAAGGCTGACAAGTCCTCACAACCAGCAAAAAAAGGGAAAACCAAAAAATTTCCCGGAGTCAGCGCAGATGGACAATGCTAAGGTGGCCCAGCATTTGCTGTTGTTTAGTTTCAGGGTTTGTTTTATTTTTTTCTGAGACAGTGGCTCACTCTGGAGCCCAGTCTGGCCTGGAACTCATAGAGATCCTCCTGTCTCAGTATCTCGATCTCTAGGATTACAGGCATGAGCCACTATACCCTTTTGATATAAGAGCCTTTAACAGTTTAGGTAATAATAATCATAAGAGAATCTGATAAACACTGTCATCTAAATGAACCCAACTGCTTCACTGATGTGAGCAACTTTCTTTGAGAAACACAAATTATGAAAACTATCAGTGGAGCATTGAACCAGCTCAGTATCTACTAAAGAAAATTGAATTTGTGATTTGAAACTTTCCCATAATGAGAGCTACAGGTTGGAGTGGCTTCTCTGTTGGATTCTCTTCAATGTTTACAAAATTATATTAACATTATACAAATTCTTTTAGACCTTAGAAGGAGAGAGTGAACACTTTCTATCTGTCATCAAAACTCATGACACGAAACCCTGACGTACACGAGAAAGAAAAACAAGAAGCCAAGGATCTGTGAAGACTATGGATGCCTGGAGCTGGGAGATTGTGGAGTGCAGTCCCCAGGACTCATACAGAAGCCTGGGTTGATAGGGGAGGGCGGAGACAGGAGAATTCCTGAAGCTCATTGGCCAGACAATGTAGCCAATCGATGAGCTCCAGGTTAAGTAAACTACTTCATCTCAAGAAATAAAATAGAGGCACACACTCATACACACTCACATATACACTCACATACACACATGTTCACACTGTCACATACACACACACTCACATACACACACGTTCACATACTGTCACATACACACACACACACACTCACACACACATATACACACATACATACACACACACTTACATACACACTCACATACATATACACTCACACACACACACACTCATACACACTTACACACTCACATACACATACGCTTACACACTGTCACATACATACACTCACACACATACACACACACACACACACACTCACACACACACACACTCACACAGACTCACACACATGCACACGCACACACACGAGCGTGCATGCATGATCATGGAAGAAAAAGAGCAAACGATGTAGACAGATGTAAATCTGAAAACACTGTTGAGTGAAAGAAGCCAGACTCTGCTCTCGGTCTCCTCTATGAAAACCTGGGCTATAGTAGCTCAGTGGCTGCCCAAAGGTGAGGTCCAGAGCGCATGCACTTTCAGCACGTGGGCCTCAGAGCATTCACGATGCCACATAACTGTGGAGCATCAGTTATTTTTCTCATTTCCGTGACAAATAAATAAATAAATTAAATTAAATTAAAAAATCGGACAAAAGCCACTTAAAGGGGCTGGTGAAGTGGCCTGGCCGGCAAAGGCACAGATCTAGCAACCAGGGCTCAGTCTCCAGAACTGCTCATGTAAGAGAAGGACTGACTCCACAGTCTTGTCCCCTGACCTCTCCATGTACACTGTGACAGGCACACGTATGGGCTGACATTCCCGAGATTAGGTTATAGCACGGCTGCCACTGCCCTGCTGGGTGCCTGTTTTCTGTTGTCTCTCTGGGAGAGGCAGCTGCCTGGTCCTCCATAGTCCTTTGGAGAGAGAGCCACGCAGGAGCTTGTTGGGAGCAGGTACTCCCTTGCACCCACACCCGGAGTTGGCTGTGACCCTGATAAAGACTTGCCCTTGATTGTAGCCCTGTGACACCCTGAGTGTGCTGGCCAAGCTGGGTCACTCCCGCAGAGACTGGGAGACAGGAAATGTGACTGTCTGCAGCTGGGCAATTTGTTTTGTTGTGATCTGGGGTTTTGTGCTATGCCAGAGCTCTGGGAGGTCCCTGTCTTCTCCAGCGGGACATCCATCTTTCTCTGAAAGGACCCATGCTATCTGACCAGCGGGAGGCTAAGTCCAAACAGCCAAACCTGCTTCCACTCTGTTTAGTGAAGCAACCCCAAGCTCACACTAGGTGAGAGATTCACAGCACAATAAATTTAACTTGTACAATCGTTCCAGCTTTTTATACTTCCAGATATATATTTTATAATAGAATCTTTTTTTTTTATTTTGGGGATGCTGGGAATCAAACCTAGGGTCTCATACTTGCAAGGCAAGCATTCTACCAACTAATTGGCTAATTCCCAGTCTCTAGAATCCTTCTCTACTATGTTCCTCCAGAAAACCAGGGTAGAGAAGGCTGTAGAAGAAGGACCACAAAAGATGCCTACAACGGCCCGGACAAGGTCTCCGGCACTCATTGGGGGGATCCTCTTGTAAGCCTACAGGAACCCAGGCTGGCTTTCCAGGAGGGCAATTTCACTGTATATATCAAGTGTTTTGCCATCGTAGCCATTAGCCATTCTGAACTGACGAGCTCAGAAGTTTATCCTCAAAATGAAAGCAAAGGTGAACACAGATCTGTGTCCAACACTGGCTGGCACGGGGTCGCTGTAGCAGCCAAGGTGGGGCCGCCTTCGCGCCGAACAACAGACTGTGGATTTGCTAAATCAATTATGGGTAGAGAATGGCCCTGCAGGAACACCACACTGCCACAGGATGCTCGAGTGATGAATGTTATTTAAAATGGAACTTTCAAAGATAATTTATGTGAGGAAAGGACTTGTAATTTAAGAGTTTGAGAAAAATAAGCTTATCAAATCAGATATAGGGCACATTCCAATGCCATGCTAATAAAACGCCGAAGGACTTAGACGAAAATACCAGCAACTGTTGCTGCTGGTGGGGGAATCTCCATTTCCCCTGCACTTTTCGTGCTTTCCAAGTTTTCTACGAGGAGCACCTGCTACTAAAACATTATTTTGCATCTTTAAGTGGAGATGCTCTGTAGCTCCGCACCCTGCAGGGCCTTCTGGGTTAAGCTCCAAGCTTGAGTTTTGCCCTCTCTCGGGGTCTTCACTCGAGCACGCTGGGTCTGTTTGGCACCCAGGCTGGGTACCAGTTCTCTCTCTGTGTTCTCTGGGCTGTCCTATCCCTATGTCCTGTGGAGGCAGCTTTCTCACAACCTTTCTGTTGATGGGAGAGGAGCCGTTTGAGAGGTGCTGGGGAACCCTCCCGTAGGAGTGAGTCTCGAACCCTCTGGCAGGAGTCTCTCCGCATCCCCTCTGTTCTTCTTGTCTGGAAGTGGCCGTGACTGGCCGGGCTCCTGCAGCTGCACTGTGTCCAGAAGATAGTGTTACAATGACGGTGTGTTGTAGACGATGGAGCCAAAGCAAAGAGGGAGTCGGCTATGTTGACACAATTCCACAGCAACCATAGAGGCCCTAGGATTCTTACATCTACAATTTTCTTAGATGAAAGAGAGACACGATTTTAATTTATTTAAGAAACTTTAAAAATTCTAATTAAACAGTCAAATGTATTTCCAGGGCCAAAGATAAAAGAAGATTCCACAGGAGTTTTAACATAATTTTTTTTTAAATCTCTCTTGAAGCAGGCGATCCCAGGGAAACGGAGGTCCTGGTGACTCCAGGGATCTTGGGGTAGCCTGGGCTACCACCTTATCAGCTAACATGCAATAGCAGGAAAAGTTAACAGAGCCAAGAGTCTTAATTTAATGCCCCTTTCTGCAATGTCAGCCACCTCTCTGGTGTCCAGAGTTGACCAAAGCAAGGCAGACACAGGTCCAGGTCACAACATGAGGAACTATATGACAGGGTCACACAGCATTAGGAGTGTTAAGAAGCTCTAGGCTTTTAGCATCAGACTGGGGCTGCTGAGACATCCAGCCTTATGGACTGGACAACTGGATTCTCAGCATCTTTGGTGTGAGACAGCCATTGTTGGAGTACCCGGAGGGTATTGTATAAGGCAGTCTAATAAATCTACTTTTAATATACAGTCTTTCTGTCTTCTCTTTCCCCCACAGAACCCTAACACTTGCACAGTGTATCAGTGAGGGCTTCTATTGCATTGAAGAGTCACCATGACCAAGACAACTCTTATAAAGGACAACATTTAATTGGGGCTGGCTTACAGTTTCAGAGGTTCAGTCCATTATCAAGGCAGAAGCATGGCAACATCTAGACGGGCATGGTGCAGGAGGAGCTGAGAGATCTACATCTTCATCCAAGGGAAGAGAGGAGCTACTGTCTTCCAGGCAGCTAGGAGGGTCTCAAAGCCCACCAACTAACAGTGACACACTTCCTCCAACAAGACCACACCCACTCCAACAAGGCCACATCCACTCCAACAAGACCACACCCACTCCAACAAGGCCACACCCACTCCAACAAGGCCACACCTACTCCAACAAGGCCACATCCACTCCAACAAGGCCACACCCACTCCAACAAGACCACACCTACCCCAACAAGGCCAAACTCACTTTAACAAGGCCACACCCACTCCAGCAAGGCCACACCCACTCCAGCAAGGCCATACCCACTCTAGCAAGGCCATACCCACTCCAGCAAGGTCACACCCACTCCAGCAAGGCCACACCCATTCCAACAAGGCCACATCTCCTAATAGTGCAACCCCCAGGCCAGGGCTTATTCACACCACACCCCATAAATCTGAATTCACACGGGGTAAGGACAGCTTTGTTTTCTTTGGAGATTTTCAGTGTGCTGTTGTTCACTTTAGCTTCAGAATCGATTTCCTTGAAGCAGGTTGCTGGGATTTGGGTTGATATTGTGAATCTGTAGATAAACCTTAAGAGACTTGTTGTCTTAGTTACTGTTGTATTGATGTGAAGAGACACCATGACCAAGCAGTTTATGGAAGAAAGCATTTAACTGGGGGCTAACTTACAGTTTCAGAGGGCAAAGCAATGACCATTGTGGTGGGGAGCACAGTGGCAGGCACCAGAGCAGTAACTGGGAGCTCACTCACACCTGATCCACAAGTTGCTGGCGAGGGGGAATGGGGGGGGGGAGGTCTTAGAAGGGCTTTTGAAACCTCAAAGCCCATCTCTAGTGTCATAGTTCCTCCAACAGGGCCACCCCTCTAATCCTGCCTAAACAGTTCACCAACTGGGAGCCATACATTCAAATATATGAAACTATGGGGGCCATTCTCATTCAACCCACCATACATGCCACAACAATTTGGAGTGTGCTTAATCATGGTACTCTCCATTTCTTCAAATCTCTTTAATCCCCAGCCATGTAATAATCTTTCTCTTTTAACTTTAGTAGTGGGAACATGTGAACCCTGGGTTCAATTTTAGTATAATTAGTAAATAAATAAATAGATAGCTTCAACCTCACTATTGACTTACTAGAATATATTTTAAAATAGTGAATATTTTAGCAAGTGTGATGCCTATATGAACTGATTACATAATTTTTCATGTACAGTTTTAGTTTGCGTTTTAAATGTATGTGTTTGTATGTGTCTATGAGAGTATGTGTCAGCTGTGTGGGTGCCCACAGAGGCCAAAAGAAGCCTTTGGACTTGAAGCTGGAGTTATAAGGTGATTGTGAGCCACACAATGTGAGTGCTGGGAACTGAACCTGGGTCCTTTGCAAGAGCAGCCAGTGCGCATAACAGCTGAGCCATCTCTCCAGCCCTCCCTCACTTCTAGTTTTCATAGAACATTTCCACGTTTTCTCTCTGGTACCTTGTTTCTCTCTCCTTTTTATAATTGTCTTAAAGCAGTGATAGCATCTACACAAATTCCATTTCAGGCAGGTTGTGACTTAGGAAGACACCTTAGGCTGTTCTCTGGTTTCAACAGGCATGTGCGTACACGCACAAGCGAGCACATGTGTGCGTGCACACACATATATACATACATATACACACACTCACACACTCACATACAACACACTCATACACATACACACACGCACACATACACTCATACACACACGCACACATACACTCATACACACACACACACACATGCACTCACACATACATACACACACACACACACACACACACATAGACACACCTCTGTTGGGTTTCTTCGGACTGAAGCTAACGGTTTTCATACAATGTAAAAATTGTCATATATCACTTTTTAGCTCTCCCTCCCACACACCTGTTGCAGGGACTCCTGTGTACTGTGTCTCTTGTCTTGGTCCTATTGGTCACTGAGGCCCACTTCTTTTTAAAATAGCCATATTTCCTGTCTGTGTCTATCTTTTGATAATTTCTATTCTGCTCCATAATTTGTACTCATTTTTATTCTACGGCGTCTAATCTTTTGATGGTATTTTAGTAAAAATCTCATATCAGAGACTGTACTCCTCAGCTCTGGGAGATTTGTTGATGCCTCGAATCAATGTTTATTATTTTTCTGGATAGAGACAGTGCACATATTATGTGAGATTTATATCTAACTATTCCCATTTGGGTGTGATTGAAGTGGTATTACTTTTCTTATTTTAAGTTTCAATTATTCATCACTCCTATATTGGAAAATAACTGACTTTTGTACCCTGAGACCGTACCGCGAGACTTGGGGGTGCCTACGAGGGCCACGTGGCTCACTCCTACCTTATGAGATTTTGCGGGAAACGGCACGAAGAATCACGCTTTTTGCAAATGGAGGCAGGTTTATTTCTTCCTTTATGAGCTGTACACCTTCCTCCCAGTCCCAGAACCACTTAGCATGCCGGGCTAGCACTCCGCCCCCAAGCCACAGCCCAGCTCAAGCTGCACTCTGTTGTGTATTTGTTTCCTCTGGTCTTTCTAGAGGATGTCAGATGGCAACAGTAAGAAGAGACGCTTTTGCTTTATTTCCAGTTGTTGAATACCACATCCATCCGGTCTCTCTCCATTAGAGATATTATCCACGGGTTCCTCCTTCTCGCCCAGAGATGTTCTTTGTCAAGGAGAAGGAGTTCCTGACTCTTCTTTGTTCTCTGGGATTTGCTTGTGAATGGGAATTGGATTTTATCAAACATATTTTCTGCACCAGTGATATTCTCACACAGATTTTCTTCTCTTGCCCGCTGATTTGGGTAGATCTCCGTGAGTGATTTGTTGTTTTGTTTGTTTGTTTGTTTTTTAATGTTGAACCAGCCTTGCATGCTTGGAGTAATTCCTTCTTGGTCACAGTCTATAATCTCCTTTATGCATTCTTGATTTGATTATCTAGTAATTTTTTTCAGATTTTTTTTTCTGGTTCTTCATGAAAAGCTGTCATGTTTCAGTTCCTAACAGTACCTTTTACTGGCTTTTGAGCTTGGAGAGACAATGGCCTTGGCCTGGTATTTTTAATGCAGCATTTAATATCCTACATTAAGATGTCAGCATGTGTCAATACTCACCATTCTGAATAGAGATAGTGTGGTCTGCACAAAGCCAGGGACTGTTTGTTTGTTTGTTTTTTTAGAATTGCTGTTCTTCTATTTTGAAATTTTTATTTACTTATGTATGAAGTGTTCTATGTGTATAAATAGTGCATGCCAGAAGAGAATATCAGATCCCATTATAGATGGTTGTAAGCCACCAAGTGGTTGCTAGGAATTGAACACAGGGCCTCTGGAAGAGCACTTAACCACTGAGCAATCTCTCCAGCCCCACAAAGCCAGTTTTTAAGGCAAATATAAGACTGTCTGGACCATAGGTAAGAGCTCAGAGTTGAACAATTTGAGCTGTGCACTGCTCTGTACCCCACTCACTCTTGTATAATAGAGCCAGCACTACACAAAGACCATTCCCTGTGCTTGGCTCACTTCTGATACATATGCTATGATGGTTTGAATAGGTTTGACCTCCATAGATTTGAATGCTTGGCCATAGGGACTGGTACTATTAGGCAGTGTGGCCTTGTTGAAGGAAATATGTCACTGTGAGGGTGGGCTTTGCGGTCTCCTTTGCTCAAGCTACACCCAGTGTGGTATGCAGTCCCCTTCTTTTGCCTGCAGACCAGCTGTAGAATTCTCAGTTCCTTCTTCAGCACCAAGTCTGTCTGCACATTGCCATGCTTCCCACCATGATGATAATGGACTGTACCTCTGAACCTGTAAGCCAGAGTCAGTGAAATGTTGTCCTTTATAAGAGTTACCTTGGTCATGGTGTCTCTTCACACCTGAAAACACACAGTCTTTTTTGTTACTGCTATTTTGGAACAGGGTCTCACACTATAGCCCCGTCTGTCCCCCATCTCATGGAGATCCTCCTGCCCCTGCCTCCCAAATGCTAGGGTTACATACATGAGCCACCATACCTGCTGAGTACACACATATTCCACTATCCATACACTGCTTCGTGTTGGAGATGAAGAACTGAGAGTTTCCAGGAGCTGCCGAGCGTCTCCCCTTGTTTTTTGTGGTCCTCTTGAGCACACCTGGTGTGGGCCAGCACATATCAGAAAGGATGTGGCAGAACACCCAGGTTTCTCACTTTCTTAGTAGGGCAGGCCTGTTTTCTGCATGGGCAGCAGGTCCCGGATCCACTGGTGAGCACGGCCTCTCAGGGCTGTGTCTCAGATCCTCAGTCATGGAAGAGGTATTCTTACCTTGCATTCACTTAAAAGCTGTGATAAATATTCATGATGGGCCATGTGCCTTGAAGCCCTTCTCAAATGCTCAGCTCACTAACAGGAGTTCCACTGTTCATTGTTCACATGTGGTGCTCATCACCGTCTGCAGCCTGTAGATCTGTGTCTACCTCCAAAGCTCCATACCAACTAAATACTAACTCCAGCCAGGCTTCGCACCACAGCCTTGTAACCTCACCTACTCAGGACTGCCTGGACTACAGAGTGAGTTCAAAGCTAGCCTGGACAACTTATTGAGAACCTGCTTCAAGAAGAAAGGGTATACTTGTTGCTCAGTGACAGACACTTACCTCAAATGTGAGAGTCCCAAGTTTAATCTCCAGTACCTCAAAAAAATGTACAACAACCCAGTAACCTCTCACCCCACCCTTTGCTGTTGTATTAGTTAGGGTCTTACTGCTGTGAACAGACACCATGACCAAGGAAACTCTTATAAGGACAACATTTAATTGGCTTACAGGCTCAGAGGTTCAGTCCATTATCATCAAGGTGGGAACATGGTGGCATCCAGGCAGTCATGGTGCTGGAGGAGCTAAGAGTTCTACATCATCTGAAGGCTGCTAGGAGAAGACTGACTTCCATGTAGCTAGGATGAGGGTCTTAAAGCCTATGTCCACAGTGACACACCTACTCCAACAAGGTCACACCTCCTAATAGTGCCACTCCCTGGGCCAAGCATATACAAACCATTACAATTGTCTTTTTAGGTGATGGTTTGATAGGAATAGCCCTCATAAACTGTTGCCCGCAGAGAGTGGCACTATTAGAAGGTGTGACCTTGTTGGGGGAAGTGTGTCACTGTGGGGATGGTCTTCTATGCTCAAGCTACACCCAGTGTGGCACACTGGCTTCTTCTGCTGCCTGCATATCAAGATGCAGAACTCTAAGCTCCTTCTCTATTACCATGTCGACCTAGATGCTGCCATGTTTCCCACCATAATAATGGACTAAACTTCTGAAACTGTAAGCCAGCCCCAGTTAAATGTTTTCCTTTATAAGAGTTGCCCTGGCCATGGTGTCTCCCTACAGCAATAGAAACCCTAAGTAAGGCTCTCTAGATGCAATGGCTCTCTGTGACTGACCTAAGTGACTGTCATAGTGTTGTCCCTGGTAGGATGGCTTACTTCACAGAGCACACTGCCTTCAAGGTTTATCCAGCTGTGGCAGGTGACAGAATGTCCCTATGTCCCTCTTTCTAAGACTGGCCAACAGGGCACCTTGTGTCTCTTTGGCACTTCTCTACTTCTCTGCCAATGACCCCTGGGATATGGGATTGCTTCTGCTTTGGGCTCTTGTGAATGGTGCTGCCATTGATTGTAGCTACACAAGTGTCTGTCCAAATCTTCGCTCTCAATACTTCCAGACCCCTAGCCCAAAGTGGTATTGAAGGGTTGAATGCCTAGTCTAGAAGTTTTGTTTTCAGAGGAACTATCCACTATTTTCCACAGCATCTGCACCAGCTGACCTTCCCGACAGCACACAGTGCTTTCTGCTCATCCATGCTGCTTGCTAGCTTCTGTTTTTCATTTGTTTGTATATGCAGTGGAACCTCACATCTCCCTGTGTGTCTCTGAGCTCCCACATATTGTGGGATATTCTAGTTTCATCTCTGTTGCTGTGATAAAATACCCAAACAAGAAGCAAATTTAGGGAGAATGGTGTTCGTTTCGGTTCACAGTTTGTCATTGTGGGAAAAGTCAAGGTAGAAACTTTAAATGGCTGGTCATCTCACACCCACAGAAAAGACCAAACAAACCAATCAGGCTTGTTGCTCTGTTTGATATCTCCACTCTGATACAGTTCTGAAACTGCCTATGGAATGGTACTGCCTACAGTAGGCTAGGTCTTCCCACATCAATTAACTTAAGACAGTCCTCTTCCTGAATGCCTAGATCAACCCAAGGTAGATAATTCCTCACTGAGTCTCTCTTTCTGAGTGACTCTATGTTGTGTCAAGTTGACAGCTGAAGTTAGCTGTTACTAATGCATTAGAATTCTGTTCTTGGGCAGTTATCACAAGCACTGTATATGTGTACCCATGAACAATGGCTCCACCCACAGCAAGACTCCCCAGCTCGCACGTCTCCCCATACCCCTTTGCACTTCACCAGCAAAGTACAAGTTCAGAGAAGAAACTATGAACAGTAAGAGAAGAGGCCTGAACCAAGTGCTGTCCAGTCTGAACGACAGCCCGGTCAGGAATCCAAGATGCTAAGCTGGATTCCACCATTGAGTGAAAAGTTGGAGGTGGAGTTGGGCCAGCGGGCCATCAAGGGAGAGAACAATATGCAAGCCAAGCTTTGCATGGGGATTCATATAGCCCTTTCTTCCTGGCTGCCCCACTGTAGCGTAGTTTCTACTAGGTTCCCTTGGATCCACGGATGAAACACACACACACACATTAGCTTATTTTTAATATGCTTTTAGCTCAATGGCTGAGCACTTTTAAGCCTCCTGCAGCTAATGTGCCCTTACTTTCACTCTCAGCTCAACATCTCTAATTCTGCCCTCATCTCAGTTGCATTTCTAACCTCCTACCTGCTACCCCAGGTCCAGTCAGGAAACTGGCCAATGGCCACTCCACATGAAATCTCACATGGCTGGCGACTCTATCTCCCTCAGAAGCATGGTGAATCTTTCTTCCTCTCCTGCATCTGCTAGCTTGCCTGAGGGAAACGGGAAGTTCTGCCTCTTCTGCCCAACCATTGGCTGCTAGCATCTTTAGTGATGGATCAAGAACCAATTGGGGAACAGGACCTTCAGCATTCATTCCAGATCAGAGCATCAGAACTACCCCCTACACCTCACCTTTACCATATCCTCTGTTCTGCTCCTGGTCCCTTCTTATCAGCCATTTCTGGATGGTTGCAGTTCAGAGCCTATATCACTAGGAGTCTTCATTGACCATACTGTCCCCAAGCATATGGCAGCCTCTCCTGACCACATGCTCCAGCCCATGACTAACCTCCCTAATCTCCCTAAGTGTTTTGGAAACACTCTCTTGGAGAGAGAGACTCACGGCTCTCCAGAGCATCGGGCACATAGTAAGGGACTATGAAAATGTACTTTAAAAAAAAATCACTATTTGTGTAAGTAGTAAATTCTTTAAGTTCTTGCGATGACTCTTCCTGATCTTCATTTGTCTATGAGGAAGTGAAGATGCCAGGGAGTAAGGCAATCTGACTGCCTGATTGGCAGCTGCTGGATTCTCCCATGGTGCCCAGGCTGCCTGGGGCAAAAGATCTACGAATCTAGCTGGACTGTCCTTCTGTCAGCACCAACCATTTGGAACCTTCCACAGACAACATGAGAAGACCACACAATGATGGCAGCTGACCACTCCAGATGCTGAAGGTGGAGCCTCAGTCAGGACAGCCTCAGGCAGTCTGTGCCAGACATTTTGCCCCCATAAAAGATGCTACAACCATTTCCACCTAAGCCAGAAAAGAAGCATGCTTCCTGGTAGTCGGGCTGAATTACTACTGCAACTGGTACTAAAGAGGCAAGCCTGTGATTGGTCCAAAACGTGTCTATAATTAATCCAAACAGCCCTTCTCTAGCTAAATTAGTAAACTGCCAGGCTCACCCCCTAGGCTGGGCAGGGAGCACTCTCATCCTGTCCATTTCTGTCACAAACCAATTCATTCTTCCTGCCTCCCAAGGTGCTGTGAGGATTTGTGTTTCAGGGCTGAGTGTGGCTCAGGTGCAGTGTGCTTGTCTGACATGAGCAAGGCCCTGAGTTCCATCCCCAGCACCACCAGAAAGTTCTGGTTTTAGAAATACCTTGCTCTAAGTCTTGACTCGACCACTTTCTGGATTCGTGGCCTGGGTGGGAGATACCCCATCCCCACTCAAACCTTTCTGTGCCCATTTGCAAATCCAGAGGTTGATTGTAACACTTTGAAGGGCTGTTGCGAAGTTCAAAGAAGACATTAAAAGAACAGCAAGACAAAAGAATCAGTGAGTATGTGCAGATATGATTGAATTCGACTGAATGGATATTGTGATAGAAATCATAACTTGTTAAAAGTGATTTAAAAGAAGAAAGGGCTAGCCAGTATGGTGGCTCTACGGGTAAGGACCCCTGCCCCAACCCCGAGGGCCTGAATCTCATCCCTGAAACCCACGTGGTGGAGGAGAGAACCAACTTCAGTGAGCTGTGCTCTGACCTCCACACACGCGTGCACGCCCTTCCCCAACACTATGAATTAAGGAGACTATGTGAGAAGGAGGAAGTCTGTGTAGCCCTGTACCAATTCCTTCTTGTAGGTTTTGTATAAGTGTTCATGTGTATGTGTACATGTGTACAGTTGTGTATGTGTATACAGATGTGTGTGTGTGTGTGTGTGTGTGTGTGTGTGTGTGTATGAGTGTACAGGTATGAGTGGTTTTGTATGTACAGGTTTGTGTTGTACAGGTATGTGTGTGTGTACAGATGTGTGTATATGTGTACAGGTATGTGCGTTTATGTGTGTGTAGGTATGTGTGTGTTTACAGATGGGTGTGTATAGGTAGGTAGGTATGCTTATGTAAGTACAGGTGTGTATGTGTATGTGTGTACAGTTGTGTGTGTGTACATATATGTATGTTTATGTGACTACAGATGTGTGTGTGTGTGTGTGTGTTTAGATCAGAGGTCTACTTCAGGCATCATTTCCAGTCACTATTCACACTGTTTCAATGACAGGTCTCACTGTGAGTGCATCCCAGAGGTTCCTCTCCAATACCAGGCACCTCCAAACCCAGCCTTTCTTCCAGGGATTCCAGGAACCAAACTCATGCCTTTGTGGTTTCATTTTGCTGACTGAGCCCTGGCCTCGGCTAATTTATGCTAATTTAAAAGAATTGAATTTGAATTTTAAACTCATCTCCAAGGAAACACCCTATCATTTTAAACTTCCAGAAATTGGAGAAGCATCAAGGACCCTCCACAAACATCACCGGGTTTGTATTAGCCCGGAAATTTAAGTATCCGTCAAAATAGAAAAGCTGTCAATGATATTTGGCTACATTAACAGGTAACACAGCCAATAAAAATGTTCAGAATGCTTCTGGAGAAAATTATTGCAAGATATTCCAAGCTGGAGTGCAGAGGGATGCATCGCATTCACTAATGGGAGGGTTCAACACTTCTCCAGGTCTCCATAAAATTTCACTTAAAATTGTAAGAGCATATTTTGAGGAATTTGACATGCTGATTGTAAAACTTATAACAAAAAGAACCCATGAAGTACCAAAAAACACACCAGGAAAATAAGGCAGGGGCTGAGCCATTTCAGATGGCAAGGACCATGTGAGCCACTGAGCACATGGGGTCAACGAGAGGACTGTGTGTGGGTTGCCAGCAGAGGACTGTGGGTATCCATGCTGGCGTTCACCATGGAAAAGGGTGAACTACATTTCAATGATAGGCTGTCCAGATGGAAAAATAAAATAAAAGCCTAATCCAAAACCCCATGAAAATCAATTCCAGATGAATAGGGATTTAGACACGAAATGCAAAACTTTAAACATTTTAGAGGAGAATATGGACTATTTTTATGACCTCTAATAGCAAAATATTTCTTTCTCCCAAAGTACTGAAAGGACGCACCATGGAAGGAAGAGATCGAAAAAATCTGACTAAATCACAACAAAGATGATCTTAATTGTCTACAAACTATGAGAAAATAAACGTGCAACCTTGAGTGGGGAAAGATAGCACGCTGTGGTCAATAAACAGCTATTATCCTAAATAGACAAGGAACTCAGGAAAATCAGTAGGATGACAACACAGAGGGGGAAATTAGACACGAATGGGCATTTCACAGGGGAAACACAAAGACTTGTAATGGGTTGAAATTAGGGTTCGTTGCCCTCATGGTCAGGGAAGCTGATCTCATCAACAACACACAGACGGGCATCTCGGGGCTGGGGAGATGGCTCAGTTGGGAACGTACTCGATACCCCAAGCATGAAGATCCGGTTTTGAGTCCCATGGCTCAGGTGTGTGTAGCATGAGCTTTTAAATATCAGTGCTGGGGAGGCAGACACGGGTAATCCATGGGGCCTGCTGAGCAGCCAGCCTACCCTACTTGGGGAGCTCGAGATTCAACAGGAGACCTTGTCTCAAAAAAAAACAGGGTAGGAAGCATTAGGGATATGGGACTTCTGGCCTCTATATGCAGGACATATGTAAATGCACACACAAGTAGGCTGGTATTTGGTATTTATGCTCACTCTCCTGGCAACAGTCCTGATACCTCTTAGACTCCAATCTGGGTTCAGAGCTGTAAACCTTACACAGCTCTGCTGGGAGGGAAAACAGGTGCAGCCACAGAGCAGAACAATTTGTAACCAACCTGTGAAGTTGAACAAACATGGTCACCACATGCCAGCAATTCCCCTTCTCGAACATTCCCCCAGAGAATCTGCTATGCAGGTGCACGGGGAATTCGTGCGGGGAATGTTCAGAGCCGCCTGGTCTGAATAGCAGATAAACAAGCAAGAGCTGCCCCAAAGAGCAACAGTTAGATACATTCAGAGAGCCCAAGGAGGGGAGAATGGAGCTATAGAAGGTAAGAATCCCGAGAGCACCGCACCTCCAAGGAGAGTCACGGCTGCGCATGTCCACACAGCACACTGCTGTGAAATGGAGAAACAGGGCACAGAGGGCCCCTTGCATGGTGGGGACATTTCCACAAAAGTCATGCCAGCAAAGGAGAGAGCATCTGCCTCACATAGAGAAAGACAGAGGAACACAAAATGCAGGTGAGTATTTCCTCTGGGAGGCTGTCCAGAGGGATGCCCCTCCACACTCTGGAAACAGCCTCATTCCGCAGCATGGATTGATTCACCAGATCTTCACAAAAAATCCAATATAAGACCCAATTTAAAGTGATAGATGAGAGGTCTCATGCACACAGTTGAGGATGGCGGAGACAACCTGTGCTCTCTCTGGAGTCGAGCCCCACCCTGAGTCCTTGGCTCACTTTTCCCAAATAGCTTTCTGTGGCTATTTGAAGCTGAAGAAACTGGCTTCCAGAGAGGTTAAGCGGCTTCCCTCAGGCCACAGAGGAGGAATGCCAGAGGCTAGCCCGGTCTCTGTGGCTGGTGGTCCCCATCAGCTACTGGACCTCTGACTACAGTAGCCCCTGCTTCCTGCTGAGTGACACCCTAGGTTTCTGCTGTGGTGACAGAGCCAGCCCCTCTCAAGTTCCCCCAAGCATAGTGCAAACACTCCCCGTGCCTTCTACAGGGGTCAGCATGAGGGGAGGGGGTGGAGCTAAAGGAGGGGCGGGACCTGAGGCTGGAACTGTAGTGGGGGCCTGGAGATAAGGTCCAGGAAGTAACCTAGGACCTGAGTAAGAGGTGGAGCCTGGGACCTGAAGAGAGGAGATGCCTGGGACTAGAGTAAGGGGTGGATCCCATGCCTCAGGTAAGGAGGAGCCTGGAGTTGGAGGCTAGAGCTGGCTGTCAGTGTGAGCTGCCTACCATGGAGAACAAATCAGAGTCCACCTCTAGGGTTCCTGGATTCATCTGGGCCTACCCTACTGCAAAGGGTATCAGCAGGTTGGAAATGTTCTGCAAGACTTGTAGTGTAAGAGAAGACAAATTAGAAGACCTGTGGAAAGCAAGCTGTCAAACGGGCTAGGTTGCATCCAACTGGGGCACTTCCTGTGACCTCAGATTCCCTGAGGTGGGTTCTTTCTGTGACCTGACTTCCTTGAGGTGGCTTCCTCCTGTCATGTGACCTGATTTCCCTGAGGTGGGTTCTTCCTGTCATGTGACCTGATTTCCCTGAGGTGGCTTCTTCCTGTCATGTGACCTGATTTCCCTGAGGTGGGTTCTTCCTGTCATGTGACCTGATTTCCCTGTGGTGAGTTCTTCTTGTGACCTAGCTTCCCTGTAGTGGGTTCTTCGCCATTCTGAGCCATAGTTCCCTCATCTGCAGAACAGGAGTGGTGAGAGCCCTGCCTTCTCAGGTTGCCTTTTTAGGTTGTTGAAGGAAGGATTGTGCCCATGGCTGCTGCCCCCTACTAGACTGATCCCTCTCAGTGTGACTCCATCACTATCTTATCTTCTGAGGAGTATTTCTAAGTTATGTTGATACCATCAAATATGTACTATAGCCGCCCCAAATCCAACTCCTCTCCTACACCTCTCTTCACCCCCAGCTCTACTTTGAGTCTCATCCCAGAGCCTTGGCTGAGGACAAGGACAAGGACTCATCACCTGGAGACATGCAAGGTGCACTTAACATGGGGAAGCCATTCACTTCTGCTGCCAGGCATGAGGGCAAGTCAGGCCACTTGCCACTTTCAAGGTTGGGCTGAGCATGGCAGTTTCTTCCTCCCTGAAGAGGGGGTTCAGGCCTGCTTCTGGATCCAAGAAGAAAATGGCCTCTGAGGTATCCTGAGGGCCAGCATGTGCCTGGGCCTGCAGTAGACAGATAGTAGTTGCAGTTTGTGACACCCGTATACAGTGGCACTCCATGAGTTTTGTGAGCAGCTGTGTAGAACCTGGGGCAGGGAAGAGATGGGGCCTCAGACCCTAGAGGGGCCTCCTCTACTTCCCCTGCCTAGGGCCTTTCCTGCTTGGGCCTGGACCTGAAGGTACCTGGCCAGGTATCTTTCCTGCAGCCTGCTTATCTGCACCCATTAGCCCTATGACCCAGCTCTAGCTGCTGATATGCCCAGCCTGGCAGCCTCTGTGCAGATGAAGGGTGGGAAGGAGAAGAGGTATTGGGTCTGCCCTGGGTGACGTTGCATGGCACATCTCCAACCCTTAGCTAAAAGAGCTTAGAGCTGGGTATCCCTAGGCTGCTTGGTGGGAATGAGGTGAGCCCATGTCATATTCTAGGCTCCTAGGGGAAGGCTTACAGCCTGTTGTGCTCATTTCTATTCCTGTGTGTTGGGAGCTTCTGTTACAGCTTAGGTGTAGGTAGCCAGTGAATGACTGTTTGGCCACGCTGCCTCGTACAATTATCCTAGGTTTACAAACTCTAAAAGTCTCTGCCTGAGATCTGGAGTCTAACTCTTCCTGGATCCCCGCCATCTTCTGAGGACTACATCAGGGAATGCAACTCTTGCCAGTGCCAGCCAGAGCCTTTCAGAAGAATCTGTCCTGTTACTCAGGGTCACTCCTGAATCCCTAAGGTCATGGCCCATCCTCTCAGCCTCTCAATAGGGGCAGCCCTGTGCTGAGCACCCAAGAACCTATCCCTAGCAGAGACCAGCATCGTAACCCTAGCCTCCAGCCCAGAGATTGACTGCAGAGACTCTGGCTCCATTGCCGCCTGGCTGGGCTGTGCAACCTCTACATCTAATCCTTTACATGTCACAGATGCCCCATGTGGTCACTTTTGTGCCACAGCCAGGAGGCTCCTGACATAATGGGCGCAGCCTGCTTTCTGCGTTCTTCGGGTTACCGTGCCCTCTTATCTCCGGGTCTTTCCATATGCTGTGCACTTGCTGCTGTCCCCTCTGTCCTTATGCTTCTTCTCTGTGCTGCGAAATGTCAATTTCTGTGTTCCCCGTGGCTCTTGCTCTGCATCTCATCAATGCTAGTACAGGGCAATGCAGAGCGAGCCCCAGTCAGCAGGAAGTCAGCTTCTGAGAGCCAGCACCCTGCCTATGTCCTTACCAGCAAGTCAACCATCCAGGGTGTCCTGGGAGTCCTGGAGACAGGGTGGAATTGGAAGCACAATTGGGCTGGGAGCACAGACTTGAGGGTCAGGCTGGCTGCACATGAATCAGGCTCTGTTTGTGCTGGCCTGTGATCCTTCCCGAGTGGTACAATCTTTGTGTGCCTCAGTTTCCTCCTGGGAGATGGGATGGATAACAGCAACCCCTACCTCTTCAGGCAGCCAGAAATGAATCTGTGTGCATTTGCATATGAATGTACACTTTGTGGGGAGCAGGACACAAGACCTGAATACACATCAGGCAGATGCTTTACCACTGCATGCTGCTGCCCCAGCCTTGCACAGGCACACATTGAACCCAGGGCCCTGAAGTCTGCTGATTGCTACAGTGCAGCTGCCTGCCCCTCACTAGTTTGCAGATGAGGACAGCTTCTACCTCTCTTCCAGTCTTTCTAGCCCCCGTACCATCAAACCCATGTAGACCCCAGACGCTTCTAGAATGTTCTTTTATGGCTGAGATTGCTCAGGCTCACCTTCTGTAGGCACACTGTGATGAAAATCTGAGATTTGGGCAGAGAGTCAACCCCCCTACAGTGCAGTACAAGGTCTCCCTATGGAAAGTGCAATAGGGTCTACCAGATGGCCCGAGAGTAAAGGCGCTTGTCATATAATCCTGACAATTGACTCTTAAAAGTTGCCCTCTGACCTTGTTGATACATCTCCTTTCTTCTGGGAGGATGGAAATAAGTTCCTGACCTCCTCCTAGGGTCCCAATCACAAATCAAAACAGGATTCCATCACAGTCTGCCCAGGGAACCCCTGAGTTTATTGAGGTAACTGACAGGAGTGTGGGTGGCACTGCACCCTCCTCCAGCTCCTGTCTTCTTTCTGTCCCCTGTAGCAGAATTCCCCCACTCCCAATTGATTAACTAATAAAGACGTCAAGAAGCTAATCACTGGGCAAGGAAGAGGTGGGGGTTCCAGGTCCGGGGAGGAAAGCGAGAACGCAGGGGAAAGGAAACTCCTTTTGGCTTGGTCAGAGGGCAGGAGTGAAGTGGAGAGATGTAGGCCGGGGCTGTTAGTTCGGGTGGCAGAATCCACCAGTATCTGCCACCGGAAGATTTCTAGCATAGAGTAATTGGTGACTTTAGGATGCTTAATTTCGTGCCCAGCGATTGTGTTATCTGTTGATTCTCAACTAAGATTGGCTGGTGTTTTCCATTTTGCCGTGACTCAACTGAGCTCCAGGGAAAGGTAACCGCAGCCGAGCACTGGGCTGGTGAGAGTGCACCTCCAACTAGCTGTGGAAATTTGCGAGCACTGAGAGGGTTTGGCAGCAGCTAGCTGCGGGGAGGAGAGAGCGATTTCAGAGCTCTGGAGAGGCAGAGCCAGCGTTGGTGGGAGAGGCGCTGACAAGGGAAACATGTGGCCTCCGTACCGGGCTGGGAACAGACCAAGACCACAGGCCTATGCCTCCCCAGCAATAGTGTGGGTTGTGTTTTTAATATTACATGCAACAGTCCCCCTCTTCTACAGTGGTCCCTGAGCCTTGGAAGGGCAGACATGGATGTCGGACTTCTGTGTAATGAGGTACCAAACCCTCACAGCCTCTCATTCGTCCCATCCCCAGAAGATGACTGTGGATGGATATCAGTGTTATTCCTTTTGCTATAAAACACAGGATGGGAAAAAGAAAGAAAGTCCTTTGTGTCTCCGTGTACTGGATTGCCATCCTTGCTCCCTCAGGCACACTCTCTATCTCTCAAGTGGGTCTCCAAATCTGCAAAGCACTTGGAGGGTAGCATTATGTCATCTATATATCAAACCTTTTTTGTTTCTTGCAGAGGATAAGCAGGATGAAGACACGAAGTCATTGTCCATGGAAAGAGCCACGCTAGAAAGAGCCATGCCAGAGGCCCCTGAAAATTTATCTTTTATCTTGTCGTGCCCTTCCGACTACCTCACATCTTGCTAAAATTTCGTCCCTGGGGAGATGAGAATAATGTCATTAGGGTATCGGGCTGCACCTCCTAAGCCACTTGAGTGTGATTCTGCCCTGATGTCATGTGGTTTTGAGGTCTCAGAGAGAAGTAGAGGATACGGTCTGGGAAGAATCGGGAAGAGAGGCTCCATCTATGCATCGATGGGAAACTTTCTGCATGCTTTGGGGTCATCGTGCTCTGTAAGTGAAGCCCCCAGAGCTCACTAGGTCCCCAGGGATAAACTGTGATGAAGTCATGCTTCAGTTTGTGGTTAGGACCTTAGGAGGATGGAGAATGTTGTTCCAATCTCCCCCAGGAAGGCTAGTTTAGCAACAGGCTACCATATGTAGCATGGCAAGTGTGTGCCTGCATATGCACACACACACACACACACACACACTCAAACACAACAAATATTTTATGCATAATAAAAATGACCAAAACATAACAAGGACACTTGACAGTAGATTTCTAAAGCTAATAAGCATGTGACAAGATGGGAGGGGCACATGCCATAGAGCCTCTCTTCTCAGAGCAATGGCCGGACTGAATCAGATCAAGCAGCCACAGTCTGGGCAGAGTCCATCCAGTTGCCCTGCACTGTAGGGGCATAGGCAGGTCAGTCACCTCAAAAACAGTGTGGTGGCCTTCTCTAGACACGTACTGACTATGAGCTGAGCTTCTAGAGAATGTAAAGACACATCTGTAAGCAGTGGTTTCATTTGTATTAGCCCCAAAGCTAATACACTCAAAATGCCCGGTTTTGTTTGTTTGGTTGTTTGGTTGTTTGGTTGTTTGGTTAGTTTTTGAGTTCTCTCTTGAAACACTCTTAGCAAATACCTGCACATCAATACATTTGCATCTACATCAACTGCCACCCCATCTCTGGCCCCATCTTGTCCCTGGACTAATCACTGTGTTTTCCAGGGACATTTAGTACTCCTGTTGACCAGATCTGAGGCTCCACCCACTCAGGAACCCAGGACTCTCTTTTCCCTCAAGAGCAATGAGAAGGGAGAGGATTGAGTGGAGGGCCCAAGGGGGTGGTGCTGGGTGGGCAGGGATGTAATCTGTTTGTGATGGATGGAGTCAGAGTGAGGAGCTGATGTACATCCTGTTGGAACCGGCCAGCATCCCATAGACACCCATCCTCCAGCAGCTAATGATTAGCTTGCTGCTAAATGTCCTGAGGGATTCTTGTCTCCATTGGGCCCAGTCAGCTGGGGATGCCTGGGGTTACTGCCCTCCTTGGACCACCTAGTTGACACCGGGCTGCAGGATAGCTGACTCACTGTCTGTGTGGAACAGCCATGAAGTACCACACATACTCCAGTGCTCCCCACAGGTCCATACCCTTCCTGCCTTTCTCCTGAATAACTCACCCTACATCTGCCCATGAACCTCCTCCTTCTAGGGAGCCTGGATTATGACATCCAAGGGTCTGGCTCATCCCCGTGTAGGGCATGCCTCTTTCACAACTGGTTTTGAGGAGGACAGCCTGGACCTCTGAGGACCCTCTCAGACCCAGGCCCCTGCCACTAACCTCAGCCTCCCTTCCATTCGTGTCTTTAAGACTTCCTCATCTAGACCTCCTTCTGCTCCAGATTTGATTGACAGATGCTCCAGAGAGTGGGAAAACCAGGGTCCCCCAGGGCAGCCAGTGTCTGGTAGAAAATGCCATATCACTAGGCAACCAATAGATATTTCTTGAATTTGTGCAGATAGACAGAGCTAAGCTGATTAATATATTTTCCTTTCCCACGTGAGGCCTAGGTCTACAATGCCAGTGTTCTCGCCCCCCTCCCGATGAACTGGCTTTCAGGTCAGTACAGGGCTTTATCTCACAATGACAGTTCATTAATAGATTTACGAGGGGGCGAAGACGGCTTGGTCTGTCTAAAAGGCTTGTTTTGCATTTCTCTTCTTTTAATTACACAGTTATCTCCCAGACCAAGGCTCTTTGAAAAACCGAGAGAAATAGACCCCCTCCCTCCATCTGCTCCAGTTCCGAGAATGCAATTAGTGAGGGCGGGCGATGTGCTGGGGCTTCCTGCTCTGCTAGACCAGGATCCTCTCCAGGACTGCTGGTGGCTGGGAAGCTCAGTCACAATGGGTGGTCGGCATGGGAGAGACTGCTTTGAGCATGGGACTCAGTAGCTGAGGACGGCACTGTACCTCAAGAGCTACCGTTTCTTGGGTGCCTTCCATGTGCTAGCAGGTATGTCCTACCTGTGTTCTGAGGGCCACCCTTATTCCCGGATGCCTGTGAATGTGACCCAAAACATTTGTAGCCAACACTGTCATGCTATAACCTTCATTGTTACTGGTTTTAGATCCATTTTACAGACAGAGGAACTGAGGCAGTCAGCTGTGTGCAGGGCCATGGACTAGAGGTAGAATATGGGTATGGTTGTGGAAAGTCGGGGTTGACCTAAGGCACCCGGGCTAGAATGTAACACCAGATCTCAGAAGCTTCTGTCATTTCCACTCTCTCTTTCTACTTGGTAGCTTTTCTGGGCCTCAGCTACCTTGACGGTGAAATGGGCCCATCTCCAACACAGGATGGGTGTGTCTTAGGCTGGGATGTGTGTTGAAAAGGATGTTCGTGGAAGGGAAGATGCGGAGCTGTGTGAAGCGATGGACCACACTTGGCCTCTGGGTTGCAAACCAGGGTTGGCTCAGATCCGGCCATAGAGCTGGATGTTTGTGCGTGTGGAGCGAGTCACAACTTCAGATGACTTCACCCAGCACCTTCCCAGAGACCTCTGCCGTGGAACAGATCTTAGGAAATCAGAGTAGAGTCCCTGCCTCCTGATGGCTCATATGTGACACCACAGTGAGAGTCCCTGGTGTCTCCCAGAATGGGCAGTGCTGGGGGAGTGGGGGTGGCAGTTGACCAATGCTGACTGAAGAAGCCGAATCCCTAGTGACTTGGAGCAGAGCCTATGTTTTCTGTAGAGACTAGATACTAAATATATTAGGGCTGATTTGGGGCTTGAGGGACTCAAAAATGGGTCTAGAAAATGAATCAGGTGTGGTCAGAGGCGGGAAAAAAGCCCCACATCTCTGCCTTTAAAAAAAAATGACATAATCTAAAATGTAGTCCAGAAAAACTGAAGCCTGAACAGCATACAGTATTGATGCATCATGGAAGACTTGTCATGAACTTCTTTCAATCACTAAGAGAAAGGGGAAAGAGTTTCTAGCTCACGACCCATTCCAGAAGCAGCCACAGGCTACCAGTGAACAGCTAGCCATTGTTTGCAGACCATGGTTTGTTGTTGCTTGGTGGCTCTCAATCCCACCCCAGCCTTCCCTCGATGAGCCATGAAGCAATGCCCAACTCTGTCAGTAGAGGGCACTGAAGGGACACTGCGGAAGAAACAGTTTTGCATTTCTCGCTACTGTATCTCTCTCATTTGAGGAATCTGACCACAGTGGTGCACAGAGACTGCACAGCTCTTGGTAACCTCGTGGTCCATTCAGGGACAGGTGACCATGTGCCTGCACTGTGATGAGTCTGATACTTCCAGCTACAGTTGATGGAACATACCTCCCTCTTGCCTGCCTCTGGGGAGATGTCTTCTACCTGGGGTACTTGCCAAGCAGTTCCAGCCGGACCAGATAGCCTCTTTGCCACTGTAGGCTGAGCCTAGCTTTGGAGCAGGCCACTGTCAAGCTATCTTCCTCGCTAGCATGTCATATCCTCTAGTCACATCGCCAAGTAGGGTGTCTTTTCATTAAACTCTGTGACTCAGATTCTAAAAAAAAAAAAAAAAAAAAAAAAAAGACCCAGGCAGTCTGGGAACAATGGGGTCTTCATAACCAATGATCAGGATGGGCTCTGTCTGCCACATGGTCGTGGTTTCTGAGAACTCAGTTTGTTTGGCTGTGAAATGGGAGCATTGCCTCCTCTCCTATGGGCACCTGAGACCCTAAAGTGAGTTGGGGCTAGTCCAGTAGGGAGTATGGGTTGAGGAGCCAGGCCTGATGTCTGTATGCTGGACATTCAACTGCATTGTCCTGTTTCTAAAGGGTTACATGTATCAGTATGTAAATATCTATCAAGTTGTAGGGCCTGGGAGGAGTGTGGTTCAAACCATTACCTTACCCCCTACTTCCTTCTTCCCTTGGGAGGTCTCAAACCTCAGGCCCTTCAGCCTCTGGTTTCTTTCTTCAAATCTCTGGGGACCCCACAGGCTCTGGCAGCTGAGATGCTCTCTTGGCGGTGTCCAGGTACTCCCTCTGTCACCTCATCTGTGTGGTTACTATAGCAGCCTTCACAGCCTGGGCAGGGCTGAAGAACATAGGCAGGAACATAATGAGGCCACATAGTCTGATCTGTCTTCTGTTGTGACAGGTACAGTCCCCACAAAAAGGCTGCAGGTCATGAGCTCAGGTCCTTGGCATAGGGATGCTAGCTTCCACCAGGCTGCCTGAGACCCAAGCTTGGGGCCTTTGGGACTTCCTTTCAATTAACATCATTGGAGATCCTAGGCTAGCTAGGGATGCCCAGTGGTCCACACAGCCTGCCACATGGAGTCCTAGAGGCATGACCCTGCAGGACAGAGGTGGAGAGAGAGAGCCACTGTCCCTTGGGTCCTACAAGTGGAACTGGAACACTGCTGGTGGTCCCTGAGTCCAAGACTTGCATCTCTGCTCCCCTCCTATGAGATTAGAGAGCCCCCTGCAGCTCCCAGGACCCCAGTCTGGGCCCAGATGAGCCTAGGCCAGACAGGGTATTCCCAAAAAGCTGCTGAAATCGACAGAAGAGATGGCTTATCCTTTCTCCATGGCCAGATCTATAAGCTCTGTACTCTGGCCTTTTTCACAGCAGCAACTGACTCCAGGACCCCATCACAGGAGTTGCTGAGGCAGAACTGCGGTTTGGGGGGGGGGGCATGGAGATATCCTAGAGGATCCCATGGGGAACCTGTTCCCAATATCCCAGCCACCTCCCCTGCCTGCCCCTGGGAAACCAACTTCCTTTACACAGAGCAGACCCTGACTTGCGGAGCAACCCTCCTCCGAGCCTTGGAGATGCAGAGGGTCAGACTGTGGTCATGGGAAGCCCCATGGAGAAGCAGGCTCTTTCTTGGGAAGAACAGACAGACAAGGAAGGAGGGGGTTGCTGCTCTCCACTCCTGCTGCTTCTTGTCTGAGCAAAATGCACCGGGAAATTTCCACCCGCATCCAGACTGTGCCCGCCTTCCTTACCGTAATTAATATCCCAGGGAAAAGATACGCTCAGCTGGGCGCCCATCTGCCAAGGCCTCGGCCTTGTGGGCTCTGTCCCTGGGGATTCAGGCTCCATTTCACCACTCTGAGGAGTGGGCGCAGGCATCCCTGGGGATGGGTTAACCTCACTTAGCTCAGCAGACAGCAGTGCTGAGGAGCCCCACGGGCAGAAGTAGTGACGACGTGCAGGGAAGGGAAGCCTGGGGTGGTGCAGCCCTGTCATCGGAGGGTGTGCATGGGGGAAGGGAGGCGTTATGAGGGGACGAAATAGATGCCTGTGCCGAGGTCTTCCTGAGGGAAGATCCAGCCAGGCTCTCAGGGCAACCAGGGTCGGGTGGAGATGGAGAACGAGAGGGGTTTCTGAGATGGCTGAGTCACCCCTTCAAGGGAGAAACTTGGTGGCTATTCCTTTTGGGAATACCCTGCCTGGCCTGAGCTCATCTGGGCCCAGACTGGGGTCCTGAGAGCTGCAGGGGGCTCTCTAATCTCATAGGAGGGGAGCATAGATACAAGTCTGGGACTCAGGGTCCAGCAACAGTGTGCCCGTTCCACTTGTAGGACCCAAGGGGCAGTGTCTCTCTCTCCACCTCTGTCCTGCAGGGTCCTGCCTCTAGGTGAAGTCAGGGGAGGAAGGAAACATGATGGAATCCAGAAACACAGCCTAACATGGCCCAAGACCATCATCCTAGCCTACTCCTCAGATGCTGAGACAGAAGGGGGTCTGGGACCTCCCTTTTCCAAGCTGTCTGTGCCTCCCATACTGGGCACGCCAGAATCCCAGCTTAGTTCTTAGAGTCAGACATTCCTTGATGGAATTTCGAATCTCAGCCCCTGAGCATCTTGCTTGTGCTTCCTCGAGTGACGGCCACAGGTACCTTGAGAATCTGACAGGGACGGGGGTGGGGGATAAAGAAGACACATGCCTGGAGCTTCTGTCGCTACACAGCCCCCTCCTCACTGTCCTGTGAATAGTAATCAGGGATCTTTCAAACACAGGAGGTCAGCACCATCCTGGGCTACCTGTCTTGTTGGATGGCTTTGGCAACTGAGGCCGAGCCTATACTGACCTCTTTTGACTGCCCACACTTGTACTCTGGTCCCTCATCGATGAGGAGCTAGCTGACAAGGTAAAGAGAGAACTCCAAGCCAGGATAAGCCTGACCAAGCATAGTTTGACCCTTGGCCAAGTGTCATGAATTTCCTCGGGGCAGAGTCATTTCATAGTAATGCAACAGGCCACTGGCTTCCCTGGACCCCCTTTATTCATCAAGGCGGGGGAGAAGAGTCCTGTCTGATGCTCTCCTGGAGGGGGAGCAGGTCAAGGAGATGGTGGGTGGACAGGAGATAGCCTTGAGAAAGGATGCACTGTCATAAATCCAGACAGGAAGAAATGATACTTTCTGAGACCGCAGCTGCAGGGTACATCCAATCACAGCACAGTCTACGGGGAACGAGCACAGGGTACATCCAATCACAGCTTAGTCTGGGAAGAAATAGCCTAAGTTACATCCAATCATAGCATAGTCTATGGGGAACTAGCATAGGGTACATCCAATCACAGCCCACTCTGGGAGGAACTAGCACAAAAAAAATAAGTCATAGATTAAGTAGATGTAAGGATAGGTGCCTCCATCCTCAGAAACATGCACGGGAAGATCCACGCCCGAGGTCCGTCCTCTCTGGAGTCCACCGTTTCTGCTCCTTGCTTCTTATTGCCCATCCCTGAAGTGGTTGCTCTGCACCACGCAGGGCTGACCTAGACAGGCTACTGCCATCCTAGAGGGTGCCTTTGTACTACTGAGTGGGTTGACAGCCACCTAGAATGAGTCTCTACCATCCCCTAGCCCCTCCCTGACACCATGAAGAAGCCAACCTAACTGGCCCCAGGGCAGGGCATCCCTATTCTTTCTGTGGCCCAGCTTCTTGTCTCTCATCCTGGCAACCGCACCTCCATCCTTGCCTGCCTTGCCGGTGGGTTCTATATTAGGACACAGACTCATCTCAACGTTTCCCACACCACAGCTCCCCCCAAAACAAACTCACGATCGTGACAAATTCTTGTTTTCCAGGGAAAGGTACCCAAGACGTCCTTATCTCTTCAGCTCTGTAACAAAGGAAGTAAATCCTAATTAAGAAGGGATACAGCCATTCTGAAACTGTTTTCCTGGTCTCGCACATCATGTGACCAGCAAGGGAGTATGAGAGAGAAAGGAGAAAGAGGAAAGAAAGCAGATGTGTAGCTGGCGTGGGGGGGGGGAGTGGAGGAGGGGGTAAGGAGAGCAGCGGGGCAGGGTGGGGGGCATCCTTTGAAGACCATAGACAGTCAAGCCTCAGGTCATCCCTGGCCTTAGGCGCCAGATGAACAGAGTGAGCCATGTCCATGTCTATATCTCTGATACACAGACACCACCTCCCTTCCATGTAGTAGGAGCAAGTTGATTTGTTCACAGGAAGTAAAATGTTCTCATGCTGTCCTGGGTAGGAGGTAGCTACTCAGTCCCCACACACGTGCTGGCATGGAGACTCCAGTAGCCCCAGGGATGGTGGTGGGATGGTGGCCACCAAGGGTGGAAGACCCCCTGCCTTTGTGATCATAAGTAGATTCTGGCTTAGTGTCAGACAGCTCTGAGCCTCGGGACTTCTTTCCCTTTAGGCCACCTTGAGCCAGCCTTGGTTCCTTCATCTTAGGAAGGCCATTTACAGAAGATTTCACTAAGTGGGAAGGATGCTAGGGTTTGATGGGACTCAGTTCTGGTCCTCCGGTTCTGCAAATATGGACAGCAGCCCTCTGGCTTGGTACACCTGAGTCCTGGCCCTCTGGTTTTATGGAGCCATGTCTTGGCTCCCTGGAGCTTCTGCCGCTGCTGCTGATCCCCCCCCCCATCTGCTCTTGATCATTCTTCTTCCTCTCACCTCCTCCTTTTCTTCTTCCTTCTTCTCCTCCTCCTCTTCCTCCTTTTCCTCCTCTCTCTCCCTCCCCAGCTGTCTTGTTTTAAGTCCTGGAGCAGGCTTGTGTTTCTGTCTCAGAACATGGAATAGATCATTGGGCAAATTGATTTATGGCAAATTGGTCATTTGGTGAATTGACCGTTGGTTCAATTGATTTCTAGCAAATCGCTGTAGAATCTCCACTGGGGCTGTTTAATGATTCAGCGAGGTCATGCATGGACGCGTTGAGAACCGGGCTGGCACTGGCTGCCACTCACTAGGTACTTCTGTCCATAGCACCAGCACCTATGGACAGGCTGGGAGGCCCTGCCGCTGCAGGAGGAACTTTTGGGCACTGAGCTGAGCACTGGACCCAGTAAGAACTTCTTGCTGTTCCAGAACAAGTCAGAGCAGGATCACCAAGAAAGCCAATCATGGGCTTCAGAGTAGAGCCTGGAGACCCAGAGCTTGACCCAGTCCCTTAACCTTCACCTTGGCTCCAGCGCTGTCTCATCAGCAATAGTCCGGGAAGGGCACAGAACCAGTCTGCCTTTGTTGGTGGTGGTGTCTTGGGGACTAGGGCACTGCTGGGAAAGTGAACAGTGCTTCCTGAACCTAAGAGAAAGGTGGGAGGGAGCAGGAAAGGATGGAGATAGGGAGGAAGAGAGGGAGAGAGGGAGGTAAAGAGAAGGGAAGGTCCTTTAGAGGAACCATCTTCTCCACAGGAAGTAGCCCCACGCCACTGTACTGGTGCTGATGCTGATTGCAGTACCCTGAGTCCACGGCTGTCTCTACCCCCTACTGTAGCAAAATCCCTGAATGTGACAGTGATGGATGACACAGGGAAGAGGCAGTGTGTGTGTGTGTGTGTGTGTGTGTGTGTGTGTGTCTCCCCTGCTGGGGTCTACAAGAATGGAGCATATTATAGGGTCCTTTACGAGCCTCCCAGCCAAAGCCTGGTTCCCTTCTGCCAAGTGGGACAGCGGGTGACTCACAGGACATAACGATTTCCCAGGATCCTCAGTTTCTCTCTCACTGTCCGTTATTGTGCCTGCCGGACTCTGGCAGAGCCGGTGAAAAACATGACAGGAAGTCAGTGCCCCTACGCCCTTTGCTCTGGCTTTTATCCACCTGATTGCATGTGGCTGGAACCCCGGAGGCCACTCAGCTGGAGAAATGTCAAAACTGTATTAAATTATTGGACATGAATGAGCAGTAAGAGAACACTTGTCACCCGCTGGCTGCCGGGTCCCCGAGGCTCCCACACAGCATGGAGATCAGCCTCCTGACCTGTCAGGGGTCTGAGTGGTCAACCTCTCTCACAGTCTTGTTCCTTCATCACACCTATGCAACTGGAGCTGGAGGAGGCTGGGTGGATCCACTCACAGTCTGTCCCAGGCAATGGTTACACACGAGCCCCATTAGTCCTACCAAGGAGGAAGGTGTTCAATGCCCACAGACTAGTTCATTGAAGGCAGATTAGAGTCTTCTCTCTTCAGTTTTAGGGGTATAGTTAGCATCAGTGTTGGGGTGTGGCTGAGATCTGATAAGCCATTCTGTTTAAAATGTGCTGTTTGATGAATGTGACACAAACATGCATAGTTACAAAACCATCCCCACACCAAGACACATTCATTGTCCCAAATCTTCCTTGCTCCTGGGAGCAATCCCAGCACCTCTCTCCACCCACTGTCCCTCTGTCCATCTGTCTGCTGCCACAAGAGATCAGATTTCATTTTTTTGGGATTTTATATAAAGGGAATCCCACAGTGTGTGCTCCTGTCTGGCTTCTTTCACATCCCATAAGCATCTTAAATTTAGCTGTGTTGTGGGTAGCAGTAGTGTGGGTTTTCATTCTTTTACATTTATTTAGTGTGTGGCACAGGCATTTGCACCACAGGAGAAAGACAAAGGACCTCTTCTGGGAGTTGGTTCTCTATACCATGTGGGTCCCCGGGACCAGACAGCCTTGGTTGCAAGCCTTTCTAAGCGCCAGAGCACGTTGTAAGCCCAGAGCATGTGTGATGCCTGTATGTATGTGGACACTGTTTGACAAATCCTGAGTGTGGAGGAAAGAGAACAACTTGGGAGAACTGATCCTGTCCTTTTGCCATGGGACTCCTGGGGATTGAATGCAAGCTGTCAGGCTTGGTGGTAAATGCCTTAACTGTCGAGCTATCTCAAGGCCAAGGGTGTTGTTGAATCTTAGCATGGAATGACGCTCCATTGGGCAGAAACATTACAACTTGGCTCTCCACACCTCTGAGGACATTTAAGTCATTTCCAATCTGGTGCTACAAATGAAATGGTTGTGAGCCTTTGCGAACACGTTTGCATGTGCGTGCACTTTATTTTCTTTTAAATGAACTTTTTATGGATCAATAACAAATGGAGCCAGTCAATGGTGCACAGGGTTTAAGAAGTCATCGTACTGTCCTCCGGAGCAGTCCACAATGGGGCGCCTGCATGTAAGTCTCTGTCCTCTGTCCTCCCCAAGAACCTTCATTGTGACACATGCTTCCTTGAGGTCTGGGGACACTGACCAATGTTGGCTACTTACTTTCCAATCTGTCTTTTTTTTTTTTCTTGCTAAAGTTTCCATTTAGATCTTTAATTAAACTGATTTTTGTTGTTGTTATCAACGTTCAGAGCTGTTATCTACTGTGTGTGTGTCCCTTATTAACCGTCTGATTTGCAAATGTTTCCTCTCCCTCTGGCTTCCCTCATTGTTCCTTGAAGAGAGGTTTTTCGTTTTGACAAAGTCGAGTTTGTCTTCTTTCCCCCTCTCCATATGCTTTTGGTTTGCGACTATGGCGTCTTCGCCTAGATGAAAGTCAAAAATAGATTCTCCCATGCTTTCTTTTTACAAAAAATTTGACTCGTTTCTATAAGTTCTACAACCTTTAGGTTCTAAATTTAATCCTTTATGGCTTTTATTTTATTGGTGGGGCAGAGAGATGGATGCGTTTGATATGGGACATGCAGTTGCTTTGGCAAAGATGTGGGAGACTGCATCTTTCTGAATCTCTTTATACCTTTGTCAAAACAAATATTCCATGACTGTGTGTGTCTCTCTCTGTGTTTCTCTGTGTGTGTCTGTGTGTCTGTCTCTCTGTGTGTATGCCTGTTTGTCCATGTTTCTGTGTGTGTCTGTGTGTCTGTCTGTGTCTCTGTATATGTGTCTCAGTGTATAAGTGTGTCTGTGTCTCTGTGAGTGTCAGTGTGTCTGTGTGTATGTGTGTCTCTCTGTCTCTGTTGCCTCTATGTGTATATCTGTGTGTCTCTCTGTGTGTCTGTCTCTGTGTGTGTGTCTGTGTCCATCTGTCTGACTATGTCTCTGTGTGTGTCTTGATCTTTGTGTGTGTCTGTGTCTGTGTCTGTGTATCTCTGTTTGTGTCTGTGTCCACTTCTAGACTCTCTGATCCTGCCAATCATTTCTCTTGCCTTCTCAACCCCACACCATGGCACTTACAGACACTGTCTAGAGAACACTTCTATCTACACAGCATCTAGACCTTTCTTTCCTTTTGTCCCCTCGAGGTTCTCTGCATTCCCACATAGCTTCTAGAAACAGTTGGTCGAATTTGATGCCTGTTGGCATTTTGCTTGCGATTGCATTTCATCTGACGATTAGGGGAAGGCTGATGGACTCACAGTTTGGAAATAAGATTGTTTCTCTATTTAGGTCTCTGTATTCTTAGGTCCTTTAAACCCCACTCCATAGCATTTAGAGTCCAGGCTTAGCACATCCTGTGTCAAGTTTATCCTTGCATATGTAAATGTTATGCTAGTATCCATGTATTTTAAATCTTCATTTCCAGTTTGTATTGCTGGCTATTCAGTATTGATCTTCTACCTCAAAGCTCTTTCTGTAGAGTCTATTGGGTTTTCCACACAGGCAACCTTGACATCGATGTGCATTGTTTCCCCCTTTCTGATGGGGTTGCCTGTATTTTTTCTTGCCTCCATGTTTCAGTTGGAACCTCTGGAGTGCATATGAACAGCCACTGCAAAAGCAGACATCTATCTTGGTGTCCTGGCTTTATTTTCATATCAAGAGTGTGGTTAGCTATGGCTGCTTCGTACATGCTGGCTTTGCAGCTGAGCGGGAAAGCTTCTAGCTTGCTGATAATGAATTCATATTAGATTTTATTTAAATAATTGGCACCTGTTTTGATGATCACGCTGTTTTCCTTTTCCAGCTCCTTAATATGGCGAATTACACTAATTGATTTTCAAATGTTGAAACTCGCCTTGCGTTACTGGGATAAACCCAGCTTCCCCGTGATGTGCTCTTTGGAAGGAAGTTGTTAAAAGTCCGTGATGAATCTCTTGCCTCTGTAATCATGAGGGATATGTCTTGTGTGTTTTTCTTCTTGTCACGTGTGTCTGGTCTGGTGTGCAGGGTGAGGGGTGGACACAGGCTTCAGTTCTCTGGAGGCTTACATACATGTTCTTGAATGTTAATGGCATTCTTAAGTGAATCTTTTGGGACAGGAGACTCTGTGTGTGTGTGTGTGTGTGTGTGTGTGTGTGTGTGTGTGTGTGTGTAGTGTTGGTAGGTGTGACTGGGTGTGAGTGCATATGTCTCATTAGAAATTATTATTGTTATTTTTTTATTGTAAGACCACTTTGGTTTACATAGGGAGCTCCAGGATAGCCCAGGCTCCACGGAGAGATGCTGCTTCAACCAACACTGCAATGTCTCTTCTGTCTGATAGTTGCTTCGGTAGCTTGTTTATTCAGAGGTTTCTCTCGTTTCACCTGAGTTGCACACTTGTTGGCATAAAGTCCATGGCTGTATCCCTTCCTGTGTATCCCGACTCCAAGTGCTGCTGGGCGTCTCCATCTGACACTGCTCGTTTTAACCTTTATCTTTCTATTTTATTCTTAAACCATCTGCCTACAGCTTTATCAACTTTATTAACTTTCTTAAGGAACTAACTTTGGCTCTATTGATCTCCACGTTGGCTTTCTGATTTCTATTTTATAGATGTCAGCCTTTCCCTTGATTTTCCATTCTTCTACCAACTTTCCATTGGATTGGTCAGTTTTCTTCTAATGTCTTTTTAAAAAAGATGTATTTATTTACTTGTATGTCTCTGTGTGTATGTGTGCTGTGTGTGTCTATGTGTGTATTTGTGTGTGTTGTATATGTTTGAGTATATGCATGTGTAAGTGTGTGGGTGGTGTTGTGTCTATGTGCATATGTGTTTGTGTGTATGCAAATGTGTGTGTGTATCTGATGGTGTGTGTATATGGTGTGTGTGTAGTGTGTATATATACTGTTGTGTGGTGTGTGTACATGTAGAATCTATGTGTGTGAGTTTGTGGTACGTGTGTATGTGTGGGATTACGTGGTGTGTGTGTTGGGGGGGGGGGTATGAGCATGTGTGTAGGAATTACATAGAGGTCAGAAGAGGGTATCCAGTGTCTTCCTCTACCCACCCCTTTGAGATGGAGTCTCTTCCTGAAGCTGAGGCTTAAAACCAGTAAGTACCAGAATTCCTCCAGTCTCCAACTACCTCCCCCGAAGCTGAGGCTACAGACAAGCACAGGGCACCTGTCTTGCAGGGCTCTGAACCCTAGTCTTTCTGAATGCACAGCCAAGCCTCATAATGACTAAGACATCTCTCCAGCCCCCCCCCAATTCCTTAATATGAGAATGTCAACCTTTGGATTTAAAACATCCCCTAATGCACAAGGGAGAAGGGCAGTTATCAGTTACCAACCTGGGGCACTAAAGGAGATAGTGGGACCTTTAAAAGGTAAAGTCCATGGGAGGAAGCTGGGTCATGGGAGGCTCACCCTGGAAGGGCTACTGGGCTCTTGTCCCTTCCTATCTTTCCTTTTGCTTCTGGTTCTTGTGAGGGGAACAAGCCCCCTCTGCCATACACTCTTTTCACGATTGTTGCCATCAAGGGCCTGAAACACTGTGTCCAGAGACCCTATATGGAAAACTCTGGAACAGTGAGCCAAGTAACCCTTTTTTTTTTTCTTTTTTTTTTTGTCTTTAAGCTGTTTGCCTCTGGTATTTTCTCACAGCTGCAGGAAGCTACTGAAGCTGCCCACTTGAACTTGTTTTTAAAAACTCAGCTATTTAACATTTGTATTTTTTCTGATCTGTAGGATCTTGCAAATTTTGATATTGTTGTCCTGATAGGTCATTTCAGAATACTATAAAATATTGATTTCTTCCTTGACCCATGGGCTATTTACAACTGTCTTATTTAACTCCTATCTCCAAACTTTCACCGATGCTTTTCTGTTATTGAGTTTTACTACCACTGAGGTCAGAGAATAGAATTTGTATGTCTTGAATCGTTTACAGCTATCAAGCCTAGGGTCTGGTCAATACCAGAAACTATCCTGTATTCACTGAAAAGCATATATATTCTACTTGTTTGGAATGCAATGCCAGTTCAGGTCAAGTTCATAAATGCTCAAGTCTTCCAAATAGGTTGTGACTTCACATGCCAGTTCATCAATAACAAAAGGGGGCGTTGGAATGCCTTGTTATAATTCTGCATTGGTCTGTCTTCAGTGTAAGACATCTGGGTCATGAACCACGTGTAAGCTTATTTAACTTCCTATAGACCCGTCAACCCCTCGCTCACAGTGGCTCTACTGTTTTGCCTCACTAATAGCATTGCTCAGAAATTCTACATGACCTGCTTCTTTGCAACCATTCTAACAGCTGTGTGCTGGCACCTCATTGGGTATTTTAAAGGCAAGTTTATTCATTCATCTAGAGACAAGGCCTCCAGCTTAGTCTGACCTTGAACCTGACTGGTAGCCAAGGGAAAGATGACCTTGAACTTCTGATGCTCCTGTCTCTACCTTCCACTTCCCATGAGCTGGGATTGCAGGCTTGCATCAGCTTGCCTAGTTTTATGTAGTGCTGGGAATGGAACCCAGAACTTCGTTCATGCTAAGCAAAGGCTCTGCCCACTGAACCCATACCTCCAGTCTTCTACATGGCTTTGGGCGCTTGCTTTTGTGTGTATGTGAGCATATTAGCCTGCGGGTATGCATCTGGAGGCCTAGAGCTGGCATCTGGTGTCTTCCTCAGTCACTCTCCACCTTGTGTGTCCAGGCAAGGCCTCTTGCTGATCCTGGAACTCTGTTGGGGGCCGTTTCTAGCTTGTTGGGAGATCACCTGTCTCTGGGTCTTAGAATCACTCATCATCATGTACACTCATCATGTACACTCAGCCTCTGTGTAGGTCCTGAGGATTTGAACTCTGGTTCTTCCAGTCATGCAGCATGTGCATTATCTGTTGAGAACACCCCCAGCTCTGGTTTCAGTTGCATGTCTCTAGTGACTGGCCATGCTAGACATCCCTCCAAAAGCACCTGTCATCTGTAGAAGTTCTTTTGTAAAATAGCTCTCTGACTCTCACTCACCGAATCCAGAGTTATTTGAGTTGGAGAAAGTCCAGTTTATCAAGTTATCCTTTTACAGATGTGAATTCTTGTTTCCAGCCTTTTTTCCTTCCTTCCTTCCTTCCTTCCTTCCTTCCTTCCTTCCTTCCTTTCTTCCTTCCTTTCTTCCTTCCTTTCTTTTCTTTTCTTTTTTCTTTTTTGCCTATCTCTAGATCGTGCAGTGATTTACATGAAAACCTTAAAAACCAATGTAAAAATAAAAGCAAAGATGACTGCCCAGCGGGTGGTCATGTGACATCATGAATGAGTTCACACCTCCTCCAGTCTTAGACACTATGGGTTTTAAAGTCCTCAAATAGCCATAGATCTGTGAGGGGAAAAAACAAACATGAATCCAGGGAGCTTGAGCGACTATTCAGTGGTAATGTTTTTGCCAAAGTCCTGAGTTCAGCTCCTAGCACCCACAACCACTTACCTGTAACTCCAGTTCTAAGGAATCTGACGCCCCCTTTTGGGCCTCCTTGGTTATTGCACGTGTATGGTATACAGACAGAAAGCAGGGCACACCAAATGCACATTTCAGTTTTAAGACACATTTAACCCTTCTTTTCTGGCCTACACCTTTTTGAGATAGGGTCTAACTGTGTATCTCTAGCTGGCTTGGAACTTGCTCTGTAGACCAGGCTGGCCCTGAACTTTCAGAGATCTGTCCGCCTCTGCATCCCAAGCTCTGGGACTAAAAACATGTGCAACCAAGCCCAGCTCCTTTACTTGATTCTTTAAGAACAGATTTTATTGTTTAGGGCAATTGCTTTTCATTCATAACAGAACTGAGCAGAAGGCACAGGATTCTCTGGACTTCCTGTCCCCACAGGAAAGCAGCCATCCAGATTACCATCCCCTACCTTAGTGACCTGACCCTGGATTAGCCTACATAGCACCAGCTCCACCCCCCAGAGCCCCGAGCCAGCATGGCAGATCCCTCTGGGAGTCCCATAGGTGATGTGTCTGGGAAAATGTGTAAGGACTTGTGTTCACCTTCACCTTTGTTTCTTGAAAACAGATTCTGCTGTCTTGGGATGGGGTGGGGCTGGAAACTGAGCACCTGCCCCTCCACACATACACACACACACACACACACACACACACACACACACACACAGCCAGTCATGCTGTAATGGGAGGAATTTCCTGAGTCTGTCAGGAGACAGACATTGATGGGTGCAGGACAGAGGGCTCTCTCGGGGACCTGGACTTTTGAGTAGGACAGAAAGTTCCAGAAGAGCAGTTGAAGGTGCCAGTTTCATTGCTCCCCAATTTTCCATTCCCCTTTACAGAGTCCTGGTTCATCATCTTCCCTTCCACTTGAGATTCACTGGAGAACACACTAGGCTGGAAAGCTCACCCCTTCTGTGATATCTCTGTGTCTCCCTTTCTCTGTGCTGAGTCCGTGTGGCTTTCTCTTGCTCTTCAGCCACCAAATCCTTTCTAAAGCTGCTAAGATGCTTCAGCGGGTAAAGGCTCTTGTGTAGGAAGCCTGCCGCCCCGAGCTTGAAACCCACAAAAGGTAGAAACAGAGAGCTGACTCCCCAAGGCTGTCTTCCACCATGACATGAACGGCAGGAGGCGGTTCCCACGTCTCACCTCCCATGTCACAAGTGATCTTACACACACTTAAACTACGAAACAAAAAGACCGTCTTGCCCACGCATCACTCTCCCAGGAATCTTGCTTCTCCCCTGGAGAGTGAAGCTCAGAGAGGCACAGAAGCTGCTGCGAGTCACACAGTCTCTTGGAGCAAGTTCAGGACCACAGCTTGGACTGCATGCCCCTAAGTCTCTGACTATTCCAACTAAGGCTCGGGTACCCTAGACTGCTTGGCTTTCACTACCTGGCACCAGTGCTGGGTAAGTCCCAGTGCCAAGTGGCCTCTTTTGTCTCTAATCTGGCCTCTGCTTCCTCTCTCGTCCGTGATTCCAATTTCAGGAGCATTTTTTTGTGTGTGTGTGTCTGTGTTTTTAATTCTCTTGTTTTTCATTATGCTTTCTCACTGGGTAATCTGAGGCTTGCAGGCGGCTAAGTACGACGTGTACATTAAAATGAAATGCAATAAAAAATAATTGAACATATTTCTTTCATGTCTGAGTGGTGAATTAATCTCCCTGGCACATCCTGCTTTCTCTTTGTTCCTTCTGCATTTTGTCTGAAACTTTGCTCCCTTCCCCCCAAAACTCTGGGATCTGAACAGACACCCCCTTCCCCGGCCTCTGTACATTGGAGACTCATACACATTCCTGACTCTGCAGCCTGAGTCCCGTGGCGGATAACCTAGATCACCAAGGCTTAGGTGAGACTGTCGCTATACACTATTGTGAACGCCCAGTGGGGGAGAGCAGGGCGAGTCATCTGTCAGTGACAAGTGAAGTGCAGTAGAACAGCAAAGGAGTCTTTTCTTCTGCTGTGGGTTCTTTAGGAAGAAAATGCCTTCTAGAAAAATCTTTCTTCTGTGATCAGATTTACCCTCAACACCCCCAAGGGCTGGTCCAGATGACAGATGCACCATTCAGTCATCTTTGGAGAAGGGGGATGGGACATAGGGTATGGATTGTCCCTGAGATCAGGAGGAGCACACAGGTGTCTGTCTGCTGCTGTAGCTTGAGCTCAGAGTTCAAGTGTGAACAGCATCACCTGTTCTCGGGGCTGGCTAGTGAGTGTCCTGGCAGTGTGGGGTCTGAGCTGATGGCCAAGCCCAGAGGTGACAGAGGGCCTCATTCTGAACCTCTGCTTCCTCCCCCTCCCCCCTGGGGTCACGTGATTCATCAATACTAGTCCCCTAGGGCATCTGCCATACTGGGAGGTTACAAAGGTGACACCAGAGTGGGGTGAGGAGAAAGTGTTCACGCTGTGCTATAGCACAGTGGTTTGGCTCATCTTGAAGATGAGCTTGTAGCTCTCCCTTTGCCCAGCCATGGGCAACAGGGGCAGGCTCATGAGTTCATGCCCATAAGTCCTTCCAGAGAGGCAGAGCCCTGGCTGCACACAATCACACGATTCCCACCTCCCTGGAGGGAGGTGCTGCTTTCATTCTTGCTTTGCAACTAGGAAACTGAGGCTCAAGGAGCTGACCCCAGGCTCTCCCACTGAGGGCAAGTGACGGTCAGATTGTATTACCGTGCTCTGTCCCTCTTCAGGGCCCTGGGTGGAGCTGGATCGGGATCAGGCAGGTGCCCAGGGAACCTGTCCCCACCCTAACGATTACCATCTATATCTGAGCTGGTGTCTGGGATGCACTCTCAACCCTATCTCTGTCCCTCTGTCTCCAGAATCCCAGGAGCCTGCCTGTGACACGGGGAGCTCTCCCTTCCTCCTCAGAACCACGAATGTTTTCATTCTGTAGCTCTCCCTTTGCCCAGCCCTGTGTCATCAGCAGTGGGAGGAGCCACAGTGGCCAGGCTGGGGTCCATGTCCTGCTGGTGTTTCTTTAAGAAACAGCACCAAGTTATGCAGACCAAAAGCATATGCTAACGATGGGTAATTATTCTGCATATTCACAGATGGGTCATACTGTGTAAAACCCACTTCCCACGGTCCACACCTACAGACACACCAAGCTCTGTAGCTGCCTGGAGACTCCTTGCTGTCACTGTAAAGGAAGCGCTGACACTGTACACTCCTGGGGGCCTCAGCTGCTGTGGCTGCTACCCGACACAGGCCTGTGCCCATTGCTGCCCTGCCCAGCTTGCCTGGCCCTCTCAGCTTCCTGGAGAGGCTGTTGGCGTCCCCTGGGAAGGATCAGGGAGACCATGAAGAGTGACATTCCCACTCTGTGAACAAGGGAGCTGCAGCCCATTGGCCCATCAGTCACCCTATTAGTCACCTGAGTGTCACTGTTTAAAGCCATACACACCCAATCAATAGTCCATCACTAAGGAAAAAATTAAGGCAGGAACCCAGAGGTAGGAACTGAAGCAGAGACCATGGAGGTGTGCTGCTTACTGGCTTGCTCCCTATGGCTTGCTCAGCCTGCTTTCTTATAGCACCGACGACTACCAGACCAGGTGTTGCCCCAGTCACAGTGATCTGGGCCCTCCCACATCAACCAAGAAAATGCACCACAGGGTTTCCCATGAGCCAATTCGATTAGGTCACTTACTTTGTTGAAGTTCCCTCTTCTCAAATGGCTTTGGTTTGGGTCAAGTTGACATAAAACTAGTCACCACAGGTCTGTAAATGCCAGGCAGTGAAGGACACCAGCAACCTTTCAGAGGGCAGGGGAAGGAAGTGACAGAAAGGGGCACGGGGAAGACCAGGAAAGACCCTGCTGACCACAGGTGACTACTGTGATTTGAAGTTGCCCCAACATTGGGTTAGAAACTCAATCCCACACTCTGGGTATTGAAAGGTGGGTCAAGTGGGTGGGGCTTAGGTCAGGAGACTCCACCTCCACCAGTGCACTCAGGCAGGTTCTAAAGAGACTGAAGGCAGCACAGCTGCTCATGTATCTATCCTCACCACAGGATGCTCTCTGCCCAGGCATGATGCATCGAGAAACCCTTCTCAAACCCAGCTCTCTACCTTGGGCTTAATGGCCTTCAGAACCTCAAGTCCCACATGCTGCTATTGCTTGCAGTTTGCCTGCTCTGGGCTTCTTTGACAGCTGCAGAGGATGAAGAGGTAGCGAGGAGGGTGGACCAAGAGAGGCAAAGTCAGACCCAGGCTGGAACCTGGCCACATCGCCACTTCCTCGCAGACTTGCTGGCTGGAATTCGGACAGAATAGCATAGAGACAGACAGCGTGGAAACATAGCAGTGACAGACAGCGTGGAGACAGAACACTGATCTCTGCAGAGCTTCTCATGCTGAGCCTGGGCCATCTCACCACCAGCCCCATGTCTCTGGAGGCAGCACACTGGAGAAACTGAGTCACAGGGATCCCAGTGTGCATATTCAGGGCCACAGTCACCACTGTCCCTGAAGTTCCTCATGGCTGGTCCCTATTCCTTTGCCTGTCCATTTAGCAGTGTTTACTATGGGTTGACACTGAGTCTGGCCAGGGTGTAGGGTGGAGGTGCAGCTGGAATAAAACTGGTGAGGTTTGCTGGTACAAGGCTGTTTTACAGTCCTCTGAGATACCATAGCTGTGGCTGCCTGCCCTGGATTTGTCTCTCACAGAGAGGCCCTATGCTGAGTGCCTTGCGTATATTTATATATGTTGAATATATGTTGATAACTGGTCTGCCTTCACTATGTGGGCATGAGGGATTCATACACACATATATGGCTGTCACAGGACACACACATATGGCTGTCACAGGATATATATATATCCATTGCTAATATATGTTATATCTTTGTCTGCCTCCAATGTCCCCTTTGCAGTGAGGCACCAAAATAGAACTATAGGTCACAGCAGCAGACCTAAGTCTAGGACTCTCCCCTGCCCTGTCCCACACACCTGCACCTCTGTGTCAAGTTGCTACCAGCTGCCCCAGTCTTGAAGTGTTTAAGTCCTGAGGATCCAGAAGCGTCTGTCCCACAAGCCTAGCCTTCTGCTTGGTGGTCTTTCCCTGGTCACTTGGAGCGGGACCTTCAGTGTGCCCCTAGCAGCTCTGATGGTTCTAGTTCCTCTTCGCCCTGCTCCACCCACTTGCCCCGGCCCCGCCCAGCTTGTTCCAGTTCTTTGGTGAGCACAGGCTTAGTGAAAAACAGGTTTGTCCCCAGAAACCACCACCAGTCCCCAGCAGTCACCACCGGTCCCCAGCTCACTTCTCTTTGTGACCATGTCCATAGCTCCAGTTGTTTCCAGAACCCAGTTGAAACTGAACTTTATGGCTGTCACAGGACATTATTGGGCTGTGACAGTGGGACTTAAGTAGGTTGTGTTTGGCCACAAATCTGGCTAATTCAGAGCTGACAAGGAGCTGAGGAGACCACAGCTGCCCTCCTCCACCCCCACACGACTCCACGCTGGGCCTGACAGGTCTCTCTCTACCCAGTGAGCAGCATTAGTCATAGTTACAGTGTGGTTGTTTCTGGGCTCCTGTGGGCAGGGTCACTGTTCCTCTCAAGTCACCAGGCTGAGCTCTGGGTCCCCCCATCTTCCACATACACTGCCCTACAGTGAGCCTCCAGGACAGCATCCGAATGGCCAACCCTGGGCCTGATTTGCAAGATGAGGCTACATTTTGATCACAGACCCTAATGCAAGAAATAGAAGGGTTCTCAGTCACATGGCCGGAGGAAGAGGGTTTCACTGATTAGAATGAAGCTTTGGATGTCCGAGGTTTCCAGCGCAGACCCTATTAATTCTTGCTGATAATTCTGGCAGCTTACTCAATTTCTTGGAGCATCATCAGTTTTCCTGTTTGTAAAGTGAAGGTTTTCACAATGACTACAGCAAGTTGTGCCAAGGATTTGATAACGTGAAGAAGCTGGAGGCATATTCCTGGACTTGATGGACACTTCTGAGGCTATGTGCAAACCCTGGCCCCTCTGTATCCCGGGTCCTCCTGTAGAACACTGAGACACCACATCCTCTGGGATGTCTGATGCAGTGAGCCGCAAGCTCATGGGGACAGGCAAACTGGCACTGTTCCTATGCTATTCCTCTGTTCCCGGTCTGCCTTCAAGCATCCTGCCTCCCAGCACAAGATCCAGGCACAGCAGCAGCCTGACACCAGGCTGAGCAAAAAGAGCAAGGACTTGGGAACACACTGCTTTGCAAACACATTTCTGAGCTGTGTGGACTTAAATGAGTATCTAACTCTCTCTGAACTTTGGCTTCTTTATTTGTAACACAGGGGGAGGGTGGACTGCCACAGTACCTGTTTTCTGGTTGAAGGAAGATATGTGAGGTGCTTAGTGAGAAGCCTGGCACTGGAGAAAGCCCACCCAGGGCCAGCATTTACTATTTCCACCTGAGGGGGACGCTGCATGGAGGGGTGTCTCTGAAGTCTCCCTTTCTACTACCACCTCACTTAAAGACCAAGAAACTGAGGCCAAAGACTCTAGCTAAATTACACATTTGGGAACAGACCCAGGATGGCTGTGCTAAATTATGCAGAGCAGACAATTAGAGAAGAAGCATTCTATAACAAAGAGCTAATGGGGCAGGACAGAGGCCGATTGTCCCAGGAGCCCAGGAGGAGGAGGGCCGGCAGTGGATAGTGCAGTCCATTGGGAGCATGGCTGGGCCAGCAAGTGCTGCTCGCTGTTAGTAACTCTGAGACTTCATTTTATGTGAGTGACATACTCTTGTTGTAAAACACTCAGAATATGCAGGCAGTGTGCAAATCATAGCCATCGCTCTCCTGTTGGAACACTTGGGAGGCAGGCAGTGCAGTCTGGAGGTGGTAGGGTACTGGGTGCCTGCAGGAGGAGGGGACAGGTCAGTTTGAATGGCTCCAGAGTAGCCCCAAGGTAGGGACTGTGTTGGGCAAACTGGCTTGGACAATAGGCAGGTAGGTGAGGGATAGGGCAGAAATGGCAGAACCTGACACACACAGCAAGGTGGCTGGTGGATTTGTAAGGCTTACATCATTAGGATAAGATGGGCAGAGGCAATGGCCTCTCTGTCTCTGGAAATAGGGTCACTTGCTGATCGCGTTGTGTATCTGTGAGATCAGCAGGGAAGGGTAGTTTCTCACAGACACAGAGAATCTCTCTGACAGAGGCAGTCCATCTTGGTGGGTGTGTCTGCAGTCTTCTATGGTGTCCAGACTGAAGGGGATACTCTACTTCATTGCATTGGCCTACAAAGAGCTCTGGTCACCCCTGAGATGAAGGCTGGGACTGTGTCTTGTGTGCCTGAAGGAGAATTGGATTCTAGTGACCTCAGCTACATCCTCTATACATTCAGATTTAGATTCTGGGCATCTTACCCCAAGCTCTACTCTGATCTGTCTTCTGATATGTTCTGGGAATTGCATAATGGCCCTCACTCTAACTAAATTCCTAGCTTTAAAGCGTGAATGGCTCCAGTTGTTTATCTTTCCTAAGTAACATTGCTATGGCTTTCATCCTTGAATCTTCTACAAGGAGATAGCAAAATTGCAGGAGCCTTTAAAATGAATACCAGCTATTTGGGGAGAGCATGGTTCTCTTTATGACTTCAACACAAACCCAGATCTGTTATCATCTCAGGCTCTCCAGGCTCCTGTTCTGACCCCACCAACCTCGTGCTTGGACTATTACAGTGTCTCCTCCTGGCTGGCTGCCCTTCCCCCTACCCTGACCTGGTTCTTTGCACTCAGCAGCCAGATTGACCCCGATGAGACCTAGGCAACAGGCATCTCTCGCTGCTCCTAGGTCCCAGTCGCTAACCTCACTCAAGCACAGTCTGCTAAAGCAGTCCTGCCCTGTGGTCTCCATCCCTTCTGTCTGTTGGTCCACCTCATAGTCCTCCCTCACACTCCTCCATTTCTCTCTCCCCTCTTGCTGGACATTGATCTGCAGATCCTGTCTAGGCATTGTCCAGCTTTTCCCTCCAGTGTAACCTCTTCCCGGCTCTGTCTCCTCCTCTGCCCCCTTCAGTTCTAACCCGGTGTCACCTGCCCTGAAGCCCGACCCTCCTTGGTCCTGGGATCCTTCTCGACTCCTCTTGCTGCTGCCTTTATCTCTGTGGGTCTTACCCCAAACTCTGTCCCTGAAGCTCCTCGTGGTGTTTCATGATGTTGCTGAGGCATGAGGGACATGGGACTGGCTATGCCTGTGTGCACCCAGGTCCTAGGCTTGTGTGTGTGTGTGTGTGTGTGTGTGTGTGTGTGTGCACTCTCAAGGGTGCTCTTCCCCTCACCACAGCAAGCTGACCTCATAGATAGACAGGCTTTGTTAGGTTCCAGAGTCAGGACCCCAATATCACCTAACCAGGATTTCATGCACGTGTGACACTATTCCAGAAGGTTCCAAAATAAGCACGAGGATGTCCCCGAAGTGTCTGATGACATCCCCATACCATGGTGGTGCTGAAGAGTATGGCTGGTTTGTGAGGGCACAGCGGGTCTCTGAGGGTCTCATGCTCTCTCCTGTATGCTCAGTTTGTGCAGACAGCACAGCCTGGCTAACTCCCCTCATCTCTAGTCTCTGCTCACCATCAGGTCCCACAGACATTGCCTCCTACAGAAACCTAGCCACCTGTCCCTCAGGCACACTGGCATGTATAGAAATGGCAAGGGCTGTCCAATCCTGTGCAGGGACCAGCCGCTGGAAGGGCTCTGTGCTGGGGAACAGCGCCCCTGCTGGTGAAAGCTCCAGACAGAGATGGACCTGTGGGGCTGCTGCACTCTGTAATCCCTGTTTCAGCCTTGCCCAGCTCCATCCTGTGCATCTGGCTAGCTGCTCCCATACCTGCCTTCACAATCCCAGCCTGAAGGACCACTCGGATTACTGTCCTCTGCCCAGGTTTCTTCAGTCACCAAGGCACCACCTCCAGCCGTTCCTCCATCCACCCTATTCCCCTGATCAGAAGCCTATGGCTTCTTTCCACTCCCTTCCCCTCCCCCAGATCCCACCAGCAACCCATTGTCAACATCCAAAATGTTCCTCAGACTGATTTCCCGCCCCCAAACATCAAACTAGTGTCTGCCATGCTCACCCCTTCTCCTCCTCCTTCTTCTTCTTCTTCTTCTTCTTCTTCTTCTTCTTCTTCTTCTTCTTCTTCTTCTTCTTCTTCTTCTTCTTCTTCTTCTTCTTCTTGAGACAAGGTTTCTCTGTATATCCCTGGCTGTCCTGGAACTCACTCTGTAGACCAGGCTGGCCTCAAACTCAGAAATCTGCCTGTCTCTGCCTCCCGAGTGCTGGGCTTAAAAGCACTTGCCACCACTGCCTGGCTCTCACCCCTTCTTATGCTGCTGCCTTATGGCCAGGTCCTGCTTCAGTGCCTTCATGACCACCAGGGGGTACCTTATAGCCACATCGGACACTTGATTGGCTTCCTATGGTACTTGAACTAAATCTAGATGTTCTCCTTACCTGGTCTTGAGGCTTGAACAGTCTAGTTTTGTGGCCCTCTGAGGCCCAGGCTGTGGGGCCAGGGAGGCGTGGGATTAGGACAGGGAGGAGCAGGCCTGGAGCAAGAGTTAGCTTGAGGTGTGCCCAGACCTTAGAGATCTTGTTTTGAGATCTGCAGGAGGAGGACTGTTCCCCTCCCTCCTCCCACCCTGGCAAACTTGGGCCTGTACCCTTGCCTCCCCAGAGAGGTAACATACCTGCTAGGCAGGTTAGTTTTCCTTGCCCCTTCCTTATAAGGCTATTTCCAGCAGCACCTGGAATTCCTCCTCATGTTAATGAGACATCTCCAGCACCCTGGCCCTGGCCAGTGATGTGCACTCACCCTGATAGCCCTCACCCCTGAAGGATTAAATAGCCTTTGTTGCTCTCAGTGAACTGGACCAGTTCTCCGAAGCTGTTCCTGGATGTGTGTTCCTTACCTGTACACTCACCACCCACCAAGATCCTGTCTGCACTGGCCCATTCCAGCTAAGCTTACCTTTGCCTAGTCCAGCCTGGTTCACAAGGGACCTGGCTACCTAGAGGGGAGAAGCAGACACTGTGTGGTTCCTCTGCTGTGTATGTCCTGATAAGCTGGTCATACTGAACTTTTACTGCAGTCAAGCGTCTGGGCCTTTGCATGTACTGTTCCCTTGGCTAGAGTGTTTTCCGGGTGTCTCCCTGGGCAGCCTTGAGAGGGTTAAGGGGCTTCAGGTCCATTTGACCTTCCTCACCCTCAGCCCAGAGCATGTCCCAACTGGTCCTGTCACGATGTATGGGGTTCTGTGGCAGCGATCGCTCTAAGGGCGAGTATTTCTTTTTTAACTGCAGCTCCTGGTGAGGCATCTTTAGTCCTGGGTTCTAGACTTAGTACCCACAAACACACAGAATGGGTGTCAGGTCCAGAAGAAACTCAGGACAGATGGCTAACTGCTGTGCCCACTAGCATACAGAAGTGTGTGTTAGCCTCTAGGCTTTCTCAGCAAGTGCCTGTTCCAGAGTCCTGTCCTGCCATCCCGATTCCTCTCAGCCCCCCTCACCCCACCCCCACCCTAAACTTCTCCAGCTCAAGGGGTTTCTTCCCCAGCTTCTCGTTCTGTATAACCTGCCACTTCGGCCATGCACCCTGTTTGTCCACTTGCACCCACACTCTCTGTTTTCTCTAGGTCGTTTGCTCCCTATCTCCTCTCTTTCTCTCTTGCCACCCCTCCCCCTCCCCCCTCCCCCCTGCCCTGTTGAGTCTTCTGGTCATGTTCAGTCCACAACCTTCTCTCCCCGCACCAAACTCTTTGAGATGCCTCTGGCCATTCTTTCTCTCATGTCTCCAATAAAAACCTTCCCCTCCCACACCCTAGGACAGCCACTTTATCATTTCATTCATTGTGGGGAGGGTCTCTACCTGTCTGGGGCCTGCTGAGACTAGAAGAGGAGAGGAAGAGGCCCCCGAGGGAAGGAGTGGAGTGCAGACCAGAGAGGGTAGCCTATTGGGACAGGGCTGGAGGACACACCCATCTTCAGGAACAGCCAAGAACAGTCAGCAGTGGGCCCCAGCAACCAGATCTCTCACAAAGGATGGAAGTCCCCCTGACTAGTTTCTGGTCCTCCCTCCTTCTCTTGGGACCAATTTGGCCCTGCAGAAAATTCTTCTAAGTATGGCTGGTTTTAGCACAAACACTCTGCGTTTTCTGTTGCTGGTCTCATTTTCCAGGGCAGGATTCTTGTGGGGCTGGGGCCACGGAGCTAGACAGGGAGGTAATAAGCCCTGGCTGTCCTTCCCCCACACATGCAGGAACCAGCTCGAAGGGCCCATTAGGAAGCGAATGGCCTGTGAGCTAAGTGGGAACCAAATGGCTGGCCCTGATAATTGTGCAGAGACAACCCCTCTTCCCCTTGCTGTCTCAGCGCCACCATTTCGCCGCACCCCCCCCCCCATCTTTTTGCATAATTGGGAGCCAGGGTTTTCAGCACAACCGGATTTCATGAAGACCTTCAGGGAGATGAGGCAGGGCAGACAGTGAACCTCCACCTACAAGGGGCAAGAAAGCCATTTCTCAACTGGCTACGGGGGAGTGGCAGCTAAGATTCTCAGGGCCAGTTACTGGAAGGAGGAGTGGCCTGGGCCAGCAGGGCCAGAGCTCACCCCAAACCCCAAACCCCACACCCCCACACCCACCATTCCTTCTCAGTCCTCACCAGTTTCAAGTCATGTCCTCAGTCCCATACTGTCAGCCGTGTTGTTTGTTCTAAGCTGACAGCTTGATATTAAGTCACATCTGCTCATAAATTATCTGCTTGCCCTCCCCCGTGCCTAGGAAATGTCTCCACAGTACTCCCATCTTCCAGGACTGTAGCAAAAGGCCTGACACAGGCTACTTAGGAAGGGAAAGAGTTGGTTCTCTTCTTCTGCTCTGGGTTCTGGGGTCAAACTCAGGTCATGAGGCTTGGTGCTGAGTGCTTTTATCCACCAAGTGATCTTGACACCCCAGAAAGAGCTTTATTTAGCTAGTTGGGAGGCTGGAAGATCAGCGTGGTGCATCTTCTGGTGAGGTCCGTGGCAGATGGTGGAGACTGGGGGAGGGAATATCACACCTGGGGGGGAGAGGAAGGGAGGGGCCAGGCTTACTTTATAGATCTACTCTGTCTTCACCTCTTTCAAGGGCAAGTCTCCAGTGACATTAGGGCTAACCACTAGGCTTCACATCTTAAAGAGCCAACTGCTTCTCAGTACTATCACCCCAAGGCTTTAATGTGTGTGCCTGGTAGATAGAGGTGGTGATAGGGGTTGAGGGGGTAGCAAACCACATCCAAATGACAACATCAAGACACAGCTGGAAAGCAAGCTAACGTTTTCTGAGCAACTATTAGTGATCTCGCAGACACACAGGACTTTCCCCCATCTCTCTCCCCAGTAAGGAATCTCCTATCTGATCAGGAGCCGGTCGGAATACTGTGACCTCTAGTACCATTGACCTGTATAATGACAGCCATCTTTACATGCAGAATCTGCCATGAGATCTTAACACTCTGAAAGTCTCTACTTCATATGTGTCAGCCTGATGTGCAGGGCAGAAGCTGGCCCTGGGGACAGATATGGACACACGAGGTTAAGGATGTGTCGAGGAAACTATCGAGTTAGTTGCTGAACCAGTATCTGAGCCCAGGTCTGTCCGGCTCATCACCTTCCCTGACCTCTGGCTCAAGGATACAGGATGTGAAGACAGAGGCCATCAGCTGCAGAAATGGAGAGGGCCCAGGCTGGACCAAAGAGAGAGAGGATAAGCATGTCCGCCAGGGCCCCGCCCAAGCCAGACTCTGGTTCCTTAGGTTTCTCAAGGATGCACAGCGCCACATCCCTGGTTTCTCAGCTTTACCGAGACAGAGTGCTTTCCTGCTACTGGGGAGGAGCCTGAGCGGATGCCAAGGAAACCTGATTATTTTTAAAAATCTGCATTAAAACAGCTCCACTTTCAGCAAGGAGCAAGTGCCTCTTTCTTTCTTTCCGAGAGAGCCCTCACAAATAACAGAAAGGAGGCCTTTGCAAACCTTCACGGGAATTAAACCCACAATCCGGGCGCACGCTTGTTTAACAAGTGATAATTAACTGCTGACAATATAATTTCAGCTCTGAAGAAATGTGTTTTTCATTAAGAAGGAATCAAAGAGACTCCCACATGGGGAGTGGGTCTTGCCTGTGGGAGACTCAGCTCCTCTGGAGACACAGGGCTTGGGTGACATCCTGTATCCATAGCTCTCTCTGTCGTGGGGCATGCGCCTCAGAGGTGACCCTGGGATTTCCTGTGTCCCACAGACTGGGGGCAGGGGAGTCTCCAGAGGGGTCTGAGCCTGTTCCCTTGCTCCCCAGGAAGCTACACTCCCCTCCTGAGTGGTCCTACCCTATCCATGGGCTCCTCTGGGAAGATGGGGGGGGGGGCAGAGACAAGAGTCTAGAAGTTTGTGGGCCAGTTGCCTGGTATATGCAGTGGTGAATGGTGAGAGATGTTGTCTCAAACAAAGTAGAAAGCTGGAGTGACACTGATGTTGCCATCCAATCACACACACACACACACACACACACACACACACACACACACACACACAGAGAGAGAGAGAGACAGAGAGAGAGAGACAGAGAGAGAGAGACAGAGAGAGAGAGACAGAGAGACAGGGAGACAGAGAGACAGAGAGACAGAGAGACAGAGAGACAGAAAGAGACAGAGAGAGCTTTCTTCTATTACACACACTAAATGAATAAGTAAATAAATAATGTTAGTAGTAATATCCACAGTACGCTATTATGAAGAAAATCTTTTTCCATCCCATGGACCAGCACAACTCTGCCCTCTCTGAGTCCCTTGTGCTTCCCGTGGCTGTCCAGCATCAGAGGAAATGAGGGAAGTGTCCTGGAGACTGAGGTGGAGAGCTACTCCAGAACCAAAAGGCAGCATCCTTAGAAGTAGCAGGTCCTCTTTCTTCTGAGCGCAGAGACTGAGACCAACTCACCTGACTGTGGCCAGCTATGGCCTGTGGGATGATGCTCTGTCTTCCTTTTCATTGATAGATTTTTCTAACAGTCCCCAGGGTTCACACCCTTCCCCGCCCTCCCAGCTGTACAGAAAGCCTCTGCTCTCATGCTCTGTGACATCCCGAGCCTCTGCTTATCAGCAGGGTAAGCTCTTCTCCTCTGTCATTCTCCTACTTCCGCCCTGGCTAGGTTACTACTGCTGTGACGAAACACCATGGCCAAGAGCAACTCGGGGAGTTTATTTGGCTTATATATCTTGATTCACAGTCCACTGAGAGAAGCCAAGGGAGGAGTTCAAACTCCACAGGCTTCTGGAGGAAGTGCTGCTGACTGGCTTTTACTCCGAGCTTCCTCAGCCTGCTTTCTCACAGAACCCAGGACAACTAGTTCAGAGGTGTCACTACCCATGACAGTCTGAGCCCTCCCCTTCAATCAAGAAAATGCCCTCCAGGCTTCCCAGCCTGTATTCTTTCTCTGCTCTTGACTGAGGATGCGATGTGACCAGCTGAGACCAGCTGAGCTTCCTGCCTCGACTTCCCTACTGCAGTGGACCATGATGTTCTCTAGGCTGCTTTTTCTTGTCAGGATGTTTGAACACAGTATCAGAATTGAAATTAGAAGAATGTCCAAGATGGTAGCTGACACATAGTAGGTGCTTTGTAGGGGTTGGCTGAGAGCATGACAGGTTCAGTGATTTGTGGGAGAATTAGGGGGAATCAAGAATTCTACTCTCTCGCTCCCATGACCACAAAGACCCTCTCTTCCCAGCTGTTGGGTTATTCAGATTCAGTCTTACTGCCACCTTCTAATTGCAGCCCCAGCCCCCACACATTTCCATTTTAGCTGTTCACAAAGGAGCAAACACCAGAGCTATGGAACGGAGTTGCTTCTGAGGAAGCCCCAGACCATCTAGGAGCAGGCAAGTAGGGAAGTAGACTGGAACAAGGGTCAGGCTCTACATGCATGGTTAAAGTGTGGGTTCTACCTTGGGGAATAGCAGACACGCTCACTAGCCCCTTAAGAATGAAAGACGTATACACATGTGTATTGGGGCACGCTTGTTCCTGCGTCTGGGCATGTGTGGGTGGGTAAGCACTCTTACAAAGGGCCTATGACTGTGAACTTGAAGCTGCCACCTCATGCTGTGATTCTGCTAAGCACTGAAGGAGGAAAAGATACAACCTTGTCAATGGTCCAGGACTTAGGACTGGCCAGATCTGGTCTTTGTCTGGGCTTGGCACTTCCTTGTTCTTTGGGTCAATCTACTCCCAGCTGAACCTAAGGTGTAAAACAGAAGTAGTGAAGTTGCCTGCAGATAAGAGCTGCCCGTGGCTCACGGGTAGGTCTACAGCCCTGTTGTCTAAGGTGCCCCAGGGACATATCAGGAGCTGCTTCTCTGAGCTCAGGGTTCGTGCAGACATAGACCCAAGGAGTCATCGTGCTTAGAGCTTCGTGTTCCACCACATGGACATTGGCCTGACTCAAATGATGCCAACTTGACTCAAGCTGAAGTCATTTGAGAGGAGGGACCCTTGACTGAGAACACATCCTTATACGCTAAGGCTACAGGCAGGGAAGCCTGTTGGGCATTTTCTTATTGAAGGGGAGGGTCCTACTATGTGCCAGCTACCATGTTGGACACTCTTCTAATTTCAACTCTGTTTTTTTTTTGTTGTTGTTGTTCTTTTTGGTTTTTTGTTTTGTTTTGTTTTTTGTTTTTTGTTTGTTTTTTTGTTTTTTGTTTTTTTTGTTTTTTTTTTTTTTTTTTTTTGTTTTGAGACAGGATTTCTCTGTATAGCCCTGGCTGTTCTGGAACTCACTTTGTAGACCAGGCTGGCCTTGAACTCAGAAATCTGCCTGCCTCTGCCTCCCAAGTGCTGTGATTAAAGGCGTGAGCCACCACCACCCAGCCTAATTTCAATTCTGATACTGTGTTAAAACATCCTGACAAGAGGAAGCAGCCTAGAGAACATCATGGTCCACTGTAGTAGGGAAGTCGAGGCAGGAAGCTCAGCTGGTCACATCGCATCCACAGTCAAGAGCAGAGAAAGAATGCATGCTTATACTCACTTGCTTGCTTGTGCTAAGCTCCACCTCTCCATTCAGATACAGTTCAGAACACCCTGCCTAGGGAATGGTGCCACCCACAGTGGGCCAGGACCTTTCACGTCAACGAACAAGATAATTCTCCCCCAGCCATGTGCCCACAGGCCCACTGTAAATAGTGCCTCACCGAGACGCTTCCTGGGTGATTCTAAGTCGTATCAAGTTGACAGTCAAAGCCAACCTTCACAGATGCCAAAGCCACAGTGAAGATGTAGAGCAGCATGTGACAAGCAGACACCCAATCCAGGTCTAGTGAATTTCCCCGATAGGTTGTGCCTCTGGTGACCTGGAGTCCTGTCACAGGGGATGTGCCAGGCTTAGCTGGGGAGTACCTGATGCCCTTAGACCCAGGTCGTGTGAGTCCTCAGTTCTGAGCTCTGTCCTCAGCTTCCTTGGATGTCTGCAGTGTTGGCTTCCAGCCATCCTCCACTCCCAAGCCCCAGGAAGAAGTGTCTCATGAGAGGAGAGGAGGACTCGCCAGGTTCTGTTCTGAGTTGGAGCAGATCTGCTTTCCTGGGTTCGAAGCTCCTGCTCTGTGAATCCCTTCCCTTCGTGTTCAGACAGAAAGCACCGTCATGTATCCATTTGTGGGTCTGAGTAATGCTTGATTGGCTACCTCTGTCCATTTTCAATGCATCCATCCCGCTGCCTTTTCAATCCCCCTTTTCACTTGCTGTTTATTTTAATTGTTTATCTGCATGCTCATTCAATAAAACTTATTCTTTGTTTCATAGCTTAATTAATCTCCAATCCCATTCTCATTGATTGATTCATTCACTCACTCCCTTATTCACTCATTCATTCACTTACTCATTCATTCACTTACTCGCTCATTCATTCACTCACTCATTCATTCACCCCCTCACTCACTCATTCATTCACTCCCTCCCTCCCTCGCTCACTCATTCATTCACTCACTCATTCATTCTCTCATTCATTCGTTCAACCATTCATTCTCCCTTCCATTATCAGTCTCTGTGCTCAGTTTTTCACTGGGTTATTCATTCATGAGTGATTTTTCTGGCACACTCGCTCTCTTGCCACCTTATATATGCTTTCATTCCTCCCACCTTGGTTCATTCACTAATTCTCCGAATCACAAGTGGGTTGGCTACAGCAGCTCTGTCAATATGTGCTCTTAGGGTGGAGTGTCTGCACTGATCTGCCACGGGCCTCCCAGCATGCTTTGGGCGCTGCACCAACTCCCTACATTTTTTTTTTAAAGCCTCAGTGGAAGCAAAGCCTGCAGTGACAAGACACCAGACACCCATGCCATCCTGGTACAGACCCCCAGAGTAAGCGAGAGAATGCTGCCCATGATGACTAGCACTAGCTGTCAATGTGACAGAGTCCGAAATCACCCAAAGACAGTCCTCTGGGCTTGCTGTGAGAGATTTTCTAGATTGGATTAATTGAGGTGGGTAGATTCACCCTCAACATGGGCAGCACTGTTTCATGGGCTGGGGTCCTGGGTTAAACAAAAGGAGAAACTGAGGCGGTTGCCAGCATCCGTGGCTCCCTGCCTACCAACAGCCGATTGGATGTGCCCTCCCACCTCACCACAGCCCTTGCTATGCCTTCCTCATCTCCATGGCCTGTAACCTCCAAAGGAGAGCCAGAGTAAACCCATTGAGTGACCGCGGTGCCTTCTGCACCTTTTCTCTGCTAGCTCACACACGCCCCCTCGTGGCAGAACCCGAAACAGGTTCAAAGTCTGAGGGGAGGAAAGCTAGGAGTGGGGAGGAGGGATGGGAAGGCAGTGAAGGTTGTGTTAGGAGTTAGCCGTGGGGAACCAGCTGTGACAGCTTCAGCTTCGAGGTGACTAGCAGAACTTCATGAGGTGGGCGTTACACACCACCTGCCCCTTGCCCCAGGTTGGGAGTTACTCCCAGGAGAAAGGTACGGATTCCCAGGCATGCCACACAGAGCAGTAGAGTTACATAGCAGCTGGTGGCTGGGCGTTGGTCTTGGACTAATGTAGTCAAAGTAGAACTTCCAGCATCAGCAAGCTCATCATGAACAACTCCTGCCTCCTCTCTGCTCCTCCCTCGTCGTTCATCTGGCTGCACTTGAACTCCAACATACTACTCTGAAAGATCCACAGCTACCAACCGGCTTGATGGCTTTGCTTTATGCATTGGAGAAATTGAGGTCCAGACAAGGGCTATCACAAGTTCAAGGCCAACTGGGTCTCTACTAAGGAGTCTAACAGAAGTCCGCCCCTCTCTCTCTGTTCAATGGTGGGGTGGGGGTGGGGTGTCCACTCTTGCCTACAAAGTCATTGCTAGAACAAAGTCAACAGACAGCATGCTGCTGCTGCTGCTGCTGCTGCTGTTGAAAGCTCAAACTCATTTGCCCTGGGGTGTCTTCTCATTTTCAACACTGTCCCCCGACCCCCGACTCTGCCCGGGCACACATACTTAAAAGGCACATTTGCAGATCCAAAGTGGCTGTCAGATTCCCTCCCAAAGAGACACATGTGATCTTTTACCGGAGTGATCATAGCACACTATTGATGTGATTGGACCTAATCCCATCAAGAAAGCCCTGCAGGGGAGCAGGTTGGACTGGGAGAACTCCAGTTGCTACACATCACTGTGGACCCTCAATACATTTCAAGCGAGAAAGAAAAGAGCCTTCTTTTCTTCTTTCCTCTATTTTTTTTTTTTGGTTTGGTTGTTTTATTACTATTTTCTTTATTTTAATGTTTTAGACAGAGTCTCATGTGGCCCAGGGTGGCTTTAAACTCACTATGGAGCCAGGAATGGCCTTGAACTCTTGATCTTCCTGCCTCTGCATCTTCTGCATGCTGACATTACAGGATATTCCTCTATTCGCAGCCAGAAGCCATGCTCTCTAAAGGCCGCCTTCCCTTCAGAATAGCCTTTGAGTGTGAACTCATGTTAAAGCAGGGAAGGTTAATGCTTGGATAGTATTTAACACGCTCTTTCTCAGAGACCCTGCTTTCTGGTACAGCACATACCAGCAAATTTTCTTTGCAACTGGAGTTTGCCCTTTTTTGTACCTGGAGAATCCTGTGTCTGCTGCTAAGTCAAGAGACGCTCCTCTGTAACACAGAGATTCCATTTCAAACATCTCAGCACCGCTCATGAGCTATAAATAATCCACCTTTTCTCGAGGACCTACTGTGCACAAAAGTGCTGTAATGAATATGTCTTAAAAGGCACTCGTGACCTGGAATCTAGGCCTTGAGAATAAAGTGGAGGCTCCTATGTCATCTCCCATTGTTCGTTCTTTGCTCTGGACTGTCAGCAGAACTCCCTGACTCAGCACCGTCTGCCTCTGAGTCCCAGCTTGCTCCATCTCTGCTTGTGGACAGATGATCCTGAGAAAGCAGGATGGTGTGGAGAGGGGTCAGAGCCTCTCTTTCTTCTCTGATTGGAGGATGGGAGCTCCTTGGCTATGGATTGTCATAGCTGGCTGCCTCCTCCCTAGAGGAAAGAGTCACACCCTGCCTAGTATGGCCACAGGTGGCAGTGACTCTAAGTGGCTTTATCGCTTATTTTTCTGTTGCCAGGATAAAACGCCATGACCAAAAGACAATTTAAGGAGGAAAGAGTTTATTTGGGCTTACGGTTCCAGGGGGAAGAGAGTCCATGGTGTTGAGAGGGCAGGCAACAAGCTCCAGCCATGGCGGTGGGAGCAGGAAATTGAAAGATCACATCTTCAAATGCAAGCAGGAAGCAGAGAGAGCAGACAGGAAGTGAAAAACAAAAGCCCGCCTCCTGTGACACACTTCCTCTGGCAAGGCTGCACCTTCTAAATCTCCACAAACAGCATCACCAACTCTGGGGCCGAGCATTCAAAGCCAGAGCCTATGGAGGACATCCTCACTCAAACCCCAACAGGGCCCCTGATATGGGGCGGATATGGGAGGAGCCACTGGCGGAGACAGTCTAGAAAAATCAGCCTGCCGGTCCTCCAGGGTGCCTGGGCCAGGAGTCACTGACCGCTGCTCACCCCAGGGCGTGTTTGGGATTCTGGGCGTCTCTGTTCTCTGGACAGCACCAGATTCTGTGAGACATCATAAGCCACTGTGGCCGAGCCTAGACTTGACAAGCAACACTTACGAGGGTCCAGGTGTGAGTTGGGGAAAAAGCACTGAAGCCCATGGAGTTGACACATGGCAGAGAAGGCCTGGAGTCCTTGCCCTGCTGGCTCTGCCGCCACAGGAACACATCCTGCTCTGTGGGATTCTGTCACCAAGCTCTCATCCTCATAATCAGAGCAGCCGTGGCTAACTGCTAGAGACCCTCAAGCTCGGGACTGTGGATGTTAGACAAAGCCATCAGGGTAGCTGCCCTCCCATGGTGACGCTGGTGTCTTTATGGGGGGAAGTGGGGAGATTTGAACTCACAGGAGGAGGGTGTGAGGCAGATCATCAGAATCTCGCCTGAGAGTCTAGTTATTCCCCTAGAAAGTGCTAAGAATACAAGAGGTAGGAATGACTGAAGAGGCGAGTCCACCTATGCAGGTTTTGGGGGGCTGTTAGCCATACTGGCATGTAACATTGCAGGGATACAGGTGTTTAGGGGGGACACACATACCCTGTTAAGTAATCCGTACCCCACATCTCCACAATAAATTCAATGCATCACCAGCTAGCTTTGGCTAAAACCATTTTTTTTTTTTGTCTGTCTCCAGTGCCCGGTCTGAAGGGAACAGGTGTTTGTCAAGGTCTCCCCAGGAAAGGTCACACAGCACCCCTAAAGCACCAGCCCCTGCGGATGCCCACTGCCAGGCATGCTGGCATCACCCACTGGCCTAGGCCTTTCTTATCTGTGGATCTGGGACTGGCCTAGGGGAGGGAAATACGGAGACAAATGGAGCAGCGATCACAGAGTCCCATGAGGATCCCAGCTCTTCCCCCAAGAAATGAGCCGTTTTACACAAATTAACTCACACGCAGTCCATATCTGAAGCAGCCACCGTCACCAGTGAGATCCCTTGCCTTAGTCAGCATGTTCAAGTCCAGCCTTAATCTGTCCATCAGGAGCAATGATGCTTCCTTGGGAGTTTCCTAACGGAGAACAAATGCCTCATCACGTTAAACACATTAACCCAAGCGCAGGGTTGATGTCAGACAAATGAAGTCATTACGGGGAAGGCACAGTGCTCCTCAGAGGGACCGGCAGCCATCAGACACCTTATGAATGCACTCAACTATCCTGTGATAGAAGCGGCATTGGGGGATGTGGGGAGTTGCCACCGCATCTGTTGTCACAGTTGTACCTGGGATTCCGATGCCAAGGTCTGCGGATGCCTGTGGAGAGCCGAAGCTCAGTGCTGGGCACAGGAAACAGGGTTTAGCCTTTGCTTTGGTGTGAGCATGTCACACGTAAAAGTGCATGTGCTGGGGGCTGGGGAGCTGGCTCTGTGCTGGGGAGGCAGTCAGATCCCTGGAGCCTACTGCCTACTGGGTATGCTCCTAGACACCAAGAGACTCTGTCTTTTAAAAACCAGGCTGAGAGTGGGCACAGGTGCCTCTCCCCAGGCCTGGTGACCTGAGTTGGGTGAGCCTTGCCCGTGTGGTGGAAGGACAGAACAACCTCCCAAAAGGAGCATCATGGCAAGCTAACCTACAAACCGTTCTCACAAAACTAAAGTGATAAAATGCAATAATACAGAAAACAAAAAACAAACGAGCAAAGCAAAAAAAAAGTCAAGTTGTGTGGTGCCTGAGGAATGGCAGCCAGGGCTGTCTTATGGCCTCCAGGCACACAGGTGCCCATGTGCACATGCACATGTGCCTACACACATGCACATGCACACTTACACGAAAACACACAGAGTTCACATGTAGGAGGCATAACCCCAAAATTCATGTTAAGGTTGTTGGGTAGTTAATGTTAGATGATATAATCAGAATGTCCCCCCCATGGCGTTATTGGCTGGTCACATGATGGTCACATGATGCCGTGTTGTACCACAGCATGAAGGCCCCCAGCAGATGCTGGCACCATGCCTTTGGACCTCCCAGATGCCAAAACGATGAGCTAAATCAAACCTGTTTTTTATCAGTGACCCGGTCTCAGGTGTTTGTTTCAGCCGCACCACATGGACTAAAGCAGGCTCTACATCAGGAGGATGGGAGGAGGGACAGGGCAGGACTCAGAACCTGAGGTCCATCTCAAGGCCTTCTTTGTCCTAGAGGACTTGGGGCAACGCCAGCCCATCCCTCCAAGCTGGGCACTGTGCCCAGCATCTTTGTGAGCACTGAGTTCATCAACTCTTGTGGAAACCAGGCAAATGGGTATTTGGAGATCAGACACACAGATGAGGAAACCGAGGCTCAGAAGGGTTAAGCAGGCTAACTTAGGTCACTTAGCTTATGGGGACAGTGGGAAACAGATCAGGTTGCAGACCCACAGGGAAGCCCCTCAACCCCACACACTGCCACTCTGGCACTCTGTCCTCAGAGCCTCTGAGTCTCACATCCAGGACCCATGAGACCACTTACCACCAAGGCCAAAAAGTCAGAGCTCTCTCTAACCCCAGGAGCAGAAAATTACAAGGCAGGCCTCAAACCCAATAGACCTTGACTGAAAGGTGGCAGTCACCAGTGAGGAACAGTTTCTTCATCAACACAGCACAGCTCCTGGCTCCTCTATCCACCCAGCTGGACTTGGATAAAAAGTTTGGAAGGTAGAGTTGAAGAATGTCTCTTCCTCACACTGCGGTCCCAGCACCAGAGAACCCACATATGTCCTACCCCTCCACTGCTTTCACATTAGAGAGTCCATTCCTAGGGTGTCCTGAGAGCTAGCTCACTCCCAAGAGCAGAGACAGGCAAAAGAAGGGTCTGGGGATAGACTGGAAGCCACTGGGAAGGTGCAGAGAAAACCGTGGAAAGAGGCGTTCTCCGTGAGTAAGGCAGCCTTCCCTACCTTCCTTCACTAAGTATTGTATTAAAGACCGGGTCACCTAGAGGACCGGAACAATACAGACATAAAAATGGAGTTGGGAAAAATGTATGCTGCCTCCATTTAAAACCCTGGCCCACCTCCTGTATATTCTTTACCATTGATCAGAAAAGCACGAACGTGCCAGGTGGGCATATGTGTCACCATATTGAAGATTTATTCTCATCTAAAAATAAAACAGCCAGAGAGAGGTTGTGACTAGACTCATATGTCAGGTGGGGAAACTGAGGCTCACAGCTGCCAAGTGATTTGCAGAGATTCACGCCACATGCGGGTGACTCCAAGTGTCCTACAATGGGATTTGATGACAGACACATGCTTGCCTGGGACACAGAGACAGGAGTCCTTGCTCAGAAGTCTAAGGTCACCCTTGACTACACAGTGCGTCTGAGACCAGTCTGGAGTGGATAGGATCTTGTCTCTTGAAATCTCATGCTAGGTTAGGAGAGCTTCACAGAGTCTGTGTAAGGAAAAGGGCTGTGGATTCGGGAGAGGACAAGTCCTTCAGAGACAAGAGGGGCAAGAGCTGTCTTTAAATATTAAAAGTGTTGCCTTGGTGATAAGGAGATGAGAACTGTCCTCCAGGTGGTCCAAAGGAAGGATTTCCCAACAGACACAGCTGCCTAGAGAGAGAACAGACTATCTCAGCAGGTGGTGAGCTTCCCATCATTGGAGGCAAGCAAGTAGAAGTTAGATGATTACTTCCCATTGGGTAGTGCTATGAGGGCAGAGTAGGCTTGGTGCCCATGGCTGCAGCTATAGCAGGACACATGGCGTCGCCTCTTGGTTCTTTTTATAACATGGAAATGCTAACCGCATTCTCCACTTTATCATGACATTCAAATGAGGTAATTCACATGACTTTCCTGTCCCTGCTTCTGCGGCACAGATGCTGAGTCATTTATAAATAACAGGTACTATCACTTACAGTCACAGATCCTGAGGCTGGGAAGTTCAAAATCTAGATGCCAAGCACCAGCAGGTTTGGTGTTAGATGAGGGCCTGGTCTCTGAGGTCATATCCTCCAGAGGGGACAGAGTCTGTGTGCATCCTCCCTCGGGCGAGGTGGAAAAAGCCTTTTAACCTCTTCTGCAGTTTCCTGGCTGCACCAGGAGTGTGTGCCCTGTGCTGGGTCACTCCCCTCGAGGCCACACTGCATAGCATGACCTCTGGGGTGGCAACACTTAGCATGTGAACATGGTGGGGCACAGACAAGCACACACAGGAAGCTTGGAGCCTCGAGCACAAGGCCACTGACCACTAACTGCTGAGAGCAGCTGGGCACGCTCTGATTTCCCTTGTCAATGGTTTATTTGAATTGAAATGAAGGTGTCAAGAGATTTCTCTATTCTTTGCCCTTCACCCGAATTCAGAATCTTGGAAATCACTCGAATTCCCCACAGCACCTTGTCTATGCATTCTAGAATCAGGGGGAGACCTCCCTTTTGCTGGCTTACTAGAATCAGGGGGAGCCCCCACCTCGCAGCTGGCTCAGAGTCTCAGCTGGCTTCCCTTTCTGAGGTCCTGGTTGCAGAGGTCAGCTCTGCTCCCTAACCCTCTACCACAAACACACACATCCATGAAAGATTCCTGATGTCATGGATGCTGTGAGGTTGTTTGGAAGCAGTCAGATTACAGTGTGAGGGAACAAAGACCCCCAAGGGAGAAGAGAGACTGCCTCAGAAAGGCAGAGGTGGGAAGGGGAGGTGTAGGTGTGTGTGTGTCTGTCCTTTGTGCAGGCCTGATTTATTTTGTCACGAAAACCCCTTCAGCAACTTCTCTGGATTCAGAAATAAAGTTCAGCCTTAGCCACCGAGGACAATAAAACATAACAGAGAGTCTTAAACTGCCATGTAAATCCATTCTCTCCCAGCACGCAACTCCAACCATGTCTTGCTTAGTCAGAAAGGTGGCTCAGGCCATGGTTCCTCCTTTAGCCAAGGTCCACTCCCTGCTGACCAACACATTTAATTCCCACGGGCTCTCAGCGTTTCTTCCTGTGAAAGTGTGCTTTGGACTCATGAAATAGCCATCGGGTGGCTTTAAGTCATTTACACTCTAACCAAGCAGAGAGGAGCATCACTCTCAGGTGTGTCAAGGAAGCAGGGAGGTGCAGGCAGCAGGGGACACTGTGTCCCGGCCACCATCTCATCTCAGCTGTGTGGGTGGCATTTCCTACTCCTGTCCCCAGAGCCCTACCGCAGGATGTCTTGGCCACTCTCCCTGGTGGGGAAAGCATCTGTCCCAACAAGGGAGGTAGCAGGTCGTCCTCTTTTTGCCTGCTCCTTCTCTGTCCTTTCTGGACCTAAACGGCTGTACTCTCTCTGTCTGACCCTTGCCTCTATCCAGCCCCAGGGGGAGACTGCTGGTAGATGGTCTTTGTGCTGTATCCAACCACAGGACCTCTTCCCTCCTCCTTTCTGTCTCTGTCTTGCTCTATCTCACTTTGCCTCTCTCGTTGTCTCCCCTGTTAGGGTGCACGTGCGTGCGTGCGTGCGTGCGTGCGTGCATGCGTTTGTGTGTGTGTGTGTGTGTGTGTGTGTGTGTGTGTGTGTGTGTACGCGCGCGCGCGCGTGCGTGCGTGTGTGTGCGTGTGTGCGCGCGCGTGCATGTGTGTGTGTGTGTGTGTGTGTGTGTATGCGTGTGTGTGTGTGTGTGTGTGTGTGTGTGTGTGTGTGTGTCTGTGAATGATGGGGAGGATTTAGATGCTTTGGGAGAATATGAATCTGTCTCCTAGGCCAAGATCACCATGAGGGAACACAGGTCATGCCACAGCCCTAGCTCTGTCACCAAGAGTCCAGACCCTGCAACCAGGCTGGCCTCCCACCCCAGCTCTGCAATTCCCTACAGACAAGGTCTTGAGAACCATCTTCTAGGAACCAGTTTTCTTGTCTATGTGGTGCTGTCTGAGCATCTGTCATGAGAAGGCTGTCCCAGTGAGGATGGAGATGACCTCACAGCACAAGGTCACTGTGGCATGGAGAAGTGAGCTTACCAGTTGGAAATCCCCATGCTTGTATCTCTGAGAGTATCCCCACCCCTGAGTAAGTCACCCTTGTGTGTACTGTAGTGTGGAGCCTAAGGCTTGGCACCTCCCCCGCTGCCTCACAAAGGGAACGGGGCCAGAGCAGAGGCACAGGGAGGACACTACATCCTGGGATTGCACACTCCTAGATGGCGGTCAGCTCAGTGTGATCCATAGTTCACTCATTTCCTGGCAGTGTGTGAAGAAAGTGTTTTCTAAGTCCAGAAAGCTGACCGGGGACAGAGTGAATTCCCTAGGGGTCATACCTGATTCACTATCAATGTCTGGCAATCTGAGTCCCACCCCGAAGCCCACATAAAGATGGAAGAAGAGAACTAACTTCATAAAGCTGTCCTCTGACCTCCATATAAATGCTATGGTGTGTGTGGCCACCTCCATCACACACACACACACACACACACACGAATGACTGAATGAATGAATACACAAAAGAGTATACTAGAGCAAAGAAAATTAGTAGTTCAAATAGCAATGCATACAAAGGGTCAAGGCTTTTATGGCACATAGTAGGGTTTTTCTTTTGTTCTGGCTCAGTTGCATAGGAAAGGTTTCCTGGCACATACTTTGTCTTTTACATGATACTCTTCATAAAACTTTATGAACCGCGTGCCCCATTAGAATCTTAAATCTCTAAATTAAGTGAGGAGTGTGTGTGTTAATATTATAATGGGCCAGAGATCACCTTCTGCCTTACACCCTGGAGTGCCTCTGCATCTGCTCAGTGGACACAGCCAGTTCTAGTCTGCCTCCGCAGCTATGTGTGGTGGGGGTGGGGCTCCCAGCCTTTCGGATGCTCAGGGAGGTTCTCAGGGAGGCTGAGGCCTGAGTGAGGCTTGAAATTAATCACTGGAGCAGGGCTTCTGTTTATTTGCCGGACCTGGCCTCCTCCTATGAGAGTCATATGGAAAGTACCAGCTGGGTGCAGCTCAGACACTTGAACCCTCATAGGTGGCGGCGGCCCCACCCTTCTCTGCTGTGTGATCTGGGGCAAGTCACTTTCTCCCTTAGGCCTGCCTCAGTTTGGTCAGCTCTACCATCATTCAGCATGATTATGGAAATGAGCCGCAGAAGCTACACGAGAGCACCAGGATGGGGGTAGGGGTGAAGGGTAATGGCAATGGTAAGCACTGGAGGCTGAGAATAGACCCAGGCCTTAGGTTCTGCCCCAAGCTGTGAGCTCAGGCAAATATCTCAGCTGGGGCCCAATATCTTTGCCACTAACTCACCACCCAAAGCTCTCAGTGACCATAAATCATGTTTAATAACACACCACCTTGTAATTACCTCAGAGCCTCAGGGGGACTGAGAGGCACTTCAGACATGGTGAACTCATTACTGTCAGGTCAGCCTGCTGCCCTCTGGGAACCAGCTGGATTTCCGGCCCAGGCTCTGCCGGCTGCTGTAGAATAGCTGTAGACTCTGGGGACCCAGTGCTGACATTTGCGTGGTGACATAGATAGGATAAAGCAGGGAGCCAGGGACCTGAAAGGACTGACTCATGGGACTCCAGTGGATGTACCCGGAGGTCTTAGAAAGCCATGTCTCTGCAGGCTGGTGGAGGAGGGCTGTGTGTGTCTCCTGTTTCTCTCACAAGGACCCTCATGTTCCATAGGGTCCCCTGAGGAACCTTGATGATGAGTTACCTCTCATTGGCTCAGTCTCTCCCCCTCTGCTCCCCTTAGCCTCTCTCCCCTCCCTTTTCTAATGGGCCCCTCCCAGCTTCCTGATCTTCACACTCCAAATTCAACACACACACATCTGAGACTTGGATGCTAGTAGCTGCACATGAAACCAAAAGTGTGGCATTTGTCTTTCTGGGTCTGGATTTCTTGATTTAAAAATATTTTCTAGTTCTGTATCTTTGCAATTTTCATTTCTTTTTCTTTACAGCTCAGTAGAACTCTTTCATGTACACGTAGCACATTTTCACATCCGTTCATTGGTGAATGGACATCTAGGCTGGCTTGATTTTCTTAGTGCTGCGACTAGAGCACAGCAGTGAACACAGGAGATCAAGTACCGGTGTAGCAGGACAGTCTTTTGGGTCTAGGCCCAAGAATGGTATAGCTGGGTCATATTGTTGTTCTATATTTACCTTTTTGAGAAACCACCAGACTGATCGCCATCTAGGCTGGTTGCATTGGTTAACACTCCGCCCAACAGTGGACAAGTGTTCCCCTTTCCCCACATCCTCACCAGAACTTGTTGACATTTGTTTTCTTACTGGTAGCCATCTTGCTGGGCTAAGATGGATGCTCGGGTTTTTATTTGCATCTCCTTAATGGCTAACAAAGTTGAATACTAAAAAATAAAAGCTTAGTATCCATTTGTATTTCTTTTTGGGAGTCATTATCCAGTTACTTTATTTTAAAAAGTTCATTTCATTTTTATTTATGTGTATGCGTCTGTGTGAATGCATGCTAAAAGTGTGTGGATCTCTTGGATCTGGAATTATAGAAAGGTGATCAGCCAGCCACTATGGGTGCATAATGCCTGTAATCCCAGCATGTGGAGGTTGAAGAAGGATCAAGAATTCAGGGTTGTCCTTGGTTATCTGGTGAGTGTAAGGCTAGTCTGGACCACATGAGACCTTGTTTCAAAAAAAAAAAAAAAAAAAAAAAAAAAACAGAGAGCAAGAGAGAAAAGAGGGTGGAGACCACAGGGAAGAGAAAAAGAAAACAACAACAGAAAAAACAGATCCTAGTATTCATGCTATCTTCTCAGTAACTAATGACTCTTATCTCAAATCTAGACTCTTGAAGTTTCTGAGCTAGAAGTACCTTCAAAACCAGGTCTGACCCCAAGCTTTGGTTTGTAATAATGTTCTTCAACAAAGGAACCAGGATCCTTAGAGGACTGGAAAACTCTAGGACTCAGAAAGGGAGCCTTCAGGATGAGCCCAGAGCATCTTGTGCCTGGAACATAGCAGTAATAAGTAGCCTAGGGCACAGGGACATGATGAGCTTCAAAGATGACAAAATAAATAATGTAGTATCGACCAATGACCCAAAGAATAAAGATCACGAGTCTACAGTGACAGAAATAAATAATTGAATAAAATATATACATGAGAGGAAAAGAAGCTAAAACTCCCAGCAAAAGACTTAACAAATAATTTATAATGCTTCCTCCGGAGCGGGAGGCTGACCTTGACCTTGAAGTGAGGACCTTGCTTAGTGCTCTGATTTTTAGGAAGCACTACCAGGAAGGGTAGATAGAGCTCCTATTTAGCAGAGTCTACAGAACTTGGTGAATGGTTGAGGTTATGGTTGCCAGCCACTCTAAATGGCATAGCCTGTCTTCACAGGCTTCTTCTCTTGAACATGGAAGCTCATGCCAATTGCAAAGACATCCAGGCAAATCTAAATTGAAGGAAGATTCTAGAAAACTCCTGACCAGGGGCTGGGGAGGCAGCACAGCGCTTGTCTCATACACACCCACAAGAAACCCGAGAGTGGTGTCTGCTCATAATTACAGCATTGGGGAGGTGGAGGCAGGAAAACACTATTCAAATACCTGGCCCACATTTCTCAAGCTTCCAAGGTTGATGGGACCAGAAAAGGACCAGCAATTGAGGGCAGAGATGGGAAAGGAGATGGGAGCCTGACTGTGAGGAAGAGACAAGGGGAATGGAGTAAAGCGGAGAGTTTTGTTAGGAATGAATGAGTGATGGCTGCTCATTAGTTTGTTTAGATATTTTTATTTATGTGTTGTGTGTTGCACATATGTTTTGAGTCCATGTGTACTTCATCACGTATTTGATCGTGAAGAGGCCAAGAGGCCAACCGTGGGTGTCTACCTTAGTCATATTCCCGCTTATTCTTTGAGTCAGGGCCTCTCACTGAGGCTGAAACTAATCAGCTCAGCTAGGCAGGCCTGCAAATGAGCTCTGGGACTCCATCTGTGTTCATTTTCCCAGGGCTGGGATCAAGACAGGTACGGATGTGTCCAGCTTTCATGTGAGTACCGCAGCTCTGCGCAGCCTTTCATAAGAGCCATCCCCCAGCCTCCGGCTCTTTACTTTTTTAACACAAGAGCCTTAGTTGCCCAGTATGTTGAGATTGGAGAGACAGTGTAAGAAAGGGGAGTGTAAGTGAACTCTCTGTAGCTTTTATATAAGTTCTCCGTAAATCTAAACTCTTCTCAAGGGAAACAGATAGTTTCAAAACTTCTTGGTTTGAGCTGAAAGAACCTAGTGGGGGAACCCCCACTCAATTCCAGATTCAGCGTGCACCCAAGAATCACGAACAGAACAGAATGCCTTGATGTAAAAACATGACGTAGTTTAATGGCGGAGCTCCGGGTCGAAACTTATCTCACGCAGGAGACAGTGGATTCGGCCACGAGGCTTGGAAGCTAGGGGTTTTTATAGAAAAGGGGCTGGGGCTGGGGGAGGAATTGGCGCAGTTTCACATGATTGGCCCATTTAAACATCAGCAGTCTGTTAACATTTAACTTAGGTCAGAAGGGTGGGAGATAGGGAGGCGCTGGGCCAGTCCGGCTAGTCTTTCTCTTTATCTCTCTTTATCTTTATGGCCAAGCAGCCTCAGGAATGTCTTAACTACGGGCCTGCCCGGGCATGTCCTGGCCTGTTCTGCTATGTTCTCAGCCCCAGGTTTCAAAGCTCACAAACAACTCTTTGGGCTATTTGACATAAATTACATAAATCACAGGTCTCAAGTTTTATTTTCTTTCAGAGCCTCTGATGTTTTGCTAAAGGAACTGAGGTCCAGTGAGATCCCAGCTATGTAGGGGTCTCACTGCTCACGAGTGCAGACTCAGGCATAGCAGAAGAGATATTGGAATGGAGGGCTCGGGTTTGTTTTCTAACTTGGGAAGCATTCGGTTGGGCCAAAATGAAGGCCCAACCACTCCAAAAGGCCATGAGGACCGGCCTTCTCCAGTTACCTCTTGGTGGTTGGTGTATATACAAATGAGGTCACGTGTGATGGCTCCTTACTGGGCCTCTTGTCACGAGAGGTAGATCTAGTCCTCTCAAAGGTCTTCCATACTCCTACTTTTCCAGGGAGCTTTCCCAGAATGCCGTGGGGCAATTTCTGTACTCATTTCAATTGGCTGGAGATATGTATCACATGATCCAGATAGGTGGGTAGAATACTACTACGTTCTCTCCTCTCATTGGTTGAAGTGAGTCACATGACTACTGCCGTGGGCGTGAGAGACATAAGTTTTAAGTTAGGTTGACTACTGTTCTCAGTTCAGTGGGATTCATGAGCTAGATACCTGAAGGCTATATAACCATCAGTGGGCAGCCAGCAGCCTCTGCCAGCCATTGTAGATGAATTGTCATGCTTCTATCATCTCCTCAGACTACACAATGACACATTTCTTGCTGTGACCGGGAAGTGGCAAGCTGAATCCTTGCCCAGAACCCTACAGTGAACCATTTGTTCCCTACTCCAAAACTAACACCTGGCTCCCGGCTCCCTGCATCCCACATCTGCCCCGCCCCCGTCTGGCTCTGGCTGGTCTGTAGCTTTCTGCCTCTCCGAACCCCTCCCAGCCCAGGATGGGTGAGCACATCCCTGCAGAGTGCGGAGGGGGAGAGGGTGTCATCCCTGTTTTTTCTGATGCCACTTCAGCGCTCTGAACTCCACTTTAAACAATCTCGTGAATGTGTCACACTCATACCGAGAGCGGGAGGTTTCTTTGAAATAATCTTTGTAGAGGACACTTAAGCGGCGCCCGATCACAATTCAAGACGCACCTGTCTTTTGACCCAGCAATCTGATTTCTTCTTGAGGTTGATATTTCTGAAAAGCTCAAGGGTATGCATTTATGCAAAGAGGATTTCTCTGGCACTATTTGTAACAGGGGGAAAAAATGAAAAACAAAAAGAGCGCATCAGGAGGCAGACAGCCTAAATGTCCGACTGGAGGAGATTGGCTGGATAAGTAACGGTGCTTCCAGACGACTACTTCCGAAGCAGTCATTCCCAAGATTGAGTTTTTGCTCTCCACGCTCTGCCAGGGGTGGTTCTCCGTGACATATTTTTGAATAAGGAAAACGAGAATGAAAAATATGAACAGCATGGTGTAAAAATACACCATTCATCTTGGTTTGTACACAGATGAGGATCTGGAAGGATATGCACCTTTGCTGGAAGACCCATGGGGACATCTATCATGTCTCCGAGCCCCATGTGTCTCTCCTTAAACCGTTTGCACAGAGATGCCATCCTTTCTTGTCAGCTCCTGAATATGTCCCTAGCAATCCCGCCCAACCTCCTACATTACCCCAGTTCTCTGTCTTTGGGCTCACTTATGCCAGTGTAACATGTGTAAACATGCTTCTAGATATTTCCAGAAGCACAAGGAATAATCCATGCAATGCAATAAGATACAACTACAGCCAGGAATGTGGCTTGGTTGATAAAGTGTTTGCCTAGAACACACAAAGTCCCGGGTTTGATGCCAGCACTGTGAACTGGGTGTGATGATGGGCCAGGGAATCCCACATCTTAGGAGACAAAGACAGGAGGATCAGAAAGTTAAAGTTAAGGGCTGGAGAGGTGGCTCAGCAGTTAAGAGCATGACTGCTCTTCCAGAGGTCCTGAGTTCAATTCCCAGCAACCACATGATGGCTCACAACCATCTGTAATGGGATCTGATGCCCTCTTCTGGTGTGTCTGACAACAGTGACAGTGCACTCATAGACATACAATCAATCAATCAATCAATCAATCAATCAATCTTGAAAGAAGGAAAGGAAGAAAGAAATTCAAAGTCAATTGAAGTACTTAAAGAGTTGTAGACTAGCCTGGGTTATATGAGGCTCTGTCTTGAAAAGAAATTAAATAAAAAACAACAACATAATTTCCCTTGTAATGCACAAAACTATGAGAGCCTTGTCTAGACTTAGCATCTGACCTCTCTCGGTGTCTCTGACTCATTCATACCTGGATCATACCTCCATTTTGTGGAAGCAGCTGGTGGCCGACCCTTCCTCGTCTCATCCAGTAAGCCGATTCAGGGCCCGTTTTACTCAGCCTGTGTAGCCAGAGTTCTGCCCTCTGCACCAAGACCCCTCCGCTGTGACTCATCCGGCTTCCCTGGTGGCTCCCTCTGTTTCCTTGGCAACTTCTTCTGACTCCTCCACCTATAAACCCTGACTTGTCCTGAGCTCTGTCCCATGTCCTCACCTGCTGGCTCTTTGCCAGAAGGTCTAGGCAAGAAGAGAGAACCCAGTCCAGCCGGGTCTGCCCAGGCCTGAGTGGGATGGAGAGTGTTGATGGTCCAAAAGAAACACACCAGGCCGGGAGTCTTATCAAAGCAGGAACTCATTTTATTAAACAAGGCACTTGTAAGAGAAGGCAAGGAGATGGGGATAGGGGTACGGGGTGAGATGACCTATAGGGTGGTGTGAGATGACAAGGGGTGTGGGGTGATCTCACGGGGCCTATAAGAGATGGATTCATCAGCGGTAGCTAGGCAGAGGCAGTCTCATTCAGTTCCATAGGTTGTGCTGAGTCACTGTAGTACGAAAGTGAGCGAGGCAGGTCCCCGGACTCGAGTCAGGCTCAGGTCTTTCCATTAGGCTGTAGACTTTTGGCCGAGTTAGGCCCAACACTCACCTCATTCATTTGGGGGCTTCACTAGGCTATGTGGCCTTTGCAAGCCGTGCCTATGCTGATAGCTTGAAAACCCACCCTGAGTTCATCGCCTGATCCCAGGCTGGCACATGCAACAACACAGATCACATTTCCATTCAGGAATCCATTGGGCCACTCTCCTTCCACTTACCTAAGAGCAGTCTCACACTAAACAGCACCATTCTCAAACTCAACAGAAGACTCCATAAAAAGAATGAAAACTTAAGCTACTGGGTAGGGCCATGGACTCAGGTCTAAGAGTAAACAGAACTGTCAAAACTCAATGGTCAGAAAAAAGATGGTGGGAGGCTGGGCACAAACCTGGGTCTTGTTCAGACCTTACATAAAAACAGCGGTTTGGCCATCACCTGTTGTAAGCTATCCTTACTCCCTTAAGCCCAACCAGGGAGATGCCAAGTCACTTCTCTACCCAATACTATCTGGTTCTTTTCTCCCAGCAACTGCCCCCAGAACAACAGGTTCACAGCCTTGTGGCCCATGTGGAGTGTCACTAAGATGCAGGTGTCAGTGGCCACCTACCTGCTTTGACAAAGCTCAGAATCAGGAAACAGGTCCACGGCCTTGTGGCCCATGTGGAGTGTCACTAAGATGCAGGTGTCAGTGGCCACCTACCTGCTATGACAAAGCTCAGAATCAGGAGCCTTTGACAGCCCTACTGGATTCTCTCTCTCTCTCTCTCTCTCTGTCTCATCACTGTGTGAACTTCAAGCCATGTCACTGAAAGCAATGGGCTGATGAATAGACTATCATGTTAGCACAGCTAGAGAGAAATAAAAATCACAACAGTAGATGTCGGTGTGGATGTGGAGAGAGCAGTTTTGCAGGCATGGTAGGTAGGAGTGTGACGAGCTATAGCTGTTGAGAACAAGAGCCCGACAGTGCTTCTCAGAGACTCACTGCCACTCCTGAAATGTCACCTCCTCCATATAGATGACAGTTTCATAGGCAATGAGCTCAAAAAGATTAGGGCCCTGAGCCAGGTAAGCATGCCAAGTCTCCTGGGGGAGTATCGGCAGAATGTCCCCTGTACTTCCGCACAACATCTGGGACTACTTTATACAGCAAAATCACCAGCAGAGAGCACAAACTTGTAGGCTTACTGTTAAATTGGCTGCAGGAGATGCTGTTTACAGTATGAGAGTCAAGCTTAAAGGCTGTACCTCAGCTGGAAATGTCTGTCTGCTACTCAAGCTTTTCCTGTTTTGCCTAAGCCTCGAGCCTGCATTTGCAGGCTACAGATACTTTCTGCAAGTAGGAGATTTCCCAAATACTGGCATTGTAAGGAGTGCTGTGGGCTCCTTATGTATGCCCACACAGGAACATCATAGAGGGGTGTGTGCGTGTCTCTCTCTGTGTGTAGACAGATATGGAGAAGGCAGGGCAGGGATGGCACAGTGAGCACCCTTGACAGTTGACAGCAGTTCTCCACTTTACCCCTGGTTCTGGTTCCGCTGACAGCTTCCTTGAAATGCAGCTTCTCCAGAGACCCATAGAAAGAAAGGAGGTTTGACTTACTCTCTGCTTTTGCTTTGGTTTCCCCCCTTGCATTGAGTTCTGACAGTTTCCAGAAGAGTATGGCTGGCTCCTGCCCCACGTGGGTGCTGTGCTTGGCATTGTGGGAGCGCATGTGTAGATCAGCTCTGAGCCTGAATGCACCTGGCATTGCTGGCTCTGTCCTGCTGAGGCTTTTGAGGGACTGCTCAAGAGACTGACCAGAGGCAGGGCAATGGAATTCTCCAGGATGCCTACTGCTTAGACATGGGAATGAGGGGGCCAGGATCTGGATAAAGTCTGAATGGGGAGCCCTGTGTAACTGGGCTGCAGATCCCAGACAAGGAGCTCGTGAGGCATCCATCAAGCTGGGATGATGGTCGTGATGGCACCAGCTCAGAACAAGAGCAACTTAATAGCTCGCCAGTGCTATGAGAACCGGCCTGGCTTTTTCTTGTAATACCACTTTACCTCAAGCAAGTGTCTCTCCCTCCAGGCCCTTCTTATCTCAAAACTGGGTCTATCTGGTGGCTTAGTAATGAAGACAGGATTGTGGAAGAATAAATAGGAGACAGGAAGTTCCTGCCACACAATCTCTCTCTGTGCCCAGAGAGGAGGAGACATGGCCGCACCAGAGCAGCAGTACCTCACTTTTCCCATTCACTCACTCACTCATTCAATCACTCACTCATTCATTCACTCACTCATTTATTCACTCACTTATTCATTCATTTACTCATTTATTTATTCATTCAGTCACATACTTTTCACTCATTTGTTCACACACTTTTCATTCACTCACTCATTCATTCACTCACTCATTCATTCATTCAGTCACTCATTTATTCACTCACTCATTCATTCACTCACTCATTCATTCACTCACTCATTCATTCACTCACTCATTCACTCATTCGTTTATTCATTCACCCATTCATTCATTTACTCACTTATTTATTCATTCAGTCACATACTTTTCATTCATTTGCTCACACACTTTTTATTCACTCAATCATTCATTTAGTCATTCACCCATTCATTCATTTACTTACTTACTTATTTATTTATTTACTCACACACTTTTCGTTCATTTGCTCACACACTTTTTCATTCACTCATTCATTCATTCATTCATTCACTCACTCACTCATTCACCCACTCACTTATTCATCCATTCATCCACGCACAAGCCTTTTTTTAGTGACAGTAGTAAGTCTGGCCTAGCTGAGCCTGGTGTCAGGACATTCAGAGACTGATGTCTTAGGTGGACAGAGATGGCATTTGGGTTCCTAGTCTGAGTTAATGATAGAACCAATGAAGCAGCAAGAAGAGGCCCTGACTTAGTTGCTGGGGACTTAAGGGAATTCTATAGCCTATAGCTAAGGCACAGAGAGACTAAGAATCTGGCTGAAGATACACATAGACACAGGGCGGGACTCTAGCCCATGCTTCCCTGGAAAAACACCTGGGCTTTCACCTTCACAACCTCCATCTGGTCTACCCTCAAGGAGCAAAGAGTCTGCTTTGGGTACAAGTAGGGTCTTCTCAGCCAGGAGTCTTAGTGGTATTCCCTGTGAAGCTCGCAGAAGAAGCCAGCACCGTCTAGGGCTGCAGCTTCCTGGAGACTGTGAGGTGGTGGCTCTATTGAGCCTAGAATGGAGATCTTGGCACCTCTGGAGACAGGACTACTGTTCAGCTCAGAGCTACCACACCGGCCCTCCAGCTGAGCCTTAGCTCTGGCCAGCATGATGATACCACAGCCCTGTGTGGGGACAGCTGCTGGCTATGGTTGGAATCACTCTACTGCAGTATGGTTCTGGGCACATCACCCATTCTGTCAGGCAGAGGCCTTTCTATGTGAGTCTACTAAGAGGTAAAAATAATGTTGAGTGTCGAGATATGAACAGGCCCTTCCTCCAACGCTGCCCGAGACACAGCTGGGCTGCTTGCGTTTGGGAACAGAGGGGTCAGCCTTTTGCTTAGCGCCCAGAGGCTTTGTGCAGGGCCTGATCTGCAGCTGGGCTTGGCATACAATGGGTACCTAATAATTGCTGTTGACGCAGCCCGTTCTGGACTGAACACCTGGCTTCCCCTGCCACTCAAGCACTAGCGAGCGAGGCAGGAATCCTGGGTAAAGCTAACCCCGCAGCCTCACTGGAAAAGGGAAACAGAAAAGGTTCTCATTCCAAAGAGTAAATGTCATGAGCTTGGGGGAGGATCCCGGGGCTCTGAAAATAAAACAACCGTGTGAGGGAACGAGGGGGAGAGAGGGAGAGAGGGAGGTGTGGAGGGGAAGTGAGAGCTGGAGAGGAAGAGAAACCCGTTCCATGGTGCCTCCTGGGGAATCTGGTATGGGGGCTTGGAGCAGCTCTGGGCATGCCCTGGGAAGTGGCTGATGGACCATGGGACTGCTAGGCAGACTGTGGTCTCCTTGCAAAAGCTCTTCCGTCACCCCAGACACATAGAATGCCACCGTCCACACCGCCCCTCCCCACCGACTCCATAACTCATGCTAGAGCCACCCCGCCTGTGAAGCGGGAGCTTTCTTAGAACAGAACCGAGTTGTGTTGATTTCTGGGTCCCAGTGCCTGCCGATGGCTTGGCCCTCGCAGGGTATTTGGTCGGTAGGCAATTCATTTGTGGTAAGTGACTGCTTACCTTGACCAGAGTTTCTTCTTTCACATAGGGTGGGCATAGCACCTGACACTTGCCTCAGAATGTCAAGGTGTATAAAGTGATCTAGTCCATGCCAGTGTGTGGGTGGCACGTCTGAAGAAGTGGGTGGGCCTCTGCATGGGGGAGGGGCTCTGCTGGGTGGGCGGAGCTGGACAGGCTGTTGCTACGTGCAAGTGGTCTTTAGGGCATTTGCTCAGAACCCCTGGCCCACTCCTCACTTGCAAACAGTGACCTTTGCTACCATTTCCCAGGAGCTACTCTGATCTGTCATTGTCCTCGGCTTTCTTGTAGCATCTCCTCTTTATCAACACAACGCACGGAGGTGTTGAGACAGAGGTTCTGAGTGATCCCTGAGAAACACAGATCCTGTCCTCATAGTGTCCTGGCTACAATTTCAGGACAAGTTTGGCAGATGAGAAGGTGAAGAGGAGGAGGGGCTCTGCAGGGTGGGCGGGGCTGGGGGAAGGGCTCTGCAGGGTGGGCGGGGCTGGGCACAGAGCAGTTATCTTGGGCTGGATGAGAAATGTCCCTACAGGATCATGTCTTGGTGGTGGCAGGTTGTGGGGTCTGGGTGATGAGGTGAGTCACTGAGCTGGGTCTTTGAAGGTTATACACCAGCCATGTTTCTGATCCCACTCCCTCTTCATTCACCAAGATGTGAACTGGCTGTGCAGCAAGCTCTTGCCAACATGGATAGAGCCATTCCAGCCACTGTGGTGAATTGCATCTTCCAAACCCATGAGCCAAAGTGAACCTTTTCTCTATAAAATTGCCTCTGTCAGACACTGTGCTCCATCTATGAGACAATGGCTAACACAAACAGAAAGAAGACAAGCGTCTCTCCAGAGAGGGCAGATCCCAGCTGCTACCCACCTGCTCCATTGAAAACAGACAATTGAGCTCAGGCAACATGTATGTGTATGTGCAAACGCGTGTGCATGCATGAGAGTGTCTATATGTGTGTGCACACGCATATACATATGAGTAACAATGGAGCTCACATCAGCTTCTCTGTGCGGTCATCCCCTCTGGGAATCTGATGCCTGAGTGACAGTCCCGGAGGACACTGCTTCCTGGCATTTTTAGCCTATGGCAGGTTAGGATCCCAATTTTTCCCGTTTGACTCAATCCAGCAGCCCTAATCTTCTCCGGAAGGAGTCAGATTGAACAGCGAGAGTTCCCCTGGGAAAACCAGAGTGCAGAAGTGGAAGGCCACGCTGGGGTCAGGTTTCCCCAAGCCTGCCCACTCATGGCTTCACTGTCCACTGTCTACTGTACATCATCTATGAGTTGAGTGTCCCTATTGATGTCCCCATATTGATGTTGTCAGCTGCAGAGGTGGCTGTGGTGGGAACAGGCTACATTCTCTGACTGGAAGGTCAAGTCTCCCTCTGGCTCTAGTGACTTAGAGAGGACACATGATCTCAGCTTTGACTTACTGTTTGTAGCCCTGGGAGCTTATTAGGAAGCTTGCCAAGGCCTCTCCCCATATCTTGCTCTCCGTAGCTCCTATTGATCTAGTCTTCACCTCTTCAGAGGCACCTCTCTATTCAGCTACCTGTGACCCTCACACTGGTCACTAACAGGGGGGCAGGATCCCCCAAAGGATGCAAATTTAAAGAATTCAGCTACATCCCATTCTGTTCCCCTGCACCATCCAACTTAGAGTCCACCCATCCCCATCAGACCAGAAGGGTTCACTCAGACAGAGCCAGGGCCACACCCACATAAGCCTGTGACTGTGCAGAACTTGTCTGGACATCAAGGCACTTGGACTTGTAACCCCAAGCCTGTCAGAAATTTGCTTGTGACCTTGGTCAAGTCGTTTATTTTTCCTGGGCTGGTGGATGCCATGCAGGAGGAGCTGGGTGGACAAGTGAGCTCCCTGGAGACAGCTCACCATCTTGTTCTGCTGCCATGGGTGTCCTCTGGTAAGAAACAGAACCAGAGACTTCATCCAAGGATCGCTTCTGGCTATTGGTGTCCTTCCTCATGTTGATCATTGCCATATTCCTCATTTATGTGGCTTGGTGTGAGTGGACACCAGGAGAACCCTCACTGCCTATAGCTGCTGTGATCACTTCCTGGATGACAGCCACCCTACTGGACAAATGTCCTGCAGATCAACATGAAGATGAACTTTCACAAATTAATGCTGTTTACATGAATTAATGACTATAGAAATGATTCAAATACTTTTAAGAAGAAAGTTTAAGGAGGTGGTTTTAGTTGTTTTGTCAGAAAGATGTAATAAAACTAGAGTCAAGAATAGAATGTGCCCCCTCCTAGAATAGAATAGTAAGTAAGGGCTGCATAGTAAAAAATACAGTGAGCTTTCGTATATTGCACTAAGAAGAGAAATGGGCTTTGGACAGATTTGTGATCAAGGAAAACCATTCATCCTAGGCCAGGTCCAAGGATGAAGCCACAGGTGTGCACTATAATAAAGCAAGGCCATGGGGAACTGTTGCTTTGAACTTATAATGAGCTTGTAGAACAAAGCACTGCTTTGAACTGACTATTGACATCTTTCTGTAACTCCCCTTTTGTGTAATGTTTTGTGTAATGTTTTGTCTGTGAGGTAATTATATGAAGAATTTCTAAGAAGGTATAAAAAGGCTGAAAGAAAAAAAATAAAGAGTCTATATGCCTATATGTCTGTCTATATGTGTGTGCATACATACATATGTGTATATGTATATAAGTATTGTTGCGCACTTGTGAAATTGATGAAAAAGGTAGTTGGACCTGGAGCGCATATACACACGTGTGTGTGTGTGCTCCTGTGTGTGTGTGTGTGTGTGTGTGTGTGCACTACCTTCTCTCTATCCTTTTCTTTCTGAGCAGCCTCTTAAGAGTTAAGCGCTCAGAGTTTGTCACCAGGCATTCTTGCCAGCCCCAGATAATTAAGTTTTGTTCCATCAGCAGTGCTGACCCTGTAAATCACCCTCTGCTGTCAACAGTCAGGGGGTGGGAGAGTGGCATCGGCTGCTATAGCACCAACCCCAGTCACAGATGCCATAACCCCCTGCTTTCCCCAGCTCCCGGGATGTCAGAGCAGGCTTTCAGCACTGGGTCTCAGTTTCCTCCTCTGGAGAAGGAAGGGCTCCTTTTAACTCCATGGTGGATGGCTTCAGAGTAACAAGTCAAAAATATCCTGATCACATACTATGCTCAGGGTGTGAGCTCTATGCTATATACAAAACAACTATTATTTTTCTGAGTTACAGACAAATGGTGGTTAATAAAGGTGAGATGACACATCACGATCACAGAGCTAATTAACATCAGCACAGGCTCTTCTGTGCTTTACTGGACTCTACTAACTTCTAAGCCTGCCCTTAGACACAAGAGTCTCCCACCCAAAAGAACACAGGGCCTGACTACAGTGCTTGGGGTCAACATGGCTCTGACTATAGATGTACTGTGCCGGCAAGTCCAGTAGTCGCCCCAGCTGCTTCCCTGTATTGGGGTCTTTAGGGTCCCTCACCAGTTTCTCTGCCCTGTGGTCAGTAGATAGACTTCAAGAAGCATTATGGGTCTTTGGGCTGATGTGTCCCTGTGAAGCACGTACCTGCTGTCGCTCAGAGGGCCATCCATCATCCGCAGAGAAGAGGCTTCTGGAAAAGGCTAGCCAGAACAGTTTTCTAGGGAAAGCCACCCCTTGCACTCATACCTGTTGCCCCATTCCTCGACCTTGGCCTCCCAGCTGAGACCTGGATACCCAAGCCTTTTACTGCCTCTCTCTGGTCAGAGCTGGCAGGAGGAGGGAAGCCAGCAGCAGAATGTGTTTTAGGGCCGCCAGTTGTGACCAAATTCCATCTGGGAACACCTATTGGTGTGCACCAATGGCTGACTAGGTGCCCTGTCTCTGGCTATTCCACCCAGGCCTGGAGATCGAAAACACTCTCTTTAACTAGTGCTAGAACCTATAGGCACAGTAGCCCCGGAGATGGTACTCTGACCCACAGAGTGAAGGTAGTAAGATTGCTCTAATGCTTTCTGACCCCAACCCCTGCACATTTACTGTGAGACTGCTAGTGAGTTTCTGTACCTCTCTGAGACTTAATTTTTCTGATGTGACATAAGACACTGTAGATACTCATGCTGGGTACTTCGTATGCTTAGGACTGCTGCTCACAGTATTTGTCATGCTGAGTCTACTTGCTTTTACTGTAAGAAGCTATCAGAAAATAGACCATCAACTTAATAACAGCTTTTGGGGATGGGGTGGGGGTGGTGGGAGAAGAAAGAAAACAAGAGAAAGATGAGATTAAATGTCTAGGTCAATCAAAAGGTACATCTTACTGTAGAATGTTAAAGCATGTCTCGGAATTGAAAATTATAATATTGCTACGAAAAGCTGCCCTGGGCTTCAGCTGCCTGGGGCCCCTCCCTTACAGCACTGAAGCTGCTTTGCTGGGTGACTGGATTAGCATTGACTCTGATGTGAGCTGAGGGCTGGCCCTGGAGAGTGCCTCCTCCTCAGGCTACTAGGCCCTGTGAACAGTGAGCAGGTGCAGTCACTTGCTCCCCAGCCTTCTAGACCTGGACCTGGCATGAGAACACAGAGTTCCTTCCCCCTAGCCCTGTGCTAAGTTTAGTGCGCCTCATTTCTTGCCTTGCCGGATCCCCCAGGCACAGTTTCTGAAATACACCTAGCAGATGGTATTCCCTTCTTTTCAGGAGCATCCTGGGTGTCTTTGGAGGAGCAGGGAGGAGAGGAAGAGGTAGAGAAAGAGGAGAAGGAGGAGGGAGAAGAGGTGGAGGAGGAGGAGGAGGAGGAGGAGGAGGAGGAGGAGGAGGAGGAGGAGGAGGAGGAGGAGGCAGGACAAGAGAGAGCTGGGATCAGAACAGTTGGGCCTGTTACACCCATGTGCTCCTAGTTACCTTTAAACGGGATTAAATCATACTTGATTCCCTTAACCTCCATTTGGATCTTTTCTCAGAGAAGCAAGTTGACATTGCAGGAGGGAAAAGAAGGACCACGTGGGAAAGATGCTGCAGCCCGAAGCCGTGGAGGGTAGAGACTCTCTATCCACCATACTACCTTAAACCTAGAGAGCCAGATCAGCCAGTGATGGTCAGGTGAGCCAGGCACAGGTGGGCAGGGGGCCCGGCAGGAAGGTCAATGGCAGAGGTCAGGTTGGCCCTCTGGAGCAGAGGTTTGCAATGGGAGCTTTGGTAGCTAATAAGGTTTCAAATTCAGGGGCTCCCCCAGAACCTGTCTGTGCTAAGCCCACTGGTGGGCTAGTTTCTTTTTCATGTGGGCTTCTGGTCATCTTGCTACTGAGACCCTCTCTTCAACCACTCTATGTTGGCAAATTCTTGCCTTGGCCTTGGCTCCTGGCCTCCCTGCCTTCTTGGTTCCCTTCCTGGTCTTGTGATCCTATGTTTACCCCCACTCTCTGGGCATCCCTTTCTATCCTTTTGGTTTCTGTTCCTTTGTTTTCTGCTGATCTTTCTGTCTCTCTGATGATGTCTTCTACCCTGTCCTTGACCACTAAACAGCTCTTGGGTTGAGTGCAGTGGCCGTCAATCTTCAGACACTGTAAGTAACAGACAGGCAACAGGCCCTGGGCACTAGCAGCAAGCAAGAGTGGAATATTGTTAAAAGATAAATTCCACTCTTGGCCATTTTTTAAGATTAATGCAAGGCCTTAGAGACAGACTCCAGGCAAGCTCCTGTAGACACAGTGTCAGAAGAAAAGAGTTATTGCATGTCCTGGCTCCAGGCCACCCATTGGCCCTGGTACAGTTATTCTCTCTGTTGTACACTTGCACATTGTTGCTGATGGCTGCAGCAGCACCTGGGCTGTCACATGGTGGCAAGCCTGTGGCCAAGAGCATTTCTCTACTTTAGGATCATCGTCTAACATTCTATTCTCAGACGCATCCTTCCCTGTCTTCAGCCCTGGCTCCCTTTGCCCTGACCTCCCTGTGATCCAGTATTCCTGAATTCTCAGCACACTGCAGACACCAGTGACTGCAGATGCTCAGTGACAGCCTTTGATTTTTGTCTTGCATATAGCCATGAATTTGTGGTGGTCCAAATGAGAAAAAGTCCCCCAAAGGCTCGGGCATTTAAATGCTTGGTCCCCAGTAGGTGGCGCTGTTTGAGAAGGTTTAGAAGGCAAAGTCTTGCTGGAGGAAATGTGGGTGGGGAGGGGGCACCTCACTTTTCCTCCAGCCCACCCTTACTGCTTTGTGCTGTTGTTAAAGATGTGATCTCTCAGCTTCCTGCTCCTGCTGCCATGCCACGAAGAAGTTGCTCTGGGTCATGGTGTTTTATCACAGTGACGGAACAGTAACTAACATGGCCTCTGCGTGGGCCTTTCCTTAAGGAATGCACTTGCCATTCCTAAGAGCCCCTGTACAGATCTATTCAGGTCCTGCAGGGACTCACTGGCATCATCTTAGTGAAACCAGGCTCTCATAACTAACTGTGACACGGCACATGGGATGTTCTCCCTGTGCGCTCTCAGGATGACGTCACACAGTAAGTGATGAGCTCAAGGAGAAAGAAGAGGGACTTGGAAGTAGACACACCTGCTTCAGATTCTGGTAGTTTTATTCGCCGGTCACATGATCTTGGGTGACTCTCTCAAACCACTCATTTCTCTACAGTGAAGACCTTACATGGTCATACCTGGTCACTATGAGCTTGTTTCAACATCTGTGACAAGTCTCCATGCATCGGGGCCCATCTTCTCTGTGGCATTTCTTCTGCTGTGCTTGAATAGTCTCTGTCTGATGTGCTCACATCTGGAGAGGGGTCTTCCTGGCTTGAAGCAGCAGCAGCAAGTGCAGTCTGGTGCATCGGACTGAACATGGTGGACTCTTCAAATGGCGACTCTGCTACATCCTCGTGCCCCCAAGTTCAGGGCTCTTCCCTCTTTGGTCTTTTGTGCACTGGGTTCGATTCTCATCCCCCATATCACAAATGAATGAATGAATGAATGAATGAATGAATTAGTGAACAAATGATTTTTAGATAACTGGTTTAGTCTCTTATGTTTCCTTTGAATCAACATGTGTTTTATTAGCTTAAATTTATACCTTTTGGGTGTGATGGGAATGAGCAGTTTTACAAAAAAGAAAACCACATAGACACATGCACAGGTACACACACACACACACACACACACACACACACTTTTCCCGTTTGTTGCTGATATGGGCACCGTGACCACAGAGCACCTTTGGGCCCAGATTTTTTTGTAAGTGGTACTTTATTGCAGTGCCCAGCATTCTCCAGTAGAAACAGTGAGAGCAAAGTTATAACCCGTCTTTTATTAATATCTTTGAGACCTAGGGAACATTCTTGTCCTATTAGGACTCTGAAGAGCATCCAAAGAAAGCATATAGTGCCTGTTGGGCTGCCATGGTTACCCGTGTTCAGCTTCCCAAAATGAGAGGCAACACTAAACAGGACATGTTTCTCAGCCAAGTCTGGGAGGTACCAGGCTTTCCTCCTCTGCGGAGTGTCTGTCTGTAGACTATGACACCATGGTCTGGGACAGAAATAGCCAAAGACTTATCTGTGTCAACTGAATCTAGTGGAGCTCCTAAAGGTACTCATAGCTGAGCCTGGGGGGTAAAAGAGTCATAAGTTCAAAGCCAGTCTGGATAACACAATGAGACCCTGTCTCAAAATAGAAATTAAAAGAGATATAGCTAGTGTTAGATAGAGATGAGACAGAGATAGAGATAGAGATAGAGATAGAGATAGAGATAGAGATAGAGATAGAGATAGAGATGATACAGAGACAGCCATAGAGACATAGCTCAAGGGCAGAGCACCTACCTAACTTGCTCAAAGCCCCGGGTTTGAGTCCCCATACCACAAAAAGGAAGGAAGGAAGGAACAAATGATTTTTTTTTAGATTGTCATTTTCTTCTGAAGTCCCTGCCCATGAACTCTGTACTGTCACCAAGCCCTTTGACGGAGGGTGAGGCACTCACTCACAAGAAGCGGAATATTTCTAACCTCGGGTCCAAGTCAGCGGGGTTTGAAGCTCAACAGTACACAGGAGCTGAGGTCCGGCGGGGCTCATCTTATCTCTGCAGGCCACTGCAGCGCAGGCCAGCTGTTCAGGACCCTGAGCAGGAGCCACTGAAAGCGAGGCCGAGCCCAGGCTGCGTGGTGGGGAAGAGTGGGAATTTTATCTCTCGCTGTCCTTTTCTGTTTTGATCTGAGTGACTTCCGAACTGGGATTTCTGTTTCCCTGGGGTTGATTCTGCGCATGCGCACTCCTTTTCCTTAACCCCTTGCCTTACTTGGCTCCTAAGAAGCACCAGCTCGCCGTTCATCTCTTGATTCCACATTTCTTATCAGTAACTGTTTATTGAGAGTTTCAACTTTGATTCTAACCATCTCCCCCGCCCCCCAGATCTAACATACACCACCAAAACATACACACATTCTGGGGATTAAACCCAGGGCTTTGCAAGTGGCCCCACCACTGAACCCTAGCCCCAGCGTGAGATTTCATTTTGCTGGGAGTTCTGACATTTCTCTAGTTCCTGGAACTGATCCCCAGTCTACCACCACCAAGCCTGGTTCCAGCCATGAAGGCCTGCTCCACCTGCCTCTGGTGTGTTTGGTGCTGATTCCTGCAGGGCCGATCCTGGCCTCTTTGGGGGAGGAGTTTCTGTCCTGTGCAGGCCCCCAACCTAACTATCCCACCATTCTCATTGGAGCTTGTTGGGACTCATTCACTCTCAAACATCTATCCCGAGTTGCAGATATCGGTTAGTGAAATCTCTGGTTCCCTGGGTCTTCTCCCAGCTTTGGGGCAAGCAAGGATCTCTTTCTGGCATGCATGAAGGGCAAGGCAGGGTCAGGGGAGTGGGTCAGGCCTAGAACCTCACAATCAAAACCAGGAAAGGAGACCAAAGAAGGGTCTAAGCGGGGCAGCAGGCAGTTTGTCCTTGAATGACCTTGAGTTCTCCCTGCCCCTTCCACGGGCCAGCACTCTTCAAACATTGTTGATGCTTTTCGCCTTTCCCTCTTTGTCACTCTATCTGGATGATCCAATGCCCCCCCCCACCCCCGCGCTCCTGGTCCACCTGTAGTCTGCTGTCTGCAGAGCAGTCCGTGACCTCTCTCCCCACAGAACTCGCTACAGGGAGAGATCAGTTTCCACGCAGCTTTAGCTGTGGGAGCCACTGTTCTCTAGAGTCCTTCTAGAGCCCTTGGAGGGTCCGTAGCACCACTCATGGGTTAGTAAGTTAGCAAGACTTGTGTATTGGAAGATGAACTGGGGTCTGTGTCTGCCCAAGCAACTTTAAAGCTCACATCTACTACATCAACACACACGCGCGCACGCGCACACAAACACACACACACACACACACACACACACACACACACACACACACACACACACACACACACGATGTGGATGAAGTCCTTGATAGATATTTCCCCAGGTTTGACAGCAGTTCTAAAGATTTAGGAGACATTATCAAAAACAAATTTCGAAGATGAAAATAAAGCATTTCTAAACCATCAATAATAAAAAATCAATTTCCATCAAACTCTGCTCCAGGCAAGCCTGAGCGATCTCCTACCCTCTCTACAGAAAGTGCGGTTACAAAGTCACTGCCACAGAGGACGTAATCCATGGAGAGGGGACCCAGGCGTTGGGACAAAGTACTAAAGGGAGTGTGCATGGACTCGATTGTGTGGCAGCCCTGGCACTTTTCAGCTTTTGAAGTCTATAATTTCCCGTGATTTCCTTTTCCATTCTAAGTACATGTCAAATTGGACAGCTGACTTAGTTTCTAACTCTGGGTTCTACTTATCTAAAGAGATTGCTCCAAATTAATTGTTTCACATTTTACTGACTGGAGTGTCTGCCACCTTCTGAGGCTTCCTTTAGAATCACCTGGCCCCTGCTCCTCCCCACTCCCGCCCCCCCCTCCCAGTCTCACTCAGCCCTTCCTCTGTTCTTTTCTTCACCCCTCCACTCTCTCCTGGCTGCAGACTCTGGTCCTCTGCCTGCTCTGTTGTTCTTCCTGAGTGGACTGGCACCCCCTTAGCCCTCCCCTCCTTTTCCCTTCTGGTTACCTGGGACTGAACTTCAGGCTAGCTCCTCTGGGAATCCCTGTGAGCACACGCTACGTGCAGTGGCGATCTCTGTGCCCGGCTCACCTGCATTCTGTGCTACTGGCCTCCCTCTGCTCACCGCCACTGCCCTCCCCAGAACATTAGCCAGGGACCTTTCGAAGGACTGCCCTCTCCCTTCACATGAGCCCCCGGGAGGGCAAGGTCATGTCCGTCTGTCTCTCTTGTGGCCCCAGCACACAGAAGAACATCTGGTTCACAGTAAACACCCCCATGAGTAATTGTTGAATTAATAAACCGTTGTTATCGAGTCAGAGTCTTCTGGAAGAAGCGTTGGCAGTCTGCCTCTGGAGCATTGAAAGGCACAAGCTTTTTGACCCATGACCTTTCGTAAGGAATCCCAAGACGCTATCAGAAAGACCCATGGAAGGGGAAATTAACCTCCTGGTAAAAACTGCAGGAATCTTTCACCTCCCTGCTTCATCTTGGCTTCTCCAGGAAGCTGCAGGGTGACCCCAAGCAAACTCTTGATTGATTATTTTCTCCGGGTGACCCCAAGCAAGCTTGTGATTGACTGTCTTCTAATTGCTATGATAAACTACCCGAGGGAAACAAGAGGGGAAAGGTTTGTTTTGGGTCACCATAGGAGAAGGATTTCAGATCACAGCTTAGGGAAGGGACAGCCGTAGAGGTGGTGGCTCCCTCTGCATTGGTTGGGAAGTGGGCACACAGTGGCAGACACAGAATGGAGAAACGGATGCACCCAGATACAGAACAACCTACAAAGATCACCCTAGTAACAGACTCCAGCCGCCTCCTGAGGACCCTTAAGCCTTCTGCAGCCCCTCCTATGTAGGGAAGAACCGTGTGGCTTCTTGATGTGCCCTGGCAGGCCTGTGGCCGATTTGTGTTTGGAGCCACCAAAGCCAGGTACTCGAGTTGCTCATTCTCAGTACTGGTGCAGTGGTGGTGGTCTTCTGGCTATACTCACATCTCATAAGGACTACAGAAGTCTCCTGGAGTTGAGAACACCGAAAAATTTAGAATTATCATTATCAAGCATCTCCAACTGTACAACTGGTTCTTCTTCATGTAGGTAAGACAACATTTCCTATACAGTAAGCACTTCAGTGTCTTCCCCAGAGTCGTTCTGAACTCCAAGATTCGTGCTTAGGCTTATGTGTGTTGTGTGTGTGTACCATCAATAACTTCCCCTGGCTTTCAAGGTAACATGTAGACATTCGTTCCAGTTTGGGGCTGTGGTAAGCAATATCCTACACATTAGATCTCTCTCCATTTCTGAATGCCATCAGTCTAATCTGTGTGATGGAGAGAATTGACATCCATGACCTTCATGAGCCTCAAGCTCCAGGGTCTGACTGTGTTCAAAGAACCCAGGAAAGAGGGACTCTTTGAACCAGCATCCTCCATTCAGAAATGGAGAGGGAGCTCTATCAACATGCACCAACCTGGAAATCCCAGCTCTAGAAATTTAACCCTTAGAACCAGTCAGAGATGAGCATGGAGATCTAATGTGTAGGATACTGTTTACCACAGCCCCAAACTGGAACGAATGTCTACATGTTACCTCAAAGCCAGGGAAAGTTATTGATGGTGCACCCAAGTCCTTAAGAGGACTCAACGTAGGCTGTTCATCAGCAGGATAGGTCTCAGAGAGAAGTATGGGAGGAAGGAGAGGCAGTCAGGTGTGTCGAGGATCTCAATACTCATGCTCAGGTCAGCATTCCTCCTGCAACCTTAGTGGACAGATGAGAATATGACACACATACACCCATCATGACACACACCCCATGGGGACACAGACAGCAGCTCTGAATCTGACCAATGTCATGGCCAAGAGTGGTAGGGCTGGGCTCCCTGCCTCTTCTCCACCATTATTCCAGGTGACAAAGATAATGTAGACCTTTTCATAAAACCCTGAGGCTACAGCACGACACTGTCCATCCTGAGACCCTGATTCTCTGAAGACGCAGAGGTTGGGTGCACTATGGCCCCTACACTGAGCAGGGCTGTGAATCCTCTGGGTTTCTGTGGCCTAACTATATACAGCTGGAGATGGGGGCTTACCTTGCATGTTCTATGCCTTAATTGCAACACAGGCAGGGAGGGGAGTCCAGTTTTCTTATAAACTAAATATAAGTCGTAGTATAAGCAAGCTGCACTATGCAGAGGTCAAAGGGCAACATCTGGTTTCAGTCCCCACATTTCACCCTGTCTGAGAGTGGTCTCTGCTGTCCTATTGAGAACACCAGGCAAGCCGGCCTGGGAGGTTCTGGGAGTCTCTGTATCTGCCTAGAAATGCTGGGGTTACAAATATGTGCTCTGGGGATTCGAACTCAGGTCTTCGTGCTCTTAAATCAAATAACTTACTCACTGGGCCATCTATCCAGCATATGTTAATCTCTTTTAAATTACACATTTTTATTTTGTGTGTGCATAGTCATGTGGGCACATACATGCCACAGTGCACATGTGGATAACACACAAGAGTTGATTCTGTCTCTACCATGTGGGTCCCCAGATACTGAACTCATGTCATGAAGCTTGGTTCCAAGTGCCTTCAGCCCATGAGCTATCTCACCACCTATCATATGTCAACCAGTCTTGGTGTCTCTCTCTCCAAGTCCTCTTCTGCCACACAGGAGGTAGAAAGGGGCAGAGCCCCGAGTTGTTGGCTGAGAGCCTTGGTTACCAATACCAACCACTGTCAGCTTCACCTGGCTAAGGCTCAGCCTGTGTCCCACTGCACCCTTCCACAGTTGGGTCTGATGTTCAGATCAGTCAGCATGGCTCTTGATGATCTCAAGAGCTTTTCTCCCCTGTGAACAGGAAAAGGAAGTTGGTTTGGGGTCGCACATCTTTAATCTCAATGCCCAGGAGGCAAAGGCAGTCAGATCACTCTGAGTTCGAGGCCAGCCTGGTCTGCATATGGCTTCGTGCCAGTGAGAAGGAGCAATGAGAACCTCAGTGGGTGGAGGATCGTCTCCCCGGTGGCTTCAGACCTGTCTCGAGTGCATGTTCTTCTTCTCCACAGAAAGCCCGTGAACTTGGGAACTATGTCCCGCTTTCCTGAGGCAGTGACCAAACTAGGGTATTGAGCTCACATCTCTCGGATCCTGAACTGTGACAGGTGCATCTCGGAGCTCCCAGGGACCAGTCTTCCAGGGTCCTGTTTGCCTCTGCTTTCCACCAAGCTAGTGAGGAGAGCCTGCAGGCTGGCCTCACAGCTTCTCTTACCCTCTGGGTCTTATTGATAGGTCTTGAAGGATACAAAGAAAGAGAGCTAAAGGGCACACCTCTGGACTCTCCTTGATGTGACAGCTCTCTAAAGGCCAGCCCTGTCTCACTGGGGGACTGAGACACTATCACAGCCCTTCACCATTACCTGAGAAGCCCAATTGCCTTGACTGCTTCACTGGCTTGGGGTCTGCTAATAAACAACGTCCCCCAGGCGGGAGAGTGGCTGCCTCACAGCCATTCCAAACAAGGAGAAAACTGACTTTGAAGAAGCAATGGAAGGGGAAGAAAGGCTAGGGTTTACTTGTGGCTGATCCCCAGGACACCTTGTGAGTCTCCAGCACAAGCCATGGGGAGTCAGAGTCAGGGGGCGCCAGGCACAGATGGTGATGAAAGCTAGTGTGGAGGCAGGACCTGTCCCTTCGGAGGACCTGGCCTGATTCTGTGTGGTCCCAAAGGCTGGCTGTCCCCCCTCACTCCCCCTACATACACTAGCTCTGCTCTGTTACCTGCAAGGACCTCATGAAACCACCAGCCTATTTGTGTAACTGGAGTTCAAACAAGTCTATTAACCACTACCCAATTAAAGTCAACAGCCAGTGCTGAGTTTGCTGGCTCAAGCCTTTTGGAGCCCCAGGGACTTTCAGATGTTACAGGCTGTGACTTCAAAGGCCAAGGCTTGTTCTCTGCTGAAGGCTTCTGATGGGTTCCCTAGTGTCAGGACAGAGTACTCTCGCTCTCTCTCCTTTGTGTGTTATTTGATCACATGGAGACCTCAGGGCACTTCTGGCCCCTGGCCTTAGCTGAGCACTGAGCCTCACTACAGGTGTCATATAAATTACCTCACCACATTGACGCAGCCTCACCTGTATCTTCTGTGTGTGAAAGCTCCCCGCTCCCCGCTCCCCACTCCCCCTCAGCCAGCCATACTGTCAGCTCTATTCCAAGGCTGGCTCAGGTGTCACCAACCCCTCAAAGTCTTACCTGATCCCTCTGGGAGGAAGTGTCTTGTGTTGAGGCCACTCTTGAGGCCCAGGCCCAGATGTGACTGAGCCCTGTCATTGGTTCGATGCTGGCAGTCAGTCAAGCTGTCAGAAGATGGTGGGCTGTGACTGACACTGTCTCTTGCCCATTCTGGAAGCCCATTCTGGAAGCTGGGGTTTCTAGAGAAGGCTGCAGCAGAGGCTGTTCAAAAGCCTCTGTCCTTGGACTGTTGCAGTTGTCTGTTTGCTGGGTCTTTGCAAGGCCTCTCCTGGGTGTGGTATGTGTGGGTGGGAAGGTAGGGGGCGCTGTCACCTTACAAGGCCATCCACCCTATAGGATTGGGGCTCCACCTAGGGAATTTCACTTAACACTGTTACTCCTAAGGGCTGTCTCCAAACACAACCACATCAGGAATTGAGCCGCTGTGTGTAAATTTGGGAAATCTAGAACCCTTCCAGGATCCCAGGTAAGTCTCTGTTCTGAGGTAAGCAGGGGGTTAGCACATAGGGATGGACTCACAGCCGAGCTGAGGAGAAGATGAGAGAGGAAACATCCAAACAAAGGAACTGGCCAGCCGGCATGAGGGAGAATATTTTTCATTTCTAGAAACATAAAAGATGCACAAACTTCTCAAAATAATAACGTGCACTCTCCTGAGGGACTAAATCAGCCCGGTGGTAGGCTTCAAGAATGCTTTGATCAGGGAGCGAGGTGTGTATCTCTGCAGTCTTCTGTGTGATGTCTGTCTCATATGTAGATTTTAGCTTCAGGATGGCTTCCTGGGTGGCTGACTGCCGGACTGCTTCAGGATTCAGACCCATGCTTAGCAACAACTCTGAGAGACAGACCTACACATCCCAGAATTCTCTGCAAAAGCCTACAACTAAACTAACTCAACTGTCCTGAGCCAGCGTGACTTCAGACTGGCTTAATGCAGCCGTGTATACCTCATTGTTCAAGATGGGTGGTTTGTTTTCTGTGGGGCTGAGGGGAAGGGAGTAGTAGACATTGGAGTATTTCAGGGTTCTTTTTTCTCTTACCTTCCTCCCACAAACAGCACACAGTACTGCTAAGCCAGGCCTCCATCGGGAACTCAGGGTTGAAGTCCTAGATGCAATTAGGGTAAAATAGGACTTGGAGCCACTGACTAGCCTGGATAACTCTGGAGATTATCTTGAAAGCATGAGGGTCCTCAAGGGGGATTCAGGGCTGTCAACAACTAACTAGTGATCATGGGCTGTATGACAAAGGCCTTCAAACGTTTATGGCTTAAAAAGCTATGTTCTCCCAGGCCTCTTCCTGGCAGGGCTGAGGCACTGGCTGGTTGGCGCCTGCATCCCATGACCTGGCTCAAGGCTCAGTCACTGGCCAGGCTGCAGTCACATCCAGGATGGCTGAGGAGTGGCTGCCTCTGCTCATTCACATGACTCCTGGTGGCCTCAGCAGGCTTGCTTTGACTTCACTCATGTGACCCTCACGACTGTCTTCAAGGAAGCAAACAAAGGAGTGAGATCTAGCACTGCTGATGACAACCCAGCTCTCTGCTGCCTCCTATCAGCTCGTCCTGTGTGACAGAAGGGGACAGTCTGCAGGGACCAGAGAAGGACAGGAACCAATGGTAGGAGCAGGAGGAGGTGAGAATCTTGGGGGATGTCCACGGGTCTCTTAGGCACTTCCTCTCAGCGCCATCTGACCTTTCAGATGTGACCACAAGTGGGCGCTCTCCAGAGTAGGATTAACACTAGTCCCTGCAGAGAGAGACATCTGTGAACCAGAAAAGACCTGTTATGGGGGCAAGGGCAATTCTTCATCCTTTTTGATCCCAAGTAGCAACAGGACATTTCTATATCCACTCTAGCTTGTTTTAGCTCCCAAATAAATGCCACAGAGACCTAATATATTTATTAACAAGGTGCAGGGACTAGGCTGGACAGACACTCATCTATTCTAACTCCCTATGGCTGCCTACTTCCCTGCCACATGGTCCTTCACCTGCAAAGTGGAGTCTTGCCCTGGTTAGCTCTGTTCCATGTCCTCATGGAGGCTCTCCTGACAACCTGCCTACAGCTGCGAATCCTCCTCCTCCTCCTCTTCCTCCTCTTCTTCCTCCTCTTCCTCCTCTTCTTCTCCCGTTCTATTCTCTTGCTTTTTTTTTTTTTTTTTTTTTTGCTTGGGCCTCCCTGTCTAGGAGGATCAGAAGCTCTACCCTATTCTCTTCTGCCCAGCTATAGGCTGAATCAGCTCTTTATCAGAGGTGATGGAAAAGAATCTTTACACATCACTGAGACGGGGGATGCTCCAAATACCACAACAATGCTAATGTGTGTCTGGACTACAACCAAATCTCCAGACACAGCAATCAGCATCTGAATACACAGTGCACAAAACCATCCCCAACAAGACCTGGCCCACACCTAATCTCCCAGTGCCTAGATCTTGGCCTTCACACCTTAGGAACTCATGAGAAATGACTGGTCCACGGTCTCATTGCCCTGAGGTACTCTCCTTGGAATGCCCCCATACAACCTCACCCTACTGAGACTTTGGAGCCCAAGAATGGAGATAATTCACAGCTTACAGAATTGGCCAAACACGCTGGTAAGCACAGCAGGCTGCGGGGACAAGCTGGCAGCAAACCTCCAGTTTCCAAAGGATGCCGTATCCTGGGATGAGTAGTGAGGGCTTCCTGAGCTTCTCATTGCTCCCTGGTAGATGGGAGAGAACAGACTCCCACTGGTTCACTTCCTCCCTCTAGTGCAGGCCTCAGGTAGACAGCTACCAGGGAGACAGGTGTTCAGCGAGTGTATTTCTTGAGTACATGCCTTCTTCTTGCTGGTCCATTCCCATCCTGCACAGGGGTCTGTGTATCCATCCTTACTTGGACTCAGACACCCAGAACCCATTCTGCAGCAGGATTCCTCTCCTTAGGAGGTAAGGGAGATGCTAGAACACTGCCACTCATCCAGGCCCAAGCTTGAATATGTGCCTGAGGGTGTGAGTGTGCAGAAGTGCATGTGAGTCCAGCTGACAGGTCATGGTACTCTGTGTATCCTCCAGCTGATGGTGTGGCCACTTCCCGAAGTCCTTGCTAAAGAATTTTCAGAGAGGAGGGGTCCTCAGCTCCTATTCCTGCCCCACTCTGCCCTTCCCTTTGAACACCAGCAGCTTGGCACCTGGCTCAGCTCCTCCCCAGCCAATCTCCCTGTCACTACTAAGTAGGTTACTCAGGATCCTGCACAGGCTCCTCTCCTGTGGCCTTGGGCCCCTGGAGATGGCCACACCCCTGCTTTAAGGCTCTCAGACCCAGCAGCATCACCAGGCTTTGCTCCTGACAGGCCTCACACAGCAGCTGCAGGCAGAGAACTCCCTTGGTCCTTTTATCTTGCAGCTTGTTTGACTTCTGGTTTCACTTGGATCTGACAAGCTGTGATTGGCGGATACATCCCTTACAGCCTCCACACTGATTTTCTGCCTCTTGATTTCTGTTTGTCCTTGTGATTGATTTATTGGAGGAACCGAGGGTTGCCCCAGAGTCCTCTAACTGATGCTGTTAGGTGCTGCTGAGGACTCCAGCCCTTTCAGACCCAGCAGTGCAGCTACGGATTGGCATGGTCCCAGGGTAGACTCTGAATAACTTCATCTGATTTGGACCGGGTCAGGCCATCAAATTGGCTTTAAATACAGTTTCAAAGGGGGAAAAGCAATATTCTTTTTCCGGGAGTGTGGCGGCCTGGGAATTGAAGGCTCAGACTGAGAGATGGTTTTTATCCGATGTGGAGGGCTGAGACAGTTCACACCCAGGCTGATGGAAGTTTGTGTGGGTTCCAGGAACTCTGCTAGGTTGCCTTCCACTACTGGCACAGCCCTGGCATAGACACAGGGTTCTAATCCTGGCACTGTCAACTTGGCCTTTGGCTTTCACCACCTTTGGGGTAGGAGTAAAGCCCTGGGCATGGCTGCAGGGACTCCCTCACAACCAGGAGGGCAGGAACAGCAATTCACAGTGGGACCCTCAGGCCAACCCACACTGTAACTTGTAAGGCAGAAGAGTAGGTCTTCTCCTTAGCCCAGCCTTAGCTTTGTCCTCACTAACAGAGCTCTCTAATCACAGGGCATTTTGTCTAGGCTCCTCCTCACAGTTACCTGGCAACAGCCAGGTGTGCCTGATTTACTAAAAAGGGGCTGCTTGCCCCCTCCTCACTCTCTTGCTTTTGCTCCTGCTCCAATGCCCTCTTTCCCCCCCTCCATATTCCTCCCTCTTTTCAAGTGCTCATGGCCTCTCCTCCTCTTCCTCCTCCCCTCCCCTCTCTGCCTTCCTCTCAACTCCCCTTCCCATGCCCTGAATAAACTCTATTCTATACTACACCGTCCGTCTGTGTGGCTGGTCCCTCAGGGGCAATTGATGCATCCACGTGGGCCCACAGAGGCCCACATCTTCCCCTTCCCCCACACCTTACCACACCTCCACCAAACATATCTCTGGCCTCTCTTTCTTTTTACAAAGCACAACATCTGCATGCTGTAGACCTTCTATCCATACCAAGCTAGCCCCACAGCTGTTACTTGGTCCCCTTGGGCCCTGAGGTGCTCCCCCTGGGGTGCTCATATGAATGTGTGGACAGATTTTGGAGGAGGAACATGGGCTTGGAGGTCTGCAGAGGCCTTGAAAAAAAGCTAAGTATTGGTGTTGGGGATCAAGACCTGGGCAAACAGGGGCTAGAGCAGGAGAGAGTACAGGTTCTGGGGAACCTCACACCAGGGATACACACATTAGGTGACTACAGGGATCCCACTGAGGGCTCAGAGCAGGGACCTTGCGGGAAGGAAAAGCTAAAGGCATGGCTACCATAGATATTCTGCCTCCCTTCCTCCAGTTGTCCCCAGGTGACCAGTGCCTTCCTCCCTTCCCCTGCCTCACCTATCTCTACTCAGTGGTGCACACAGCTGATGAGATTTATAGAAACCTCTAAAACAAGCTTTTGCTGTGTATCCATCCTTCATCGTCTTTGCACACCACTCCCTGAGCATTTTACAGCAAGGAGAGAGAAAAAGAAAGAAAGAAAGGGAAAAAAATAGCCTTCCTGGCGTTTATTGAGACAAATAGAGGGAGTCTGCCAGGGTGAATTGTAAAAGATGCATCTTCGCCTTGCCAATGAGTCCATGTAGATGCAAAGATGAGTCTCCTCCATCTTCTGGAGCTAGGCAGTTTAACAGTCGGCCATTCGGGATGCAGGGCCATCTCCTCACATCCCACAGGCAGTGGGTCCCCAGAACTGACCTCAGAACCCTTTCACACCCCATGACCCATATAGACGATACACACAGGACCAGGGAGCCCTTGTGGTTGCTCTTCCTGTGAGTGAGGGTGGGAGAGTGACCCACTCCAAGCATTGGCATTGAGTCTGCGCTGCAATTTTATTGATGGACAATAGCTCCTCTGAGTGAAGCTCCAAGCCTCGGGAGCCTGGGACCCTGCACTCTTGTTTCTGCAAGAAGGAGATATTCTTTTGGTTGGCTAGTCAGGTTAGGCTCCTCTGGAGTCAGGGACCTGCACTATAGTTAGGTGGCCTGGCTCTGTCTGATCCACGTGTTCTAGCCTGGTGTTATTGACATAGGATCTTGTGGCTCTCACAAGAGTCAGAGAGCTGACGAGATGGCTCAGGTAGTGAAGCATTTGCTACAAGGACATGAGTCCAACCCAAATCGCCCATATAAACCCTGTGCTGGGGAGGCAAAGAGAGGTGAGGACAGGCCCGCCAGCCTAGACTAACTATCAAGTCCCCGGTCCCAGTGAGAGATTGTCTCCAAAAGAACTCCAAGGATTATAGCTTTCAATGAATGATATCCGAAGTTGACCTCTGGCCTCTATGCCCATCAGTCTGTACTTACCCAGTGTGACAGTGTAACTGTAAGCCAGTGTACCAGTCCTGCTTTTCAGGGAAGGAAATAGGCTGAGAGCTTGCTTTGCTCATTTACTTTTGTGAGACCAAAACAAGAACAATATACGTTGCAGGTTGAGGGTTCTGATTGCAGTTAGGCCATTACAAATAAGTGTCTGTTTGACCTGTGTGGGTTAAGGCTTCTATTTGTAATTAACGATAATTTCCTGTTTCTTAGATCTGATGTAAACTGAAAAACACGTTTCTCAGCCTACACTAAACTTGTGACCCCATTCACGTGACCTATATCCTTCCCTTTGTTCCTTCCCTTTCATTGTATCTTTCTAACAATGTATCTTTCTAACAATGTATCTTTCTAACAATGTATCTTGCTAACAGCTGAGTCTCTTGCCCTGTCAACTCCTTATTTCTCCTATGAAAGGGACTTCAAGAGGCTAGCAGGAGCTGCTTTCTCAAATCTTGACTTAGGGTAAGACTGCTGACTCACCAGTCTCGGCTGCACCCTCAAATACAGCTTGCTTTGATTGAACAATCGTGGCTTTGATCTTTTCTTAACTTTACCACTTTGGCTGGGCATCTTGGCGGTTGTGAGTGGCGCTATCCTCAGCCCTCCCTGTGGAAGCCAGGGTGAGGCTCTATGAGCACAGATGAAGACAGGGAGGGGTGGTCTTTTTAAAGGGGCAGGAACCCAGGCCAACCTACCAGGGAGTTGAGAGAGACAGAGGAGACTCCCACAGGTGGTTCTAAAGTGGCATCAGGGAATTTAGAAGAGTTGAGGAGACAGAAAGGACCAGCCATGTCCCCTCCTCCTTGGCCTCCTGGAGTCCTGGCTGAGAGGAGAACATCAGAGAGAAGTGACTGAGACCCAACGGGTCCCTCCAACCTGTTCCTCCCTCAAGAATCAGGAGGTCCAGCTCTGTGCCTGAGGCCCCAAGATGGTAATACTACATTACAGCTTGGCTAGGCTAAGAGAGGCCCAGAGCTAGGAAAGCAAATGTTCTTTATGGTGAGTGTTGGCGATGTGTTTGAGTTCCTGGGCTGGGCACAGAGAGCGCTCAGCAGTGCAGAAGGCTATCATCCAGTCTCCTAAAACCTTAAGCAGAGGAAGAAGCTCTTCTTGGAGGCCAGGAAGTCTAGATTTGAGGCCCCAGACCTTCCTGCTGGGTAAGTGATGGACATGTGACATGCTCACGATGATGCAATTTAACTGTTGACCAGACACAGCCCACAGTCACTTGGAAGAGAGTTTCTCAGAGGCATTTTCTAGATCGGGTTGGCCTATGGGTGTCTGTGGGGGGTTATCTTGATCACCCTGCTAGGACCTAGATTGTATATGAGCAGAGAAAGCAAGTTTAGCAATGAGCATGCATGCATGTATTCCCTATCTCAACTGTGGATATGATGTGGCCAGCTGCTTCAAGCCCCTGCCTTGGTGTCTTCACCTAAATGATGGCCTGGATTTGGGAGCTGAAACAAACCCATTTTCCCCTAAGTTGCTTTTGTCTGGATATTTTAACACATGGTGGTGGATTGAATGAAAATCCGCCCCCCCCCCCATATGTTCACAGGAAGTGGCACTATTTAAAAGGATTAGGGCCTGTGGCCTTGTTAGAGAAAGTGTGTCACTGAGAGGTGGGCTTTGAGGTTTCAAAAGCTCAAGCCAGGCCCAGTGGCTCACTCTGTTTTCCTGCTGCCTGCTGATCCAGGTGTAGAACTCTTGTCTTCTTCTCCAGCACCATGTCTGCCTGTGTACCACCATGCTTCTCATCATGATGACAACGGACTAAACTTCTTAACTGGAATCCCCAATTACATGCTCTCCTTTATGAGTTGCCGTGGTCTTCTTGGTGTCTCTTCACACCAATAGAAACCCTAACAAGACATAAAGCGCCAGAAACGAAATCAAGACAGTCCCCATCAAAGCCCTTCCTAAGGGCACCTCATTCCATTCTTGAGGAGGAGTCCTTGGGGCCGGATCACCTCTGAAAGGTCCCTGTCACCACAGGAACCCATCCCTACTTGCTCCTGCTGATTCTGTTGAGAGGCCTGAGTCATATACACAGGTGGACGGTGACAATCTGGGAGTATTCTTGGGATCATGTGTCGCAGCTTCCTGGGTCTGAGCTGAGTGTTGGATGACAAGATGTGACTGAGGGAAACAGCCAGGCTGACATACCTCTGGGGACACACTTCTGAGGTCATGTTTCCTAAATGGAATGGTGTTTGAATCATATCCAAGCTCTCTTTGGTTCCTGTTGCATGTAGCTTTTGCTACCCCACCTAAGCTCTGAGAACTAGCCGTGCTACCAGCCCCCACCCCGCTTCCTTTGAATCCATGGATAAAAGACACAGACACACAATTGTTCAATTTCAACTTGCCTTTGGACACAATTGTTGGGTGCTACTATCTCCTGCCTGGAAAAGTGTGCCTTTAACAATATTCTTATCTTCGCACCTCCCACCTGCCCTAAACCTTAGTTGCTAAGATACATCAAATCCCTGCTAAACACCCCTGACCACCTGCTGAGGCTGCCTGTAGCCTCTGCTCCTCTTGAGACCTCACACTAGCTGCTTGGATTTTTCTCTCTCCTCCCTTTCGTCTGTCTCTTTTCTACCCGGGACCTGAAAAGTCCCGCCTATTCCTTCTACCCAGCAATTGACCCATAGCTTATTTACTGACAGATCAAGAATCACTTGGAGAACAGAACAGCATCAGAACCACCCCTACAGGTTCCTACATTGCAAATCCCCCACTGCTCTAGGAAGAGGACTGTGAAATTGAAAGCCCCAGAGTCTAGCCCATGCTCTCCTCTCTGGGCTCCAGTCCACTCCCAGTCCTTCAACTTGCACAAGCTTAGAGTTCTTCATGGCCCTCCAAAGTCCCTTCTGCCACAGTGCCTTGGTATACACTGCTGATTTTGACAGAAAACTTCCTGCTCACTCTTCAAAGTCTGTCTCAGCCCCCCCCCCCCGTGACCCCAACCCCCTGTCACACACGTCTTCCAGCCTCATGGAGCCTTTCTTCTCAGTCCCTGTGCCTGTGCATTCATTTGTGGGAGATCCCATCTTGTCTAGAGCTCCATAGGGCAGTGTTGGGGTTCACGGTGTGAAAGTTGTCTTTCTAATATTCATTTGTGGTATTGTTATTTTCATGGCTCATCACCTGCCTCAGTACTTTGTAAACATACAACTTCCTCACTCACTGATTGGCTTAATAAAGAGCTGATGGCCACTAGCTGGGCAGGAAAGGGAAGAGGGGAGACTTCTGGGCTGAGAGAGGCCTACAGAGAAGAAGCAGAGATGGGAAATTCACCAGAGTGACACCAGGAAGGGACAGGTGCTGGGACGGAGAGAGGGTCAGGGGAGGAAAATGGGCAAAGTAAAGGGGGGAGGGGGAGAGGTGTGTGTAATCCGGCCACATCCAAGAATAGTCAGGGTTAGTTTCTTGACATAGCTGAGAGTCTGCCCACCTATAATGCCTAAGTTTTTATAAATAATAAGTCTCCTTGTCTTTATCCACCCAATTACAGGTCCAAGAAACCCCCCTATAGCAGAGTCCATATTGCTTACTTCTTCCAATATGGCGGCTAAAGGGTATGTCTTAGACCCTAAGTTTCTGTTTGCCTTAGGGTCTGTACCTAAGAGATATCAATACCAGCCATAGGAAGAGAGGCCAAGGGGTTTGGATGTAGAGGAATCTCTGATAGGAGTGGGGGTGACGGCAACAAAGAGACCAGGGACTCGTTGATGCTGAGGAGGATGTAGACCCAGGTTCTCCTGCCAATCAGCCCTGCCAGCTGCACAGTATGTTGTGAGCTAAGAACTGCAGTGTCACGGATGTGAGTCCCTTGTAACTTCCCTATGTGAGCCAAGCATCCCTAGAAGGACAGACACCGCCCCCCATACCCCCAGAATCTAAAACTGGGGAGATCAGGCCGCTCTCCTCCCATCTGCCTCCGAAGCTCATTTCCTGTTTCATGGCTTTAGAAATAGACCTGCCTCACTGAGCGAGAAAAGGCAAGTCAGCTCAGCTGCGAGGGCTCTGCGTGTGCGCTAGCCTGGGAGACGAGGATATTTCGGGAGCCAGATGTCTGCGTGGGTGGAACTGCTCAAGTCTGCACAGCTCAGCGCCTAGATACTGCCGAGTCAGCGATTCCTTTTACATCCAAGACCCCTGGTCTTTTCCCTTTGACAGGTATTTATTGATGACTCTTAGGTGCAGACTCTGAGGTAAGCAGAGAACTTAGAGCCTATCAGGGACACTGTCTCAGAGAGACATAAGCTGATCATGGATGACCCCCAATGGGGAATTCATTCGTATGTCCCGCAGTCTTACTGAAAGCCTTTAACCACTGTGTTGGGAAAACTTATCAAAATATCACACGCTCTTTCCCATGTAGCCCCAGCTAAGATGGGAGCTAGCAGGATCTAGATACCCACAAATGAGGGCACAGCCACACACTCTATCAAGAAAGGCTCCTGCTGCCGGGAAAATGTGTACTGGGGGGTTATGGTCCCAAATCAAGTGAACAGGTCAACCCAGAAACACCTACTTCTTCGCACCCATCCCCACCTGGTCCTGGAGTGCTTCTATCTGATGGGGTTGGAGTAGAAACCACTTCAGGACCTTCAGCGAACCATGGCAGACTTCCAACTTGAGCACTTGCCCTGCCACGCCCCGCTCAGCCCCACCCACCAGCTTCAGGCCCAGCTGGGTCTTCTCCAGGCTGCCCTCCTCAGTGCCTGTTTCCACACCGGTGTCCTCCTTCTGGCACCCAGCCTTGGGCTTGAGCTGCTGTGTGACCTTGGGCAGATCACTTGACTTCTCCAGGACCTTGCTTCTCCATGTCAAATGGGGACAGTCATGGCAGGAAAGACCACCTGACTTTCTGTGTCATCCCCCGCCCTCCCCGGGGAAGAGAATCTTCCCAGGCAGGAGCTGTCTTTTTTGAGTCAGGCCAACGCTTGCTAACTCCAGCTGTACTTTCTCAGTTCCACTTTGCTGTGTGCCAAGAACCAGCCGAAACGTCAGAAACGCAACTTCGAAGGCACGAAAGGATTAAAAGCAAACACTGTTGGTGGTTCCTGCATTTGGCTATCCAGCCAGCAGAGCTATCCGCCATGTTCTTGGCCCTGGGATAGCTGCTTTACCCTGTGGCATAAGCAGGGGCACAGGGCATGTGCATGGCCATACATAAATGCTGTTCTGCCAAGGGTGATGATAATGCTGGTGATAATGATCATGGTGGGGATGGTGATGATGGTGGTAAGAATGCTGATGGTGGTAAGGATGCTGATGGTGATAGTGATGCTGATGGTTATGGTGGTGGTGAATTTTTGCGATGACGTAATGGTGATGATGATGATGGTGGTGGTGGTGGTAATTGCGTGCACATTCAAGTCACTAAGTACCAGCCTTTTTCCACTGGCTCATCTCTCCCAGCCTGTCATCAAGGAGGATGCTTGCTCCTTCTGGGTTAGCTAATCATATGACCCACACCTTCTGGTCATGTGACCCACACCTTCTGGTCATATGACCCCCATTGAAGCTCTTTTCAGTCAGGCCAGTGTTTGCCACTTATATGAGATGCTTTTTAATAGTCAAATTCTTAGAAGTAAAAAGTAGAATGCTGGCCCCAGGGCCTGGGGAAAGAGAAAGTAAGGAGTTTCAGAGGTGTGTGTGTGTGTGTGTGTGTGTGTGTGTGTGTGTGTATACACCCCTGCCACAGTGTCCACATGGAGGTCAGACAATAATCTGTGGCTTTGGTCTTCACCTTCTACCTTGTTTGGGATGGGGGTCTCTTTGCTGGTTCTTCCCTGTGCACACCAGGCCAGCAGCCCAGGGACTTCTCCTGTTACTGCCACCAGCGTCCCTGCAGGAGTGTTCAGATTACAGGTGAGTATATGAGTTCTGGGATTTGAACTCAGGTCCTCAGGAACTTTTACCCCCTGAGCCACTCCCCCAGGCCCGAGTCCTAGAGATCAGACTGCTAGCATGCACACAGAGACCACTACTGTAGATATCACTGAAACAAGGTCAAAATAGTGAAGTTTATGGTGTCCGTGTTTATGATATATATGTTTATGGTATGCATGTCCAACCACAATAAAAATAGTGAAGTTTATGGTTGAACACACACACACACTATATATATATATATATATATATATATATATATATATATATATATGTTCAACCATAATAAAAATGGGCTCCAGCTCTCTGAATCCACACTCGAGATTCAGGATCTAACCTAACTGAACTCAGAGTCAAGAAGAAGTCGGTGAGTTTCTCCTTGGAATGTGTCTGCAAGGACAACTCCAGAGATAACTGACAGAGGGAGCACCCACCTTGGACTTTGATGTCTTTCCTGATACTCTCTACACTCTCAGAGGGGGCTCCTAAACACACAAAGCAAGTAGACCAGGCTGAGAGTGCAGACAGGACCACATCTCCTAAGCCACAGAGCCACAAGTGCATCCTGTGTATAAACCTCATGGTACTTGGGAGAACCCACTCTCCAGGGATAGAAGTTTCCAGAAGCTGCCTCTCCAGCAACAGAGGCCTCGACCCTGGAAGCTCAAGCTCTGAGGACAAACAGCTCTCAAATCCCAACCTCAAACTTCCAGGGTCGCATCTTCACCTAATAGTCCCAACGCTAGAAAATAATTGAGTTCGAAATCAGGGTCTTAGATTCTCAAGCCTTACATTTTTTTTTTATTTTAATTGTCTTTGCTTGTTTGTTTGCTTTGAAACAGATTCTTTCTATGCAGCTCAGAATTGCCTTGAACTAGAGGCAATCCTCCTGCCACCGTCTCTCACGTGCTTAGATTAGAGCCAGCATACCCAGCTCAAGTGAATTTCAGCACTGTAACATACTGAGTGAGAGGATATCACAGAATCTGAGCTTCACAGGGGAGTGCAGACTTGGCATCTCCAGTGCTGTACAGGTCCACCTGCTAGGCGTCCAACCCACAGCCATGTTCCAAGCAGCTTTCAGACACCAGTTCATACTTCATACTACTAAAAAGTGGGGAGCCCCTGGCCTGGTAAAGCCCTATCCTAGCCTCCCACAGCTCTGCCTCCTTGCCCTGTTCCTCTATTGAACACTTGTTTCTTAACTACACAATATTTGTCTTTTGTCTCCTTCAAGCATAAACAGGAGCCACGGGGAGGCTCAGCCTGCTTTGCTTGACATTGCACCCCCAGCCCTGGGCCTGGTACAAAACAGGTGCCCAGTTGGTATCCATCAAATGAATGACTATGTTAGTGAATGAATGGGACAGAGGACTGTGGGGACTGTTTCCTTCCTCTGAGGCTATAAGGAAGCCCCCAAGCCACAACACACACCCCCCGAAAGGCTGTGAGCATCAGCATCACTCTGGGGACCTGAGACCCTGCCGAGCACACAAGAATGAGGGGTGAGACGAGACATGAGTCTTCCCCACACCTGCCTTGATCCACTAGGGTTCAGAAGGGCTATGTAGCTGAGTCGAGCAGGCTCCGACAGACAACACACCCACAACAGGCAGGCATAGTGGACCATGAGTGGTCAGCCCATCATGTTCTTTTACCGGTGCACAAGGTGTTCTCAGGGGACATCCCCCACAGACCACAGAGCAGTCTCAATCCGGGGCGGAGGAACTTTGTGTACATGGATCTGGTATAAATCCCGTCTCCCTCCCTGCTCCCAGAGACTCCCGTGTATGACTCTTACATTCCCTGTGTCTCAGCTTCCTCCTTTATAAACCAAGGATGACAACTTCTGCCTTGGAGGCTGGTGTGGAGCCAAATCAGAGACGGATGGAACAAGGCCACAGTGGGTGTTAAATATGTTCTTCAGGCCCATGGGTGCTAAAGTGTGTCCCACTTAGGTGCTGACAGATCTGGCCACACACACACCCACTCTGACAGTTCGGCAGCTTCCATCACCAGACCCTCTGGATGGGAGAAGGAAGGGCACAGAAGACATTGATGTCCAAGCTGTCTGCTGTGCAGCTCAGGTTACCGCACCTCCCTGACCCCCAGTGTCTTCTTCTATCACATGAGAATATGGTACCTCCTGAACAGTGTGGTGGGGAGTCATGAAGGAGTACAGAGTGGGCATTACTCTGGCCTAAAGGCATGGGGACAAAACAGGAGATGAGAACTCAGAAGCCTGAGGCAGGACCCTCTTGTTAGCCCAAGCTCTCTCTACCTCAGGGACACTCTCCACCATCATGATCTTTCACCATATTATATTTTCTGTAAAACAGAATTATGTTCTAACTAGGGATGGTGGTCAGGGTCATTCAAGACCCCCAGAGTTGAATAGGGTCTGGGGAGGCAGATGAGGTTCACCTTTGTCAAGTGTGGGAGCTCAGTCAACATGCTGAGTGACATCCCTCTGGGAGCAAACACTTAGAACTGATGCCATGACCTACACTCTGCATCTTAAAATTGAGAGGAAGGAGGAGGAAGAGGAAGAAGAGGAGGGAGAGGAGGAGGGAGAGGAGGAGGAAGAAGAGGATAAGAAGAGGAGGAGGAGGAGAAGGAGAAGAAGAGGAGAAAGAGGAGAGGGAGAGGGAGAAGAGGAAGAACAAGAACAAGAACAAGAACAAGAAAAGCGAGTGGAAGAAAGAAAGAAAGAAAGAAAGAAAGAAAGAAAGAAAGAAAGAAAGAAAGAAAGAAAGAAAGAAAGAACAAATGAATCTTTGGGCATCAGGAAGGGGGAAAGCCCAGACTGGCTTTACAAAACCCCACCCTCCCTGGCTGCCACAGCAGGAAGCCAGGGTGTAGAAAGACCAGAAGCCACAGGAGAGAAGACCCTCAGATGCTCAGGGGAACCTAAGGCTGGGTGTCCCACCTCAGGACAGCAAGTAGAGCCTGGCCTGGAGCCTTCTTGGGGGCGTCAGATAAAGCAGCTCAGACAAGTGGCCTGGCATTAATTCCTTTCCCCCGGGAACCTCGGCTCTCTCTACATCTGACTCTGCATAATTCCTTGAGGCAAAAGCCTCTGTCCACACTGCTGGAACCATGCACAGTACTGGGTCAAGGAGAGCAGGGAATGGGAGTATGTGGAGGACACTGGGAAGCCTGCTAGGAGGGTCTAGATAGAGGTGGTTAAGGTACCTATGGCCGTGGCTGGGGACATCCTGCAATTAGGACCCTAGGCCTGTCACCTTTACTTCCCTCCTTCATCCAGAGGCCAGGACTCCTTTTCTCCAGTAGCCGTTGACTTGCAGCTAGCCTAACAAACAGGTCACTCCTTCTTGGCACCTCAGCTGCATTGTCTGGAAAATGCACCGGTAATCCCATAGACTCAGTCAGACATGGGGAATGGTGACAAATAAAAGACTTTAGAAAGGAAACAAAACCTGTTCCCACACACATGCATGAACTTCCACTGCACACGAGTGCACACACACACACCATATATAAATGTGCAAACAGACACACATATGTGTGTGTGCAGATGCATATATAGACACATGCACACCAACACACACACAAAGATGCACACACACACTCATACACAGACACACACACACACATAGACACAAATGTAGACAGGCAAATAGACACACAGAGATAGGTAGGCAGACAGATACACAGACACCTCAGAAAGGGGATGTGATCTATAGGTGTCATGCTTCCTGCAAGATTTTCACACCCTGCTGAGTAACCTTGATTCTGGAGGTAAAATGTTCCAGCTTTAGCCTGCCTTAGTTTCCACAGCCTAGGGAACGTAGAAGGTTCCATGAGCCAGACCTGGGTTGAAACTGTGGCTGTGTGTCTCAGTCTTGTGACACAAGTTGTGGGCTGTCTGTGCCTCAGCTTCCTCATCTGTGTGATGAAGACAGCGGGCCTCACAGACACTGAAGTGAAGCATGCAGTGGGGAGCTGGGACTCAGCACTGTATGGGGCTCTGTCCTCCCCCTCCTCCTCCTCTGCTTCCTGGGGCTCTGTCCTCCTTCTCCCCCCTCCTTTCTTGTCCTCTCCCTCCCACCCCATCCTCCTTATCTTTCCCCGCACATATTGAATTTTATGTAATTGGGATCATAGAATTTATTCAGCTATTCAGAAGTTTTTTAAGCTCACTATATATCATCAGCATTTCCCCACACCATCGAAAATTCCTCAAAAGCCTGATGTTAATAGCTCCGTAATTGCACCTCATTTAGATGCGCCATCGTTTACCCACATCCCTCCGCTGTCAGGTTCTCGGAGGACTGTGGGGGTTTTCTCACACACATTAGTTGATGATCCTTTGGGGTGTGTCTTGCTCAAGTTGCTGCCCTCCTCCTTCAGACAGACACCTACAGATGGGGTCAGAGCATCTTGAGCAGCAGAGCCAGACCCAATCCAGACACATAACCCCAGTTGCTTTCCTGAAGTTGTTCTGTTGCTTCCCTGCCAGCCAGCTAAAGTGCCTGTCACCCACCAGAGCCTAGCTCTGGGCTCCCAGAGCCCTGAATACCTGCCCTTGGAATCTAGAACAAGATACAGCCGCTGGGGGAGGGCAGCGCCTGCAGAGTCAGAGGTTCTCTCTCCCACCTGCCCTCACTGATGAGTGCTTCACATGCCCTGTCTGTACTGGGTCCCTTATTTATCTATCTGTCTCATCAGCTTGCCAGCTGATATCTGTCTTCCTGACCCATGCAGATCTATCCTGGCACACAGTAGGTGTTTGATGAAAGAATGAAAGTGTGTTGAAACTGAAACTACAAAGTGTTCCTTAAACACACACATACAGATACACACGCACCCTCACACACACACATACATGCACATTCACACACATATACATGCCTACATAAATCCACTCATGCATATACATAGATATACATGCACACACAAATACACATATGCACACACATATATGCAAACATGCATGTACATATATATGCTCACATATTGACTTGCATACATACACACTTGCATACCTGAATACATACACATGTTCATACACAAACATACATACTGGTGCACACACAGAGTCCACATCATCTCCTCACCCAAACCCCGTTGCTTGCTTCTTTCTTCCCTTCACATTCTGCCAGAAACAACATGGAATGATAGAGAAGACAGCCAGCGTTTCAGCTACTCTATCATCGTCCCTCAGTTTCCCCTCATTGAAACTGGGACTACAAGGCTTTTTCCAAGGATTCAGTGTGAGGATGAACTGGAGCATTGGAAGAATGCTAAAATTTCCCAACTTCTGAACATTAGAAAATGCAGGTCCCGAGTCTTGTTGCAGTAGTTGGTTCTGGGTTATGGTACCGCCATCCCTGGACATGATGGGTATCCACCAGTCAGCAAGAACCCTCTCACATACTCCTTTGCCTCTTATAACCAGGGAAGTGAGGCTCTGCTGCAGGAGACCTGGGAGAGGGAATTGTGTAAAGTGAACCTCTGACATCATAGCCTCCAGGTATGCACAAGTCCTCCAGGGGCAGGTGAACTCTCTTCTCCAGTGTGGTGCCGCTCCTACCTGGAGCATGGAGCATGGCACCTCAGTCTCGTGACTGAAGAGAGAAGCTTCCGTTCACTGCTCTGTCCTTCTCAGCATTGTGACAGGATGTCATCTCTGATGGAGGACCTGTGGTTGTAGCTCAGCGCACTGGACCATTCTCTGTTCCCAGAGAGTGGCCCAAGCCTGCAGTAGGAGCCTCATGAAGTGAAGGCATTTAGGGGTCTATTACAAGAGAACCTCCTTACCCTATTTATACTACAAAAGGCCCAGGAGTGTGAGAGGACTCCTGCTGAGCAATGGGAGCACTCTCCAGCCCCAACTCTTACAACAGGACTTGGAGCCTGTGTTTTCTAATTTTCAGAAGTCTGGAATGATTTTAAATCTCAGAGCTTTTCTTTATTATCCCATCAACAACATTGAAGCTTCGAGAGAGCCAAAAAACAAATGAACAAACAAATAAAATAAACACAACCCTGCCTGTAGCTCAGCTGTGCCCAGAGGCTGCCTGGCAGAAATTCTTGTCCTCATGAACTGATACACTCCCTTGGCCTGATAGCCCAAGCCCACCATGACGTGGCTCTGGTTCATCCAGCCTGCAGTTTCTGACCCTGGCTCTGACCTCTGGCAACAGTGGGTTCCTGATGAGCCATGTGAGTCTCAGTTTACCCATCTGCAGCATGAGAGCTAATATACCATCTTAGAAGGCTCTCTGGAGCCCAGTGCTACACGGGCTTCAGATGTGTTCTGTCAGTGTAAGCACTGGGCAGTACTGATCAGAACAAGCAAGCATTCGTTAACTGTGAACTCCTGTCCCATGCACACTGCCAGGGCTTGGGTATTGTCCCCCGGAGGGAGTATGCATTGGAAGCTTGGCTCCAGTGTGGTGATGTTAGGGCTGGTGAGAATGTTAGAAGATGGGACCTCATGTGTTCATTGGGGGAGCTGTCATTGGAAGAAACTGAGGCCATTCTTATGGGATTCTTATTGTGCTGAGCCCTGATGGGACAAACAGACTCTCTGCCATTCTCTGGATCCCTATCCCAATACATAACACCTGCCTCATCCCCCACCACACACACACACACACACACACACACACACATACCACAAATACACATACCCCACACACCACACATACCACATACACACCACACATCACATACACACACACATATACCACAGACACACATACCACATATACACACACACGACACACACCACACACATCACACAGACACACATACCACACACACCACATACCACACACACACACACACACACACACACACACACACACACACTACACATCACACACACACATACCACATATGCACACATACCACACACCACACAGACACACATACCACACACACACCACACATCACACACACCACAATCACACGCATACACACACACACATACCACATATACACACACGCCACACACCGCATACCACATACCACACACACACACCACATACCACACACATACAGCACACATCACACACATACACACACACACACCACACACACACCAAACATCACACACACACACACACCACATACCACACACACACACCACACACCACACATCACACACACACACACACACACACACACACACACACACACCACATACCACACACACACCACACACACACCACATATCACACACACATACCACATAGACACACACCACACACCACACACCACACATCACACACACACACACACACACACACACACACACACACACACACCACACATCACACACACACACACACACACACACACACACACGTTTCTGCCATGACACCATTCGCTACGAAATGACATGGTTGGGCCCTCTCCAAAGCTGGGATCAGACTGCTTGGATCTTCTGCCTCCAACACTGTGAGCCAAATAGCATGCTCTTTTCTTTTTTAAGTGTCCCAGCTTGGGTATTTTTTTTCATAGCACACAAAACTACAATAATCAGAAAACCAAAGATGTATAAGGAAAACAAGCATGGACACAGTGCTTTCAAAGCAACTGCAGAGTGACACACACCACAGCGGGGTGACACAATGTGAAGCTGATCAGCCGTCAGAACCTGCTGTCTGACCTGGGCCAACTTCAGAGCTGTGACCCCTGAGCAGGTGGCCAGGGCCCTCCACACTGTGGCAAGTGAACATCTTGATAATTCCCCATTAATTCTTCAAACAGGAAACAACCAGACACCATGTGGACTGAGATAATTGGTGCATAAACACGAAGCTTTAATTGGGCTAATATGTAGGAAGTTCTGTGGTCAGCTAGCTCCCTCCCTTTGGGCTAACAGCATGGTGGGAGTTTGTACAGGGGCTGGGCAAGGGAAAGTGAGGTGAGAGCTGAGGTTAGGTCCCATGGTCAGCCCTGAGTGTTCATTCCCAGTGATCTAAAGACTTCCACAAGTTTCTATCTCCTAAAAGCTCTTCTATTTCCCAATAAGGCCATACTAAACTGAGGGCCTATAACTCATAGATCTTTGGGGGAATCTTTCAGATCCAAACTATAGTGTTTCCAAAAGCCACGAGGAGATAGAGGGTCCTCCAAGGCAGACATGGCAACCATGAAACCATGCCTCTCACCTCAAATAGCAAGAACTTGACTGAGAGCTCACCTGGAGTCACCCTGGGTGATGACAGTCCAGACTGAGGAAGAGGCACGAAGCCAAAGGCATCCATAGCTGGGCTTGGAAATCATTTTCTGTCTTAGGTGAGCCTGGGGCTTTCCACACTAGAAGATCCACTCAGCAAGGCACTGCAGCCGCCATATTCTCCCTGGGGTTTGCACAGGCCCCACCAGCTTCTCCTCCTTCCCCTTTTCTTTCTCCCTGTAACAAACAGCCTCACTTAAAAAGCCATCTGGGAGGATGGATGGCCCAGGCACATTTTGTAGAATACATTTCGGGGAGAAGAGCCAAGAAATTAAAGTCGCAGCACTTAGGACTCCAGTCTCATTAGGCCCCGTAACTCTGAATGTGGGGATTGTATTTCTGAGTTAGATGGATACTCTCCACCCCCACTGCCTGATGTTGTGAGCTCATTCTCACTTGTCTTGCAGAGGCCTGGCCCTCATATTCCAGGTTCATTTCCTCATTTGAGTCTCCATTGTAAGATTTGGAGAAGACACAAACCATATCCACGATGGTCCTGTAGATTGAGACTTACTTAGGACCTTTGGAAGACAATAAAAGTCCAACAAAGCCATACAGGTGGGACCTTACCCACGTGGGATTGTGGCTTTTACAACAAGAGAAGGTAACTGGTGTAGCATGTAGTTCATACTACCCAGCTTTAAGCTCCTGGCCAACAGCACTAACCAGCCCCACCCAGGTTCCCTCGGATCTGTGGGTGAAAGACACATACCTTTAGTCCTAGCTCAACACACTAAATCTGACCTCAGCTTAGTTGGATTTCTAATCTCCTGCCTGCTTCCACAGGCCTAGTTAGGGAAGCAGCCAAAGGCCACTCCACCTGAGATCTCACATGCCTGGTGGCTCTTTCTCTGTCTTTCTTAGTCAGGGTTTCTATTCCTGCACAAACATCATGACCAAGAAGCAAGTTGGGGAGGAAAGGGTTTATTCAGCTTACACTTCCATACTGCTGTTCATCACTGAAAGAAGTCAGGACTGGAACTCAAGCAGGTCAGGAGGCAGAAGCTGATGCAGAGGCCATGGAGGGATGTTCTCTACTGGCTTGCTTCCCCTGGCTTGCTCAGCCTGCTCTCTTATAGAACCAAGACTACCAGCCCAGAGATGGCACCACCCACAAGGGGACCTCCCCCCTTGATCACTAATTGAGAAAATGCTTTACAGCTGGATCTCATGGAGGCATTTCCTCAACTGAAGCTCCTTTCTCTGTGATAACTCCAGCCTGTGTCAAGTTGACACAACACTAGCCAGTACACCCTCCAAAGCATGTCGAATCCTTTCCGACTGGCATGTCTGCTAGCCTGCCTGTGGGAAAACCTGAAGTCCCATCTATTTCACCCAGCTCATTGGCCAATAGCATCTTTAGTGATTGATCAAGAACCAGTTGGGGAGCAGGGCCCTCAGTGTTCACACACAGACTCCTGATCAGGGCATCGGAACCACCCCCTACAGCTCACCTTTTCTGTCCAATTAAAAAACAAAACAAAACACCTTTTTCTTAGATATAAATTGAACAAAACCATAATTAAATTATGTAAATTACAAAGTATGATATACAATTAACATCCAGTCCATCATATTTGTCAATTAGATGAAGTACTCGACCATCGTTTCTAACTTAAACAACTCTATCGCTGAGTTATGTTTAGATTTTAGCCTGTAACATCATCTGAAAGCCATGTCTTCTACTCTATAACCTCTCTCCTGATGCCAAACAACTTGAGTTTGATTATGAGACTGTAACCTGTCTTCAACCCTGTCAGAAATCCGAGAATGCATTAAATATTGCCAGAGTATATAGGAAATACTGAACATGGCTTCCAAAACTCAAACAATTATAGAAACAGCTGAGTACCTGGACAGCCCCTGATTTCTCATAATGTCGGAGCATCTGTCTTCAGCCTTCTGGCCCAGAACCATCTGGCAGAACTTTCATGAAGGAGGAAATATGAAGGACCAGCTTACCCTGTCTTGTAGAGCTGTACATTTTATAGTCTATGAATCTCACAGCCAGAATTTTAGTACCATTAAGATATTCATATAGACTGTGCAGGGTGCACAGATCAGTTAAAGATAAATTTCCCCCCGTGGCTCAGGTAAAATCTATAGATTTTAAGCTGAGGGCAGATTTAGGGGTCTAAACAAGGAGAAGGTAACTAAGGTCACTAAGTAAAGGGTAGAGTTAGAGGTGTTGAGCTGGGAGTGAAGATAAGGGCACGTTAGCTGCCACAGGCTTAGAAGTGCTCAGCCATTGAAAGAAAGCATATTAAAAATAAGTTCATGTGTATGTGTCTTTCATCCATGAATCTGGGTGGGGCTGGCAGTGTAAAGTGGAGTGTAAAGTGGGGTAGTAGTAACTACATGCCACAAACTGAGTGCGTGGCTCAGTTAGCATGGTACTTATATAGTCTGTTCCCAGTTGAATTCAGCACCACACAAACTGAGCATAGAGGTGCATCCATTAAACCTAGTACTGGGAAGGAGGAGGCAGGGGGATGAGAGGAGAGGCAGCCTCTGTCTATAGTGCTAACCAGACAGAAAAGATGTTGGAAGGAATGAGGATAGAGAGGCCCTTCTCAAGGCCAGGGATGTTCGAGGGCTTTCTAGGAAGTACAGAGTTGTTACTAAATGGCTTCCATGTCTTTGGGCTTGCCAAGAGGCAGTGCCTGAGAGTGCTGACAGAGACTGTTTGCTATTTGAGGTGGCAATCTCCAAGCAGCCAAGTGCTCAGATGCTGCCTGGCTTCTTGGCGGGGAGCCGTGAAGTTTGGGAAGAGAGGTAGGACTTTAATGAAAAGGGCAGTGGAACATAAAATGGAGAATTCTCAGCGTGGCCATGTAAAGAACAACAACAAAAGGCATATTTGAGTTATGGTCAGGTGACCGCTGATCAGGATTTCAGTAGAATGAGAACATTGGGTGAGGAGGGGCACGGGCATAGCATTACAGGGTCTAGAGAGTTGTATGGTACAGGCACAGGCTCTACAGCCAGTCTCTATGGCTGGGGGCTCTACCATTGAGTCTTTTCTTCTGGGTGAGATGACCGAGGCCACTGACCCAACCTAGGTCCGAGGGACAGTGAGGCCATCAGAGTGCTGTCATGCTTGGTGAGGTGGCAGGGTATGTCTCAGGGAACACTTGTGTTTGGATGTTCAAATGGGAACAGGAGGAGGTGACATTTAATGCCCATCACAGAGATGTCAGAACACAGCCCATCTGGTGGGTTTCCAGCCCACCTTTCCACTCATGAAGAGACAAGAGGCCTCTAGCCTCAGGCCAGGCATCCTGCCCACTATATGCTCTGGCTCTAGTAGAAGGAAACTCCTCCAGGATGGACTGGGAGATGTGGCATGGCATGTTGGAATCTGTTTGGAAGTGTCCCCAAAGTGTCATGCTAAGGGCTGATTCCCAGTAAGGCAGCATTCAGAGGTGACTGGGCCATGAGGCCTCTCACATCATGAGAGGATCAATCTGTGGATTGGTCCACAGCTCAGTGGACTGTTGGGAGGTGATGAAAGCTTAGCTGGTGAGTCCAGGTTGGAAGTAATAGATTGCTGGCCTCCTCCCTTCCCCTTCCCCTTCCCCTTCCCCTTCCCCTTCCCCTTCCCCTTCCCCTTCCCCTTCCCCTTCCCCTTCCCCTTCCCCTTCCCCTCCCTCCCCTCCCCTCCTCTCCCACCCCTTCCCCTCCTACCCACCCTCACTCACCTTCCCCTCCCCACATCTCTTTCTCCTCTATTCCCTCTCCTCTTCCCCCATCCTCTCTATTTCCTCCTCTCCTCTCCTCTCCTCTCCTCTCCTCTCCTCTCCTCTCCTCTCCTCTCCTCTCCTCTCCTCTCCTCTCCTCTCCTCTCCTCTCCTCAACCACAGGCTCGGATAACCTATTTCTTGATACACTCAGTCTGCAGGATCCGGTTATTGACAACAAAAAGCAGACTACGCATCATGCACCTCATACCCACCAAAGGCGCTGATGGATGGATGGATGAACCAGGAACAGGGTACACCTGTTCATGGCTTTCCTTTGGGTTGTTGTGTTCTGGTAGAAGCTGTCTGAAGGGCAACATCCAGCCATTTGGGGGGATGTTCAGTGTCCGGACTCAGAAGCTAATAAACAAGTACAGCTAAATGCAGTCACCCTGGGGAAAACAAGCCAGGGCGGGAGGGGTTCTGAGGACCTTCTCCCGCTGTGTGGGACAAGATTCAGATCTGGGGTCTGTGTGCTTCCGAGAACAGTAGGTGCTGGCTCCTGGTATAGCCTCTATCTTTTCTCCACCCAGAAAAAGAACTACATCCCTTCCCAGAAGAACCCCAGGAGAGGTATGGGTGAGCCCCAACCCCATGCCTACCCATCTCCAAAGGGGCGTTTCTATTCTGAATCCCTCCTCTACATTCCAGCCAGATAGGATCTAGCCTGAAAGTTCCTTCTGCCTCCCCTCTGGGATCCAAGCTTTCACGGTAACTTCCATGGAGGCTTTGAGGGTGATTTTATAAACCAAGTCACATGGGGTCACTTACAATTCAGTGCGACTTTGGAAACCTTGAGTCACCAAACTGCACTGAGGAGGTGGCAAGAGCCCACAGGTCTGTCTGCTGCTTCCTCCTCTGCCACCTTTTGCTGTCTCCTCATTACCAGGACACATCACACTTCCTGGGTCCTTTGTTAATCCATCCGTCACTTCCTCACCACCTCAAGCTCTTCGAACACTCTGTTCCTGATACTTAGGTCATGCTGCCCTTCCTCAGGGAGTCAGCCAGCTCCTTTGAGGGTCAAGTTAAATACTAGCTCCTAATACTCCTCCCCTAGCTGTTAGTTCTCCTTATTATCCTCCCTCATGTCTCTTAGTACACTGACTGTCCTCACTGCAGAGGTGGTGACACATATTGTGTGCCTCTTGTTTGAGAGGTCAGATCCTTTACTGACTCTAATTCCCAGGAGGGCAGCTCCTTGCCTCAGTCGTATCTTGCTCCCTGCCACACAGACAATGCTCAGGAATAGCCCAGAGCAGTGTGTGAAATCTAAGATCAGCAGTGGAGAGAGAGAGAGAAAGAGAGAAAGGGCTGGGCTCTTTAAGCGAAACAGGGATAGCACAGTGGCAATGATTGTTTTTATTTGGGAGATGTTTTGTTTTATCTTTTAATAACTCTCGTCGCATAATCAGCTGGTAATTACAGCTTCCGCCTCTGGATTGTGCCTCCCTGGCTGTGCCGGGTGGTGGGAACTGGTTCATATTTAATCTGCCTTTGAGCGGGAGTGCTCCCAAGGGAGCTAGCTCTTGTGGGGTGTGAGGTTTAATTCTCAGGGATGTTAATTAGAACAAAAAACACCCGAGCTCCAAGCAGGGCTGCTGGGCCCCTGGTGACTAGAGCAGAGCCCTCCCCTGTCCCCCCCCCCCAGCCTGAATGCCTCCCCCACCTCCCACACACCCAGCACCACATCCACCTGCCTATTTCCCAGGTAATTCTCAGTCCTGCCCTGAACCGGGCAAAAGGCTGGCCCTTCCTCACCTAGGATGCCTCTGCCCATCTGCCAGGAAGCCACCCAGCCACCACCAGCTAAAGGAGACTTGACTAACACATGTAACTGTTGTGCTTCCAGCTTCCTGGACGCTCCAGGTAATGAGGAAGCAGAGGGTGGTGTGAGAGAGAAAGGCCGTTACTGACTAGTTCGCTCCATTGCCCATCCGAAGTGGACAGGGCTCCTCTCTACTCACCCCCCTCATCCTCTCCTCTCTCCACTGCCTGGGTCTGTTCTCACCAGTTGCGTTCCAGAGAGGAGCCCTACCCCGGGCCAGGTTGCAGAGACCAACTTTGAGCTGTGGTTCCCTCCATCTCTGGATGGCACTATGCTATAGGGCAGAGCGGGAGCCATGTTCACTAGTGGACAGGAGAACCCTGGTTTCTCCTCTCCCCATATGGGGTCCACTGCTTCCTTGGAATACATAATTTATAGTTATGTAGGGGAAGCCCAAAGCAAAGGCTGCTGAGACCCTCACAATGTACGGACTGTATGCACCTCTGTCCCGGGAGGAGAGAAGACTGTCCCTAGGAGGAGTGGGCTGGGAAGGAGGAATGAACTGTGAGAAACCAGGATTCTTCAGTCCTCTTAGTGAACATGGCTCCCCTTCCACCCTATAGCAAAGGGTCTTCCAAGATGGAAGGAATCGAAGCTCAATGTTGGTCTCTGAAACCTGGCCAGGGGCAGGGCTCCTCTCTGGAACTAAGCTGCATGAAATGGGTGATGAGGAAAGGAACCCTTGGGGAGTCTCAGACGCCACATGCGGAGACAAGCTCTGATCCTGAGGGTTGGGGACAGGAAGTTCTGGGGAGACTGTTTGGGGGGTTTATTATTTACTTATTTATTTTATTATTTTTTATATATTTGCTTTTACTTTTGATTTTATCTTTGAAACAGAGTCTTATTTCATACACCAGGCAGGGCTTGAAGCCAGAGATCTAGCTGCTTCTGCCTCCCAATTGATAACTGCTGGGATCAAAGGTATCTATGCATCATCATGCACCTGGTTTAATATATTTAAAGAATTTCATATGTGAGAATACTATATTGATATCATTTATATCCTTCTTCTCCCTAAACTTTTTCTCCATCTCTTCCTTAATCCCATTCCCTCTCAGATTCATCATACATACATACATTATACATACATCATATATATATATATATATATATGAACCTATTGTGTCTGTTCAGTGTTTTCCACATGTACATGTGACTAATCACTTGGGATTGGATAACCTACCAAGGACAGCTTGTATTCCCCTTAAAGAAAGCTGATTCTCCCTCCTCCACAGCCATTGACTGCTTATAATTCATCTAGTAGGGAACCTTGTGAAATGTCCCCCACCCCTGTTAGTGTTTCAACTGATGCTGTCACCAGGGCCACACATTTTGGAATGGTGAAATGAAAAGAGGCTCACATGACAGGGAGCTAAGGAAACATGCAGTACTCAGGAAGGAAGTTCCTGAAGTTTAGGAGACTCACAAGCCTCTTCCTGAGATTATAAAGGTAGTAAACAATGCTAGAGAGGGGAGACTGAGCATCAGAGCTACGTGTAAGTTGTATAGGAAGCTTCAGGGATGCAGCTTTTGTGAGCTGTCACCATCCTGGGGTTGAAGTTTCATTAATACAGCTATCTTTGAGTTACCATCCATCATAGAGTATTGTAGTGACTTGAATATACTTGACCTAGGGAGTGGCACTATTAGGAGGTGTGGGCTTGTTTGAGTAGGTGTGGCCTTGTTGGAAGAAATATGTCTCTGTGGGCATAGGCTTTAAAAACCTTGTCTTAGCTGCCTGGAAGTCAGTCTTCTCCTAGCAGCCTTCAGATAAAGATATAGAACTCTCAGCTCCTCCAGCACCATGCCTGTCTGAATGCTGCCATGCTCCTGCCTGGATGATGATGGACTGAACCTCTGAACCTGTAAGCCAGCCTCAATTAAATATTGTCTTTATAAAAGCTGGCTTGGTCATGGTGTCTCTTTGTAGCAAACAAACCCTAACTAATACAAGTATCTTTGGGGGACTTCCAGGGTAGTTACCTTCTTCTACATGTTATGGGGTAGTATGATAAATGAGGTCTGCCTCATAAGTATGGGAATACCCCCAGGTTACTGGTGAACTAGAGACTGTGTTGCAGTTGCTAAAGATGGCACTTATGGGACAGGAAGGTGAGCACCCTGGGATAGCTGTGGCACAGCCTCTGCTGTGGGCATAAGAGATTTGCCCTAAGGCTTCCCCACAAAAGGAGAAATTCAGGCACAAAAAGACAAGCAAATATTATCAACTGCACTGGCTTCAAATTTGGCAGTAGAGGTGTGGGAAGGGGAAGTGGGATAGGGGAGTTGGTTTGCTGTTTCTTGCAGCTGACTGGACGCAAGGCAGAGAGGGCACCAATTAGGTCTTCTAAGGCAATGCTGAAGAGCCCTTCTTGGTGTTTAAAGACCTGGAAAGAGGTAGACAACAGGGTAGAGATGATAGCAAATATTACCTATGGGTGCAGCCTTTAATACAGAAAGGGACTGTCCACACCTCAGCATAAAGAAGCCTTAGTAATGGACCTCTACAGGATGATTATGGCTAGATCTGCACCCAGCTGCTACAATTGGAAAATACTTTAAAGCATGGAATGAATGCGCTTCTCACAGCCTGGATGGTGAGGCTGTGGAATGAGAGAGTGGATAGGATCAGTCTTCCTGTGGTGCGAACAGAAAAGCTGAGCAACGCAACTATCCATCCCTCCTGAGACAAAGGCAGCAGATGAAAGGCAAGGTGCGGGAAACTGATCCCTCGTGGACTGGCTCACATGTACCATTAGAGACGCTTGTTTTCCACTGTCTGAGGCCAGGATGAGTGTCAGGGACTGGAGGACAACACAGGAAGGAAAGTCACTGCCGAGGCAACCTGGCATGAGAGAAGCAGTGTCTGATGCCCAGTTCACAGAAGAGGATGCATACACATATGCATACGCACATGCACAATTTTTTATTTTACGTGCATTTGTGTTTTGCCTGCATGTATATCTGTATGAGGGTGTCGAATTCTCTGGAACTGGAGTTGTTAGACTCTTAGAAGCTGCCATCTGGGTACTGGTAATTGAACCTGGCTCCTCTGGAAAAGCAGTTAGTGCTCTTATTGGCAGAGCTATCTCTTCAGGCCCACAAAAGAGTTACGAAGGAGTTTAAGGGGCTGGAGATATGTCTCAGTGGTAGGAGCACAGAAACACTTGTTGTTCTTGCAGAAGACCTGGGTTTGGTTCCCAGCACCTCCATGGTGTCTCACAACCATCTGTAACTCCAGATCCAGAGGACCTGACACCTTCTTCTGGCCTCCCTGGGAAACAGGCATGCACATGACACACGGACATAGATGCAGACAAACATTCACACACACACACACACACACATATGAATACACACACACACACAGAAAAAAAACACTAATGACTTTCTTGGTCATTACAGAAGGACAATCTTTATGAGATGGGAGGGGCCTTGAAAGATGTGAATAATAAAACTGGCATATGAATCAGATTTATAAAATATCAAATCACCTAAGAGGAGATGAGAGGGGGAGGGGGAGAGGGGAAGGGGGGAGAGGAAAAGGGAGGCAGGCCGCGGGTCCTGTCAGGGTGACTACAAGGCAAATGTGTCAAGATTTGTGCCAGCCTGAGTTCCAAATGGGGGAATTAAGAGAAAGACAAATGCCTCCCAGTGAGCCTCTGGAAGGCTTTAAAACCTCTGCAACAGTTTATGGAAGACGTAAAAAAAAAAAAAAATCTAACAGTACAGCGAAAAAAATACGCTTGTCCTAGAGGGAGACAGTTATTCCCCAGAGTACATGGTGTGCATTTCTCTGCTACGGAAAACATCTACTGGGAGTCAAGATGGTTTGCTCAACCCAGGATCTTTCAACAGCCAGGTATGGCTACAGTGCTGGCTCAGAGCCTGTCAGTACTGCCAAGCTGGTTCAAGGGCAGGCAGCCACAGCAGGTGGGAGTGTGGCTCTGCATCTCCTGAGCAGAGCTGAACTGAGCAACAGTCAACCACACAGAGCCCATTTGGGGTGTGGAGAAGCCCAGCAGCCCTGCAGCAGTAGGAGCACTCCAGGATGAGGATGCTGGTAGCTTGAGAAATAAGATTGATTGTGTGATGGATGGATGGCTAGATAGAATCACGTATTCCATCCCCACCTCTGGATCCAGCATAGCTCTCTTGACCAAACAGTTGAAAGGAGGGAAGGAATCTTGTCACACTCTGTTGGATCTTGCTGATATTTCTTGTTCGATGTCTCTTTAGCTGTCTAAGACCAATTGGCATTTTCTTGAAGCAGAGAGTGGTAGCTTTTGGACATCCTACCTACCCTCTGTAAAAAGGTTTCTTTCTGCAATGTGAAACTTCAAGAGCCTTGTGGAAACATCTGGAAGAAGAGTGAAGAAGTAGTTAAGGAGACAGAGTGAAGGCCCATTGTAAGAATGGGGAAGGCACTGTCAGGAGCCATAAGCTTGTTGGGAGAGACACCTGGTCCCCGGGGAAGCTATCTTCCTGTGACTTGTTGGTCATGGAGGTTCCTGAGGCCCCACAAACCATAAAGGCTACTGTCACTTGTCCTAGATAGCCTGTTATCACCTTGACACACCCAGGAAGTAGAAACCTCAATTGAGAAATTGCCTCCATTGGGTTGGCCTGTGGCCATGTCTATGAGGCATTCTCTTAGTTGCTAGTTTGATGTAGGAGGACCCAGTCGATCATAGGTGATGCCATTCCTGGGCAGGTAGACATTCTGAGTAAGAAAGAGAGCTGAGGGAGCAAACTAGCAGACAGCACTTCTCCATAGTTTCTCCTCCAGCTCCTCCTTCCCTTGGTGAGGGACCATAATTTGTGAGAGGAAATAAACCATTTTGTCTCGAAAGCTGGTTTTGGTCAGTGTTTATCACAGCAAAAGAGAAGCAAACCAGGACTTCACTACCAACTTTGGTTGAATGCCAGGGCTACAAACCAGGACCTCAGTGCTGTTGGTTGAGTACCAGCGCTAGGTGGGAAGCCCTTATTGCTGAGGTCTGGTACTGTAAGCCGGAACAAGGAGCTGTAGCTCAGTAGCTCGTAGGCTTCAGTTAGGAGGCACTTGGGTTGATTTGTGCCTGCCAAATTTTCTTGTTATTATCTCATTCATTAATTTGCCTACTTAATTTGCGGCAAGTCTCACACAGCATCAAACTCATGATGTAGCTGAAGATGACCTTGAACCAATGGTCCCAAGTGCTAGGATTATAGGTAAGTGCTGGGATTACAAACAGGAGCTAACACTCGTGCAGTTTCATGCTATACTGGGAGAATTGAACCCAGGGATCTGTGTGCACCAGGAAAGGACTCCACTGAGCTACATCTATGTTTTTCAAATTGCTGTTTAAATATTTACGTTATGCCTTGGTCAGTCATGGAGAGAAACCTCACTCCTTGTGTTCAGAGCTGTGTGTTGGAGACTCATAACTGTTCCAGATCCCGAGTACAAGTGACTGTCGCTGTGTCACAGTGGTCCAATGCTCAGCCACAGATAGAGAAAAGTAACCAGAGATCTATAAGACCTCCTCTAAGCTCAAAGTAATGTCACAGAAGAGGGGACAGAAGGAATGTGAGAGGAAGGGGGGCGGGTTTTGTGTCATTATTTTTTTCTGCCCTGGAGTGGGGAGGGACGTTTACAAGACTCTGGACACTTGTGTAACTTTAAATACTTGGGAAGAGGGAAATTTCAAAGCATCCGTGCTACATGCAGGTTGTGCAGGGTGCTCTTGGGATACAGTTTGCATGAGTTGTCAGCCATGCTGTGGTGGGCTTTACACTGCCATGTCTATCTGACTTTGACTCACCCATGCAACCAAAAAAAATCAACCAGTCAAACAAACAAAACCCTGGCCCACACTTCTGTAAATAACCGAATTAACTCATGGTTTCACTCACAAAACTTAAGTGAAAATGCTTTCTTTATCGGTGCCCCCATCTGGGGTGAACAGAGACCTGTTCACTTCTATCCAGGAAATGTCACACAATACTGCTGCTGTTCCCGATGTAGGGAGGTGGGAGCTGTTCAGTGAGCTGATGGTTTGGTCCAGGTTAACACTGTGGTTCCCTGGAACTACCAGGCAGGAGGGATAGGACAGAGAGAAGCACCCGGATGGAAAGATGGGAAGGCTTCAGTCATGGCATTAGGAGGGGAACAGGATGTGAGGACCACATCTCCAGGCTGGGGACACAGTAAGGCCACTGACAGAGCCACATGGATGTCTCTACCGTCACAGCATTCATTTCCTAAAAGGATGCTCTGGGGGCCAGGGAAGCAGAGACATCTGCACTCAGGTGGGCACCTTAGGTCTCAGAAGGTGGCCTGGAAGCTGGCCAGGGACATCTGATCTATTCCTTATTCCCTTCCACCCATGATAAAAATACAACACCATGGGTTAAGGTGCCTGCCATCACCAAACCCGGTGACCCAAGCTCCGATCCCCAGGACACCACATGGCTGAAGGAAAGAATTGACCTCTGCAAACTGTCCCCTGACTTTCCCACCACACACACAGGGGTGGGCATTGTGGCATCTGGCACATGCATGCACAAGCACATATATACATGATAAATGAATACAATGAGGTTTTTTACAAAGAGAAGACTCCTCTGAAGAGGGATGTGGGCTTGAAGTAAACAGAGCAGCAATGGGCTGCATTGCTCATTAGTTACGTGTCGGCCTGTAATTTAGATTTATGGGGATCACTTAGAAATAAGACTGAGCTATTACTTGTCAAAGGCAGAAAACGCCAGTCAGTTTCCATAGGAGATATCTGTTGAAGTAGAAAATGGGAAATAGGAAATCTAACTGCCCCTGATTGTTTGCTTCAGCGGATGGGAAGGATGGAGGCGGGGTGGACACACCTAGCCTCCCGAGATGCTATCTTCCCTTGAGGACCTTAATTCTGTCTTCCTCTCACAAGTCATTTAAATAAAAACCAGACATCACACCACGAAGGAGACACACACCTAACCACGCAGCGGATGCAGTCTGGGCTGAGTCGCACCCGCTTGGAGTGAAAGGACAGCGGAGGGGCGGAAGAGGCTGTGGCGTCAGGACCCAATGTGTGTTGGGGGGGGGGGCGTCTTGAGGCCTCAGCATGAGTCACCGATCTACTTCAGCCGACCTCTGAGCTAGGAGGCGAGGGAATGGATGGTCTGAGGCCCTTTCTGATTCTGAAGTTGAGAAGTTGATTAACCGGGGAGGTTGGGGGACTCTCCCAGGGCTGGGGGTCCACTCTCTTCTCACCAGCAGTAGGTGCTACAGCTAGAAACCTGAGCACCTCTCTCCTCACATGCAGCCAGCATCACTGAAACCACAGGACCCATGAGCCAGGATCTGGGCAAGCCAGGTCTGGGTGCTCATGGGTAAGTTGGTGAGGTCAAGAATATGGCTTGGCTTCCAGAAACCATTCTCTAGGGGAATCTAAAAGAGAGTCAAAGGAGCTGCTGCCACCCACTGTAAACATCCATTCCTTGCCAGAATGGGGATGATAAACAGTCTGTCGTGGTGGGTGGAGCAAACCTAGCAGACCTGTACTTCATCTCCTAATGATAATCAAAGGAACTTAAATCAGTGCCTAAGTTCACCTCTACACACACCTTTTCCCTCAGGGGTTGCTGGGGCCCAGGACCCTGACATCCATTAGCCTACCCTGGCCCTCTGCTTCTCAGGTAGACATTTCCAAGGATTCATAACCAGAAATGGCCCCCAGCAGAATGTGGTACAGGTAGAATGTCCTCAATGGCAAAGACAAGACCAGACCTTTCATCGCTCTCACCAGGAAGCAGGTCCCGAATGCTCAGGGCTCACCAGGAAGCAGGCCAGAGCGCTCCAGGCTTTAAGAATGGAACTGGGAGCCCACCTGGTGGCTGAGGAAGTCCCAGGAGGACTAAGGGGCTGTTCAAGTTGCGTGGCTGGGCAGAGGCAGAGCTGGGCGCTTTCTTCCGTCCCAGGCTCCATTCTGGATGACTTCTCTGCTGAGCATTCATCCCCCTTCAGCTATGTTGTGGCCACTAGGCTGACCTTGAACTCAAGCTGGAGCCCCAACCCCACAGACAACAGTCTTCCTTCCGGTCCCAGAATGAATCCAACGTGCCGTTTTGGGGTTCACAGCCCTTCCCAGCCTGGCTTTGATCTTCATCTCTCTAGCCTTCGTTCCCTTTCCTTCCCAGACACAGAGACACAATCTATTCTCCACCTTCACCCTCAGGCTCCAGGGAATCATCACCCTGTGACTGCAATGGTCTGTATGACAGTTTCTGTCTTTTCTTCCATGAGTGACAATTCAGACCCCAGGGAATAGTGTGGGGAATGCTGAAGTCCCATGTCTCAGCAGCACCAGCTGTTAGTCTTCTCTGGTCCCAAGGTTCACACATCAGGTCCACTCTTCATTTCTGAGGGTTTGCAGCCTACGATTGTGCCTGTTAGCTGTGCTGTGACATGCAGCAGTCACGCAGGAAGCCATAAACATGCTATGAGCTGGCAGATTTCATTTTTAAGGTTTGCTGGTTCCCATTGTCTTCATGAAGTTGAATAAGTAAAGTAGCTGGGACATTAGAGAAGGTGACTTGGGGACAATGCTTTCACCCCAGCCATAGGGAATACTCAGTAAAGAGGGATTACAGGCCTAGTGTTTCCTTCCTCTGTCCCCAAAGCTGATATAGTCACAGCCCACTAGGGTCAGAGACATTCCTGCTCCAGGTAGCTTCTGCTGGCTCCTCATCTGCTGCCAGGACCAGCACTCAGTTTGCCTTCGTCTGGACCTGCCAGAAAGAAGAGAAGAACAGTCTATAGATATTCCTCCTCCCATCTTCCTCTCCAACCGTCCAGTGGCCGAACAGAACCAGAAGGCCCTGGAGAACACAGGTGCACATGAGAGCTCTGGCACCCAATACTTGCAGCTCACACTGTCTCCTGAGATGGAGTGAAGGCTAGGAAGTTATAGTGCCCAGTGCCCATGTGTGGCACAGGATCCCGGAGCTGGCGTGTGATGGATCTGATTCCTTCTCAGGATGTCACTTGTAGAGAGCAACGCTCTTTTCCTAGAGCCTTGTGGGAGGGTGTGAACGCACCAAGGATGGCTGTGAACCTCATTCCTCCCCTGCTTCTTCCTGATGAAGTCCACAACACCAGGGTAGAAGGGCTCCCAGGAGAAACTCAGGAAAGCAAGAGGGGAGTTGTGGGAGGAATAAAAGACCCAATGACATCATCTGTTGAATTCCTTACTTGGTAAAGCCAGTTTGGGCTTGGTCTCTACCATTTTTAACCCCAAGGATCCCAACAAACATGCTTTACACTCATCTGCGTGTTGTCAGGCCCAGATGAGATAACTAAATAGACAGGTTTTAAATGGCTCCTGAACATTGGCTTTCTCTCTTTGTGTGAGTCAGCTTCTTGCCTGGAGCAGGGAGGGCTTATTTTGGTGCTGGGTTTTGGAGGGCTCAGCCCATAATTTGTTGATGCTGGAATGTCACTGCTCTGGGCCTGTGGCTTAGCAGGGCATCATGGTGACAAGAGGCCATGGTCATGGTTGAGTAGCAGCAAGCCTTCAGCAGAGTCTTTGGGGACGGGGCAAGCCCCAACACTACTGTGGTTACCTTTTGCTGTCTCATCTGTTCCTGGCCCATGACACTTACTATTTTTGCTTGTTTTTTGTTTTGTTTTCTGAGACAGCATTTCTCAGTGTTATCTTGGCTTCCCTGGACTCTGTAGACCAGGCTGTCCTCGAACTCAGAATCATTATACTCTTAGCACACGTGTCTCCTCCTTCCAGGGATTCTCTCTAATTGCCCTTCTTGTCACCGTCTAGTCAGTGTTCAGTGCCTGCTACTCATCTTGGGGGCCATGCTTATTCAGTGGTGATTTAGTCATTGTCTGTCTGTCTATCCTGACCCTGAGTGCCAAGAAGGCAGGAGCTATGAAGATGGTGTGCCCTCTGTGCCTGACATACTGGAGGCATTTGCATCAGTCAGCTGCTGCTGTGTAACAGCACAGCCCTATAAGTGTTTTGAACTAGAACAACTTACTGTCATTGTTGGACCATGGTCATCTGCTGTAAGCTGAGCTTGGCTGGGTATGCTGGTTCCCTGCTGCAGGTCTGTGGGGCTTATCTTCTTCCTTCAGAAGGGATGCAAGCAAGGCACACATGCTACTGAGCCAGAACCCGTGTTAACTCCCCAGTGCCATGTATCTGCATCTGAGTCTGAGACTGTCTGATCCTCCCTGGCTACTCAGTTCTGCTCCATCTCCGCCCTGAATCTAATGCAAACATTCTCCAGACACCGAGTCCTCTGTGGGCTTGCAGGGAACATTGTGGGGCCATCTTTGCCTGATGCGTCTTCACGACCTGGCCAGTATGTATGAGAGAACAGGTTATAAGGCTCTTCCTCAGGGACAATGGTAGTCTAAATTCATCTCTGGTCTCCCCTGGGGCAGGCACAGGCACCTTCTGAGAAATGCTACTTTTACTCGGCTCCAAGCCCAAGTGAGGAGGGCGCCTTCCTGGGCTGTGTTTGTCCCTTTAACACACTCTGTTGAAAGACTATTGGCTGTGTGGGGCTGCTTCTCAGGGAACTCACCTGTCTCTGTTGTTACAGTCTCTTCTGCACCAGGGTCCCTAGACATCTATGTGATCTGCCTCACCCTCCTTACAGCCTCCCGACCCCTCCCATTTCCTCTGTCTCCTCTCACCTCACTCCTTCCTCCCCTCTCCACTCTGCCCGGAGAACCATCTGGCTACCATGCACAGCCAGAGATCTCTGGACACTTGTTGGGAAGGCACACTGGAGATCCTGCCTTGGATCCACCAGCACCTCCTAGGAGCTGTGAAATGACACCCTTCCTAGTGGAACCCTGGCTGCCTTGGGTCCTAGGCTTCACCAAGGGGTAGAGGGGAGGGGAAGGGACTCGGGATGCAAACCACTCACATCTTAGCTTCTCCTCTAGCTGCCCCGAAGCGCCGTACCTCATGCTTGTGAGACCACCGGATAGATCTTCCATTCCAAGCAGGGGAGGAGCAAAAGGGGTTCATGGAGAATGTGAGGAGGGTTCTGACCAGGATTCAGCTGTCACCTCCCACCCCACCCCCTCATCATCTCCACTGATATGGTATGATGGACAGAGAGTCGGAAGCCAGTTACATTTGGTCCCCAGTCAGGAGGTGTCTTCCTTCCCTGGTCACTGTCATTGCTATCTCCAGAGCTGGTCTGAGCTTAGAGCAGCTGCCACGAATACTACACCATGTGCGGAAGAAAGCACAGACAAACGTCTTGGGCTGCTGAAGCAGCTCAGTCAGTACAGTGATTGCTCAACTTCATGAAGCCCCTGTCTGATAATCAGTGTTAGCATTTTGTCTAGACTCTGCCCCACAGTTACCTGGCAACAGCCGGGTGTGCCTGACTCACTATAAAAGGGGCTGCTTGTCCCCTCCTCTCTCTCTTGCTCTTGTCTTCCTGCTCTCACTCTGTCTTCTTGCCCCTTTCCCCCTCCCTCCCCATCCCCTTTCCCCCCACAAGCTCACAGCCATTCTCCCCCCTCCCTCCTCTCTCTCTCTCTCTCTCTCTCTCTCTCTCTCTCTCTCTCTCTCTCTCTCTTTCCCTTTCTCTGTCTCTACTACCCTCTCAACTCCCCTCCTCATGCCCTGAATAAACTCTATTCTATACTATACCATCGTGTGGCTGGTCCCTCAGGGGGAAGGGATGCCTCAGCATGGGTCTGCGGAGGCACACCCTTCCCCCACACCTGACTACACTTCCACCAAGCACATTCCTTCTCTCTTTATTTTTATAAAATATAATAGTCAGCATCACATAAAACCAAGTATGGCACTACATGCCAACTGTCCCAGCATGGAGAAGGTGATAGCCAGAGGACAATGTGGTCAAAGTCATCCTTAGCTATACGGACAGTTTAAGTTTGAGGTTAGCTCAGAGACTCCTAAAACCCTGCCTGCCTCAAACAAAACAAAACAAAACAAACGTCATCCACACCTGCCTTTGTGGGGTACAGTGCTCTGATATCTATTAGGGACATTTCGCCGTAGAGTTTTAATAGGTATAAATCTAGCTCAGAGGTACCCGCTTCCAGGTTTCTGTGTCCTAGGAAAAAGTATGCACCAGAGACCTTTGGTTAAAAAATAGAAATAAAGGTTGTATAGGTTGTCTATTGATAAAGGAAAACACTCCTGAGCATTGGAGTGGGATAATGATCTAGGAGGAAGGCATGGGTTGCAAAGTGCTAGGCCACAAAGGTGTGGAGGTATGGGTAGGAGAGGTGTCACAACCATGACCACATATAGGTTATTTGTACAGCACCTGCCTCTCTGGCACTGAGGGAGTTTCTTGAGCATGCTCCATTTGTTGGATGAAGCCAGGAGGGGCAAGGCTTTGTCCCAGTCTTTGCCTTCTGGCTTCTTCCCTATGCCAATGTTGATGTTACTTCTCCAGGCTCCATATCCTGCTCCCCTGATCAGAACCAGACTCCTGAAGATGAACAGTGAGCTCCCATCCCTATGCACCTGCCAGCCAGCACATGATGTCAGCAAAGGGATGGTGTTATGTTTACTTACTTATGGCCCAAAGACCTGAGAAAGTAACTTCAAAGAGAAGGAAGGACCCAGGTTCATGGTTTCAGAAGGTTCAGGCCTTGCTGGGCCTCATGCCCTTGAGCAGAAATACCATGGTTCATGTGCAGAGGTGTGTGGTGTGATGTGAAGTAGCTGTTTCACACCATAGCAAACAGGTAACACGATAGGAGAAGGGCTGAGAGGACCATGCATCATCAAAGGGACAATCAGCCAGTGACAATCCTCCAGCTGGATTGAGTTCCTTGAGTTCCCGAAACCATTCCAAATAGTGCCACCATCTAGGGACCAAGTGTCCAACACATGAGCCTGTGGGACATTTCATTTTCAACTTATAACAGACATGAAGAATTGAGATGACCATTGAGTGAGACAGTGAAGGTGTGAATGAATGAGTGAATGAATGAATGAGCTGCCTCTCTAGGGAGACTCATCTGGCTAGTCATGTCCTGCAGAAGACTGACAAATTCATTCTAATGGCCCCCAGTTCCACCAATGGCAGCCTCCTCCTACAGCATCCAAATGCCTGCTGCCTATCCATCCCACCTAGCCTCAGGGGACCTTCCCTACAGTCACCTTCTACTATCTGTGACATCAACTTCTCCCTCTAAAAAAATGCCTTGGACTTAGCAGGAGCCTTCTTCTCCAGCTCAATAAAAGTGCAGGTACAGAGTAGATACTAAGCGACATGATTGATAGTGATCCCAAGTAAGAGCCACCCTAGAGAGAGATCTGTCCTAGCTGGAGTCCAGAGTTCATTCACGACCTGGACAACTAACTGCCCTCTATGATGGCAGAAAGCGATCATAGTTGCCTCAGTCCATGGAGCCTGCATTCTTGGTTTGGGTTTCCTGCCGATGTTGGCTGCTTGGAAGTTCTGGAGTAAAGAAGATTGTGTCTGGCTTTGATTTGCTCTAATGGAAACAGGGGAAACATACCCAGAATGTGCTGTAGATGTGAACTTGATACTTGGTCCAGAAGGTGATTGTTTTCAGAGGGAACCAGGCCTACGGGTATAGAAATGATGACCAGGCCTAAGGGTATAGATTCAATGACCAAGCCTATGGGTATAGCTATGTTGACCAGGCCTATGGGTATAGATAGGATGATGATCATTATCAACCTGCTGATGAGTATGCAACTCTGAGCCTGAATCTAAATGGTTCCCATTCCCTGTGGCGTTGAACAGTTAAAAGGCACAAAATCTACCCAAGCCCAGGATCTACAGCAGGTAGGGTCAGCATGTAGGGTCTGGTGCTGCCTGTTCCAAGTTGCTTTTCCTCCCATAGCATATTCCTCATTCATGCAAGGGTTTCTGATGGTCTCTAAAGCTTTTACCTCCAAAAATAGGCTACCCAACGCCTCACCTTCCTGTCTGTAGGATGTTCTGTTTCCCCTAATACTGCAATCATCTACTCACTCGAATGAAATGCCCTCTGGAACCAAATCAGCATGATTTGCACCCCGGGGAGGTGACTCGGAAGAGAATCAACCACGTTGAGCTGCCAGCAGGAGTCAAGGACCGATGTCTTTGCTTGCCAGACAGAAGAGGGTCTTCAGGAGGGGCTGTGGTGTCCAGAGTCCTGGAACCCTCCTTGTAGAACAGGATGGGAGCTTCCAAGGGGCTTCACAACCCCCTTTTGTCATAGCAAAGTTAGTGGAACATGGCTCTCAGATGCTTGTTGAAAGGAGTCTTGGAAGTTCTGGGTTGTGGGAGAAGATCAAGAAGGGCAGGAGGAAGTAAGGTTTCTCTCTGTGATGAAAAATGCAAAAGATATGGAACCTGAGTCCTAAGTCTGGAAAGACCTAGAATCAAAGGTTGGACTCTGGAGACAAGTAACTGATGAAACAGAGTGAAAGTGTCCCCTGTCTGATGGGGAGGACATTGCCCCACCAGGCCTAGGCTGTATCTAGAAGCATCTACTTCAGGCATAGAGGTCCATTCCTGTAATCCCAGCACTTGGGAGGCAGAGGCAGGTAGGTCTTAGTGGGTTAGATAATCCTGAGTTAACATGGTTGTCCTGGAGTTAACATGGTTGTTTGGGAGTTAACGTGATTGTCTTGCAGTTAACTTAGTTGTTCCAGAGTTAACTTGATTTATTTGGAGTTAACATGGTTGTCCTGGAGTTAACTTGGTTAATCTGGAGTAAGCATGATTGTCTTGGAGTTAACTTGGTTGTTCTGCAGTTAACTTAGTTGTCCTAGAGTTAACCTGGTTGTCCTAGAGTTAATTTGGTTTATATGGAGTTAACATAGTTGTCCTGGAGTTAACTTGGATGTCTTGTAGTTAACGTAGTTGTCCTGGTATTAACTTAGTTTTCCTGTAGTTGACTTGGTTGTCCTGGAGTTAACTTAGTTATCCTAGAGTTAACTTAGTTGTCCTGTAGTAAACTTGGTTGTCCTGGAGTTAACATGTAGTGCTCACTCAAGCTACATAGTGAGACTTGGTTTCAAAGTCCAAACAGAGCGGAAGATAAAAGCAAACCTCACGGAGTAGCTCAATCACTAAGAAACCTGAATGGGGAATTAAGGGTGTGTTGCTGTCCTGTGTGAAGCAGTGGGTGCAAAGGTTAGAAGTATGGAGGAGGGGCTGCCTGTCACCCACCATGGCTGTGAAAGACTCCCCAGTCAGGTATACATTCAGTTTCACATATGGCTCACGAGGCAAATGACATCCTGAAAAATTCCACCTATGAAGTATGGAAAAGCCTGAACTCATTGTCTTCTACCTGACAACGCAAGTGTTGGCATGCTTTAAATACAAATTGTGTGTGCCTGCACATGCACACGCCTGCCACAGCACAGTGTGTACCCGCGCATGCTACAGCACACGTACAGCAGGCTGGTGACTTCCTCAGGCATCTCCTGGCTCTGCCTCTCATCTCCCTGCAGGGGAACGGATATTATAGATGCATTCTACAGTGTCTGGCTTTTCTGTGAATTCTAGGGGTTCACACCCAGCTCCTCACATTTGCACAGCAGACTCCTTTATCTAACATGGAACCATCTGCCCAGCCCAATTTTGACATGTTTACCATTCAGAGGGAAGGAGATAAGTACAGGCCGAGCTGACGTGCCAACGTTCTCGACGGGTAAGTTCCTCCCACTTCCTGATTCCCAGTTTCCCCACATCTTAGGCATTTCTACTGCAGTGATAAAAGACTATGACCAAAAGCAACTTGGGGGCAAAGGGTTTTTATCGGCTTACAATTCCAGGTAACAGTTTATCACTGAGGGACTTCAGGGCAGGAACTCAAGGCAGGAACTGAAGCAGAGGCCATGGAGGAACACCGCTGACTGGCTTGTTTCTTGTGACTTGCTCAGCCTGCTTTCTGATAAAATTCAGGACCATCAGCTCAGAGTTGGCCCCACCCTCAATGATCTGGGCCCTCCCACACCAATCATCAATCAAAAAAATGCTTCACAGACGTCTCCACAGGCCAATCTGGTGGGGACATTTTCTCAGTTGAGGTTCCATCTTCCAAGTGACTCTAGCTTATGTAAGTTGGCATACATCACACCAGTACACCCCTCTGTAAGACAGGCAAGGAGTGGATGACAGACGGCCTTTCTCGTTCACACAGCATTAACACCCCAGGCTCAGCTTCTGTTGTTAATTCTTCATGTGAGTCTCACCTCCATCTTCATCCTCCTCATTTCTGTGGTATTCCTCCCAGCACCACCCAAGGCTCCCAGCATGCACGCTGGCAGCAAGCACTCTTCCCTGGTGAGCCTTGGTCCCTGCCCTGCCAGGAGCATCTGATTACTTTCAGGGCAGCCAATTATAGGCTGTTGCCATGGAAATCCTCTGACTCTCCAGACATATTTTTGTTCCCCAACAACTCTGTTGAAGATTGGATGCCATACAATCAACTGTACATATTCCAGTATATAGTCAATAATAAAAAAGAACCCCCCAGACAGAGTAGTGAACCATCTATTACACCCAAACTTGTCTTGGATCCTTTCTTTCATCTTTCCCATCTGTTACCTTACCCAACAGCATCCCTGAGCAACAACAATATACTTTCTGTCTCAGCAAATGAGGTTGTATTTTCTAAAGCTGAGATCCTGTGGAATATGCCCTATTCTATTTCATTCGCTCTGTATGATAATTTTGGGATTTAGCCATATACTGTATACATATGATGCCTCGTGGATTTTATCTTGGAGAGTATTTCATGTCACCGATATGGCTATTGGTGCAACATCTTGATGAAGGTTTGGACTCCTCCAGATATTTTGTTTACTGTTTTTATTATTGCCAACAACAAAATGCACACACAGCTCTTTCCAGTAACATAGTTTCTGATTGTCTGCTGGTGATACTCAGTGTGGATTCACTCGATAACGAGACCCATTAAAGTTTAACCTAAAAATGACTGTATCGTTGTGTCTTCATCAGAAATGTGTGAGAATTCTGGCTTTATTTTCATACCTTCACCAACACTTAGTATGATGTGGCTTTTCAATTTTAATGAGATAGGTGACATTTTAGTATATCACTATTTTGGCTTTCTTTCTCTCTATTCCTTCTTTCCCTTCACCCACTTTTCCTTCCTTCCTTCCTTCCTTCCTTCCTTCCTTCCTTCCTTCCTTCCTTCCTTCCTTCCTTTCCTTCCTTCCCTTCCTTCCTTCCTTCCTTCCTTCCTTCCTTCCTTCCTTCCTTCCTTCTTTTTCTTGTTTTCTGAAACAGACTATCACTTTTGTAGCCCAGACTCACTTGAAACTCATTATGTAGCCCAGGCTGGCCTTAAGCAGCCAGTATTTCTAGCATGTGCCACTCCAAGCACATTGTGGCTTTGCATGATCTCTCTCTCTCTCTCTCTCTCTCTCTCTCTCTCTCTCTCTCTCTCCCTCCCTCCCTCCCTCCCTCTCCCTCTCCCTCTCTCTCTCTCACACACACACACTCACATGCTTATTTGCTATTTGAATATCTGCTTTGATATAGTTGTTTCAAAGTATATCTACCTTCATTTTATGTGTATGAGTAGTTGTCTACCTGTATTTATATTCACTGTGTGTGTGCCTGGTGCCCAAGGAGTCCAGATGAAGGAGTTGGATCCCCTGGAACTGAAGTTGCACAGTCGTGAGGCTCGCTGTGGGTGTTGGGAACCAAATTCAGGTCCTAAGAGTAGAGGTGTTCTTTACTGCCCAGCTAGGTCTCCAGGCCTGCTTTGCAATTTTTAGAAAATTGGAATTACCTTTAAATGTTTACATTGTTTCCTTGTGATATGGGTGTGCATGTGTGTATGTGTGTATGTGTGTATGTATGTGTGTGTGTGTGTGTGTGTGTGTTTGTGTGTGTATGCATCTCTGTGTGTGGGTATATACTTCTCTGTGTGTGTATCTCTGTGTGTGTGTCTATGCGTGTGGCTGTGTGTTTGTGTGTGTGCATCTCTCTCTCTTCCTGTGTGTGTGTGTGTGTGTGTGTGTGTGTGTGTGGTGAATACACATCTTTAGGAGACATATAATTTGAAAATACACAATTTGCAAATATTTCTTCAAGCTCTGTCTCATCTTTGCTCTCTGATTAAAAGCATCTTTCTAAAGCAAAGGTTTTATTTTGATGCAGCCCAATTTCTCAGTCTGTTGCCTTACAAAATGCGCTTTTGATATTGTGTCTAAAGAAGTTTGCCTCATCAACATCAGAGATATTTCCCATGCGCTCTTGGCATTAAAAATATCTTTTATTTATACTTTGACACTTTCATACACTTATACAGCATATCTTGGCCATATCTACCTCCATCTCCCTGTCTGACTTCTCAAGGACTAGTGCCGCCTGCTGGATATTGGCTGAGCATGTTGGTCCTCTGTGGGTCACAACAGCTGCAGTGAGTTAGCTAGCCCATGACTTCCGTCTCACAGAGCTCCTTCCCTCCTTGTGCTTACAACCTTTCCACAGTCAATGTTTCCTGAGCCTTGGGCCAGTCTGACAGCTGCCCCACTCAGGCCTGAGACCTCAGCAGACACTTAGTCTTGGCTCTTTGTGGCGGTGTCTGAGTATTAACTTCTGCTCAGTGCTGAGAAAGCTACTCTGGCCAAAGTTGAGGGCAACCTTAACCTACAGGTACAAACAAGATCAGGAGGTAGTTTGACATTACCACCATTTGTCAGAACAGCGGTTGTTATCCTAGGACCTGTGACCCCTCAGACACACCCTCTTGGTCAGGTGTTTGTTTGTTTAAGACACCATCAATTTGTAGCCAGACTGGTTTCAAATTTGCAACAATTCTCTTTCAGCAGCCTCTGCTGAGAGCCCAGTCTGGAGTTACCACTTACTGAGCTCAGCTCCTGGACTTTCTTCTAAAGTTTATTGTTTCAGGGTTTGGATTCGATGTGAGACAAAGTCCATCTTTGTTTGTACAGGAACCCTCAATTGTCCCAGAAGCGTCTGTCCCAAATTTATTCTCTTTTATCTCAAATCTTATATTTCCCGGCCAAAAAATGTGAATTCCGTAAGCCCAGGAAGAGGATTCAGTAAGAAAAGGTATTTGCCATTAAGTCTGAAGACCCGAGTTCAATCCCCAGAAACTGGTGGAAGGAAGTTAGTTATCTTCAGATCTCCGCAAGCAGACTGAGGCATATATTCTTATTTTCTCTCTCTCTCTCTCTCTCTCTCTCTCTCTCTCTCTCTCTCCTCTTCTCTTCCTTGCCCCCTCAGAAAGATAGATGAGAGAGAGACAGAGACAGAGACAGAGACAGAGACAGAGACAGAGAGGTGAAAAAGAAACAGTCCTGAGCCTGCAGAGAGGTGTGCCTGTTTCTGATCCTGATGGACCTCACACTGCCATAAATCTTGAAGTTCTTGGAGTCTTAGAATCATTTACCACTGCTTCCCACCTCATCCCCTTTACTTAAAAGCTGGCTTGGTTCCTCCAGGTCCTTTACATTTGTACGGGAATTAGAATGAATATGATAATTACCAAACAAACGGAATTGTTATTAAGATAGCAGCAAACCTTCAGAACAATCGGTATTTTGTGTTATACCATATGTGGGGCCTTGAGCATCTTTTATGGCAATCTTTTGTGGTAAGAATCTTACACTTTAAAGCCATTTGCATGTAGTTCTCGATATTCTATGCCTTGAGAATCTCATAGAGTAAATATAAGCCTTCGTTTGTACTATGGATTCCATCATAGTTCTACACAAATCTTGGTGTGAGCAAATACATACACCTCTGTCTGTCTGTCTGCCTGTCTGTCTCCCTCTCCCTCTCCCTCTCTCCAATATTGGATCGTTTTAATGGTTTTCTTGTCATATTTCACTCATTAGAACATCCCAGTACTATACTGAGTAGAAGCATGGAAATACCACACCTGGGCTGTTGTAGTTTGAATGGGTTTGGTCCCTGATAGACTGATCTGTGTGAATACTTGGTCCACAGGAAGTGGCATTATCATAAGGTGTGGCCTTGCTGGAAGAAGTGTGTTACCGTAGGGGCAGGGTTTGAGATCTCCTTGTCCAAGCTATGCTCAGCGAAGCGCACAGTCTCCTTCTATAGCCAGCCGATCAAGATGTAGAACTCTTGGCTCTTCTAGCACCATGTGTGCCTGGGTGCTGCCAGGCTTTCCACCATAGTGGTAATGGACTAAACCTCTGAAACTGTAAGCCAACCCCAATGAAATGGGTTTTGTTGCTTGTTTGTTTGTTTATAAGAGTTGCCATGATCATGGTGTCTCTTCACAGCAATGAAACCCTAAGACACAGGCTTTTTCATGATTTTAGGGGTAAGGAATTACCATGGCACTGTGGCAGCTATGGTGTTCTGGTCACTGTCTTTACTGTGCTGAGGAGTTTTGCCTCTGTCATCATTTACATATGTCCTTATCAGGAAAAGTTGGTCCTTCTCTCATTTTATTTTTCTTCCTTAACATCAGTTTACCATTTTTCCTTTCTGTTTGTCAACACAACAAACTGCACTGATGGATAACTACATGAGGTTGTCCCTGCCCCTGGTGCAAGTCCCACTTACCCATGATGCCTTCGTGTTGTACTGAGGGGCTCACTTGACTTAGAATTTTGCCTTTTCTGGTGAACTAGGATTCCAGAGAAGTGGCAGCTACTAGGGCTGAGCTGGAAAGTGCTGCTTCTGCCCTGCAAAGAGGGAAGGCTGAACCGACGTTGGTCCTGCCTGAACTGATTGTTAGAGCTCTCCAGTAAGGCACGCTAGCCTCGATTTATCTTTGGAGGGAACACTTTTAACTGTGAGATTTATTTGACAGATTCACACCTATTCACCTTCTACATTTCTTCCCCAGGAAGTACTAGTCTTTCAAGGAACGAGTCCATTTCTTCCAACTTGTCAAACACATCGACACAAAGCTGTTCCGCACATCCCCTCGTTATCCTTTTAATATCAGTAGAACCCACGCCGCCCCTCTCGTTTCTGTTATGTGTAATTCGTATCTTTCCCTGATCGGTCTGACTCAAGGTTTATCAATTTTATTGATTGCCTCCTAGAGCCAGTTTTGGACTTTATTACTTCTCTATGATTTTTCCTCTGTTTTCACAGCATCGATTTTCACTCCGGTCTTTATTATTTCCTTCCTTTCCTGTATTGTGAGTTTCATTTACTTTTCTCATTCTGGTTTCATGAGATTGAATCTGAGACCATTGATCTGAGACCTCACTTCTTTTCTATTATACGCCATTAATGCTGCTGACAAGAACCAGAGCACTGAAGGGGTGGCCTCTTTCAACTTTTGATACGTTCTTTTTAACTTTGAGTCCATGGCTCCTAATTCCCCTTTTGATTTCCCCTGTGACCTGTGGGTTATTGAAAAATATGCTATTTTGCTTTTGACTAATTAGTGATTTTCCAGACTCCGTTCCATGATTAATTTCTGCTTCCATTCCACTGTGTTCAGAGACTACGCTATCCACAGTGGACAGACTGAGGAGGAGCCCAGAGACTGGCTGTGGCCACGGACCTTCAGTGGAGACAGGCTGTGCACTAGGATCTTTAGTGTGAGAACCTCTCTACAAAACCTCTTCTGCAGCTCAGCCCCAGAGCCATTCCCAGGAAGACCCAAGTCTGTTCTTGTTAACATCTCACAGAGCCCTGACCCAGGGGTCAGAGGAGGAACAGGTAGCCTCCACACCAGTGGCTCGGGAAACAACCCCAGCTGACATCTCCTTTGTACCAGGACTGCCCTGGTCACCAAGGTCATTGGGCATGGCCTCTGTCTCTGGAAAGCTCTCATCTTAAAAGCTAGTGGATGAGGCACAGATCAAGGTCCCAAGAGTGGGTGTGGGTCGCACCAATGTCCACTGTTCTGCTATGAGGTAAGGTGGGGTTGTGACAGGCCCAGGGTTGCTGATGCCAGGACAATAAGTGCCAGGCTGGGATTAGGGGAAGGGGATGCTCTCTGGGGGGTGGAGGAGAGGGTCTCACATTTAGGAAAGATTTGAATGGAGTGAAATTGGCAGAGGGCTCTTGCCCAACCTTCCTATCTAGCCCCCAGCATCCCATATGAGCGGTCTGCTTTCTTTAATGCTATCTACTTCTCTCCTTGAGAAAATGTTCGGGAAGCTCCTGGTCTGCCATGGCAGAGATGAACTATTGTCACTCCTGCCTTCAGAGTCATCTCTCTACTCCTCCTCCTTAAAGAAACAGTCATCTGTGTCCCCTCAGCTTCTCCCTCTAAAGGGAACACTGACTTCACAGGATTATACACAATGGTAGGGATACTAAGTCAGGGGAATAAGAAATAACAAGCCAGGATCCAGCAGAATAAATTCATCTGTGTAATGAAGATCATGGGTGCAGGGGGTAGAGGAAGAAATCCAAGCTTGCAGACTGCTGGATAAAATCGGAAGTTTTGTTCCCGGCACAACAAACATACAGCTTCAGCACTAAGGAGGGTCAGCAAGCGATGGAGAGCAAAGACAGCCTAATAATCAAGCCAGTCTTCGAGAAGCACGAGGTCTGGGCTGGAGAGATGGCTCAGCAGTCGAGAGCATTTGCTGCTGTTGCCGAGAACCTGGGTTTGGTTTTCTGCACCCACATTGAGTGGCACACAGCTGTCTGCAACTACAGAGGGATATATACCATGTCCTCTGCTGACTTCTGAGGCTGCCAGCCACAGACAGGTTACACCTTACAGACACGAGAACAAAATACTAGTCCACACTTACAATTTTTAATCTAATAGCAACTAACCATGTGGCACGGCTGGCAGGGTGGCTCAGTGGGTGAAGGTGCCTGCAGCCAAGCCTGGCTATCTTGAGTTTGATCCGTGGGTCCCACAAAGTGGAAGAAGAGAGCTAAGTCCTGAAAGTTGTCCTCTGACCTTCATGCTTGTACAAATAACACACAAAGGTACACATGCAATTAATTAATTAATTAATTAAAACTAAGTGTGTGATCAACAAGTTTACCCGAAAAACAGAGAGCAAGGAACTCAGGGGAAACAGGGTAGAGGGAACAGTTAAACAAATCTTGAATCTGGCAAAGGGTTTTAAAGCCCTTCAGCCTCCCAATGAAGTCATTAGTTATCAATAAAATATACTAAGACAATTATCTTAGCTGTCTTTAAAATAATGGTAGAACTGCCCTACCTCACATTTCATCCTGAGATAACAGATATGCATGGTAGTCACTGGAGTTCACTGGCATAAGTTTTACCTTAGGGCAACGCAAGAATCACCCCCCCCCCCAACACACACACACACACAAGACAAATACTTAAGACTTAACAGGACCCATGACTGAGGCAGGAACAAGCCTGCTGGAAGTGGGTTGATACAGCTAGCACCTCATGTCTATCTAAAGTGTGGGGGGGTAAGGGGCCAGGTCCCTCTCCCTAGGGAAACTTCCTTCCAACTTTTCTCCTTTGAGACAACTGTGGGTGTCCCCCACCCCACCCTGCACACTTAGAAGCACAAGAACAACATCTTGGGCTGGAGAGATGATGGCTCAGTGGTTAAGAGCACTGGCTATCCTTCCAGAGGACCAGAGTTCAAAACCTAGCACCCACATGGTGGCTTACAGATGTCTGTAACTCCAGTATCAGGGGATCTAATGCCCTGTTCCGGCCTCCTGGTGCACAGCATACATGCATACAAAATACCAATGCATGTAAAATAAACAAGTTCATCTTTTAAAAATATTAAAAAGGACAAAGGTCTTGCGTCTGAGGGCTACACCTCTGTCTGGCTTCTCTCTAGGGAATATAGAGCCCCACGGGGTCACGAGCACTTTTTTGAGGACCTAGATGAGCACTCAGTAACGGGCCACCTGGACTTGCCTCAGGCCTGACTTAGATGTCACCTGGGAGCCTTTGAGTCCTGCTGTCTCAATCCCCAGGATCACAGGCTGCCTGCCTCTTTAAACTGAAGATTAAAATTCTTTCAGTAAACTCATTTTCTGAGTGCAAAAGACAGGCTTCACCCTGATAGAGAAACTTGGGGTGCACGCCACCTGTCTTGATCTCCAGGGCAGGGGTCAATGGGAGTTAGACTGGCAGCCTCTCAAGCAGGAGTCTCCTTGTAATAAGAAGGTCCAAGACCTCCAGCTGGAAAATTCCCTCCACAGTCGGCAGTAGGGGATCTCTCACTTTCTGCTTGAGTCTGTGTTCCCCAAGACTTCCCTCTGCAGATCTCTGTTAGCATCTTGTGCTAAATTGCCCAGACACGGGATCAACCTCATCGTTACAAACCTTATTAGCTCAGCTCTCCCTAAGATGAGTTCCCTCTGACAGAAATCCCAGGCTTGCCTCCTGGCCAATCTTGTATCTTGATTTTTTTTCCCTCCCTGTGGCCCGAGGACCCCGCTCCTCAGCACCTCCTAACCTATGGGATGCCCTCAGTCAAAGGTGTCACTCTTTTTATTCCTGTCTACACAAACTGGAGCATGCTCTGTGCCCAATACCTATGATTTTTGGGAACAATACCTCCACCCCCACTCTCCTTTTAGTTCTAAGGCAAATTCTGGAAGACTTGTTTCTAATTGTAGACCAAGCCTTCACCTAGCAGTGGAATTAAACAAATAAACCTGAGTGTCCCCCATCCTCCACCTCCACACACCCCAGTGTGCCTGCCCACCGCTCTACTGGAAAGGCCAGTGCTCACGATCTGGAGCCTATCCAGGGTTTGCCTGGAAGCCAGCCTTTAGATACCAAGTGCTGCCTGCTTTGCTAATGGCTTAACTTCTTACTAAGGGATGCTCACTTCTCTCGGGGGCTATGAGAGTTTGTGGCCCAAAGGCTTCACCTGTGCTTTCCTGGTTCATTTCTTTATGCCAATCAATATGACTGGCTCCTTACACAATCAGACACCCAAGGCTCTCCTTTGCCACCTTCTTAACTCCCCGAGTCCTTTTAATGGATCACTAACAGATTTCTGCATAAGTTTGCAGAACCAATGTTACATTTGTTTCTTTCCTTTGCTACAAGTTTGGCTTCACTGGTTCCCAGGCTTGAAATTGTTAATGACCAAGGTTAGGAACACATTGCTCTCTGAGCCCACTGGCCCTGGGGTGTGATTGATACAAAATAGGAACCACAAACAAAAACCCAAAGAGTGCCTGTGGGGTGGTTATTGACAAAATGGAGTGTGTTTATAGGTGATGGGTTAACAAAATAATATTTTGAAGTAATGTCCCCTGGCCCCAACATATGTGAGGGATCGAAGGCAATGAGCTTTGAATGGGACATTACTCCAGAATATTGAGGAGAACCACAAGACATTCAGGCTTTTGGGCCTCTTTTTTCAACGACTAAGATGAAAGAAAAAAATCATATTTGTGTGGCCACTTGCACTGAGCTCGAACATACAACAGAAAATATTTCAGATGGTCCCTTTAACACCTCACCTTCTAACACCTTCTTTTCCTTCCCTGGGTATCTATTCTTCTTATGGTTCCTCTCCCCTCAGCCCTCACCTACACCTCCTGACTCATCCCTCTAAGCCTCAGCCCAGATGTTAAACAACTGCAAAGGCTGAGTTGCTCTCAATGGGAGAGGTGGCCAGGGCCAAAGAAATCAGCCGCATGCAGGTATCCTCGACTTTCATTGACCTGGCACGATGCAGAGGGAGTTGGATGTTTTTCAGGAAGCCCTGATAGATTCAGGGATGAACTCCCAAAGAAGCCTCTTTCTTTTTAACCTGGGGAGCGCAATAGCAGTATTGATCCATCACTGTCTCCTGGCCGAGAAGAAAAGGAGAGCATTCTTTAAAAGACAAGAGAGCTAACTAATGAAATGGTAGCAGATGTCCCCAGGGGTGGTGCTTGGTGGACCCGAGTGACCCTGTGTGGAGCCCTGACGGTGAGACACACAAGCAAAGGATGCTCCATTTGGAGACATGTGGCAGTGGGAATGAGAAGATGCCTGGCTAAGCTTGCAAATTATGACAAATTAAGGAAGTAAGTCAGGAGGAGAGAAAGATCTGGCTATGCTGTTAAATCATCCATCTCGGGGTTTCCCACACAACCCTGAAGGAGTGGGAGGGTCTTTACCACCGTGTTTTTCAACAGCCAGGCAGCTCCCAGTATTTGAAAAGAGAGAGAGAGAGAGAGAGAGAGAGAGAGAGAGAGAGAGAGAGAGAGCATCAAAGAAATGCATGTGAACTTGCAGGCATGTGAACATGCATGGGGAACACATGTGAACAGGGCAGACTTAAGGCTATGGAACTGAGGTGGCTGGTTTCATGGAGTTAGTCATCAGGAGAAAGTCCCTGGAGAGAGAGAGAGACAGACAGAGACAGAGAGAGACAGAGACAGAGAAAGAGAGGCTAGTGATCAGTCAGTTTTTAATATACAGTAGCAGAGTAAACGTTCCTTTTCCATGAGAAGAACAAAGGCACAGGGAGGAGAGATTAAGAGAGGACCAGATTGCAATCCACCAGAGCAAGCACTAAACCACACAGCATGGTGTCAGACATCAGAGGCTCTTGGCAGCATCTCCTGGGCTCCAACAGGCATGGATAGTTCTGCCTTGAAGACCTTCTATTGCTTTGGGCCTCTATCTCATGCATGTATCTTTTCTCAGTGAACATCCTGTGTGTCCAACATCCCAAGCGAGACCTCCATCACTACTTCAGCTTTACCTCTACTGCTTCACACATGGTCTCTAGAGAGTCCCGTGGAGGGAATCCAGCCTTGCCACAGATCACTGCACCTCAGAGCTTTCTGGGGCCTGGGTGAGCGCTCCTATCACTTTCCTTTTAATGTATCTGTATATTTACAAAAGCAGAGATGTGGATGGCACCAAGTTTGCCTGGTCTTCTTGGACCATGACCACAGCAGCCTCTCTGTGCCCCAGTGGTTAAACATGGAAAAGGATTTCTCCAGTATTTGCTTCCTAGCAAGGCACCCTGGAGGCTTTGATGCTCCAGCCACATTCCTTTCAAATGAATGGGGGTTTTTGTTGTTTTTGTTGTTGTTGTTGTTGTTGTTGTGTGTGTGTGCTTAATGACTGACTGGATTTACACCCGGAGCTTTCAGACATTACCCTGAACGTGTCTTTCCTCCTGCTCTGATCTAGAATGTGAAACATCTCCTTAATTCCACCTACGTCTTTAACGGTGACAGCCACTTTGTCCAAGCCTGTCCTGTCTTCAACATTAAGCTGGTTCAAGCTTTTTTCCCCACCAAACCACACATTTTTCACATCTCTCTGGTCCACTGTCGCTTTAGCAAACTGTAAATCTGGACAAATGAAGAAAGCAATAGCACAGCACAGCCTGGAGGCCAAGCTGCCTCAGTGCCGCCCCTCCCTCCAACAACTTGGTCATTTCTTTGTCTGGTGTTTGTGTGTTTGTGTTGTTGTTGTTTTGTTGTTCAGTAATTTTATTTCTTTATAATTCATCTTTATTTAAATAAAGCAGGCAATTCTTAATTCCTCTTTCTTTTAAACAGTATGTAACACACAGCTTCCGTAGTCTTCACTTCCCTCTGAAAACTTGTGATCTGGGGCCTTACTGTCCAAATTTCTGTCGGTGTTCTGCTCCTCAGCACTCTGGCTAGAACGTCCCATTCAGCGCAGCACTTTAGGCTCCTGTAGCACGTGGGTCTAAGCTCTTCCATAGTCCTCCTGTGAGCCAGTTCTAAAGCCAAGGAACCACATGATCGAGCCATCATAGTAGACGCTATACTCCTCTGTACCTATCTTCTATACCATTTCTATACCTATCTTCTATACCATTTCTATACCTATCTTCTATACCATTTTAATGCCTATCTTCTTTTTATTTTAAACATCTGTGTGATTCTGTGATTTCTTTTTTTTTTTTAAGATTTATTTATTTTATGGACATGAGTACATATGTTGCTCTCTTCACACACACCAGAAGAAGGCATCAGATCCTATTACAGATGGTTGTGAGCCACCATGTGGTTGCTGGTATTTGAACTCAGTACCTCTGGAAGAGCAGTCAGTGCTCCTAACCACTGAGCCATCTCTCTAGTCCTCAATGCCTATCTTCTATACCATTTACTTTTCTTGTTATCTAATGACTAACGACGACGACGACAACAACAACAACAAAAGCAATTTACGGCAGCAGGGGTTTATTCTGGCTCACAGTTCAGGGGGAAACAGTCACAATTGTGGCAGCTGATTGTATAACACTGGCAGCTGGGCGTGCTGGTACTTGGCTGGCTTTCTTCTTTCTCCATTTTATTCACCCTGCAGCACTAGCCCAGTCAGAGGATGCCTTCCATATTCAGGGTGACTTTTCCCTTCTGGTGAAAGCTCTGGAAACTTCAAGTGCATGACCAGAGGTGTGTCTCCTAGGGGATTCTGAAGCTAGTCAAATTGACAAATGGAGACTATCTGTTAATTGCCAATCCAGCCACATACAGCTCAGACAAACACTACCATCGTTTGGACCGTTCTAGGTAACCAGGGATGTAAATTCTTTCCCTTAAAGGTGCAAGTCTTTCAGCAAGCAATTCACTGCCTAGGTTTTCCATTAACCACAGGAATGGGAGTGTGAGCTGATGGTGGAAAACCATGACATAAAAATGCAGGAAGCGACTTTGCAGAGCAAACCGCTGTGACAGTAGCCTGAACACAGGACCCAGATCCTGCCTCAACTTTATGATAAATGATGGACCAGCCTTCCCGATGGGAGGGACCACAACTCACTGAGAATGAAGAGGAAGAGGCATTACTGAGCTGTTACTCTGAGGACTCGGAAGGCCCTGGGGTCAATAAGAAGGCACGAGTCTGTCTCCCCAGAGGCCGTTTGATGGAAAGTTATGAAGAGGTTACATGAAAGCTCTCACTGTGCTTGTGAGGTTTACAGAACTTGGCGCGGAATTTTGCCAGGCAGGGGCTCAACAGAACTGATCCAGCAGGTGGTTCATCCTTTGAGTTACGCTATAAAAATAACTCTCAAACCCATGCCAGGCTGCTGCCCCTCAACGGTCCTACCCGGTTCAGAGGAAATTTCTCTTATCAAAATTGGCAAATGGACTTGCCCCAGGTGGCCTCCACCACAGTGTGTAATGTCTCTTGTTTTGATGACATTTTTTTTTCTTTTGCTGGGTGGGAAAAACTATTCCCCACCCACATGGAAACGTATGATCAGATTGACGCAAGTGATTGTTAATGGAAGTTAGTCCTAGACTTGTGTTACCTTGATTGAGCAGAGTGACAATGGCCTCTCCTTAATCACAAAAAATAACAAGCATATGTTCTGAGGGTAAAATACCACTTGAGCGTTAGTTGACATCCCTGATCACCAGGGGAAGTGGAGGGAATGACTTACACTCTGGAAGCTTCCCCCACCAACATTTGTCAGCCAAACTCAAAGAATCCCTGATAAAGATGCTGCCCATTGTTTTTGCTCTGCATTTGGAAGGAACCGTGAGTTACTACCAACGAAGTGGGGGCCTTTTCTGACTCAAGATCTGGCTGATGGAAAGAACTTTTAAATATTTGACTAACTTCAGACAGGTCTAGTAGGCAATATGGAAATGTGGAATGACCAAACACCATCTTCTCAAACAGCAAAACATTTGTCATCTCCTATCCAGCAAAGAGAACAGACAATACTTAGGGTCTATGGGGAGCAAACACAGGCATGCTCCTGGCTGAGCACATCTATCTAGACTCAGGAGACTTGTGGGCCATTCAATGGTCTTTATCTGTTCCCAGCCAGCTGAGGAAAGCCAAGGCTGTGGGTTGGCTCTGCAGAGCCATCATGACCCATTGGGTGCTAATCATGTAATGCCTGGTTTGAATATCCAATTAGTCTCAAATCTGTCACAGGTGTGTGAAGACCAGATAGGGGTACACTGGTGATCGAGAACCTGTTCCATGTAGCTTCAGTGTAGCATTTATCTGCTTTTTATACAAATAATGACTTTGTTCCCAACAAACTGAAGCTCTATGAATGTAGCATACATATACATACACATACACATATACATACACATATACATATATTGCAGTCAAATATATTCACCCCTAATTTAGAAATACCCTCCCTTATGTTAATAGTCATTTGGTAGACCTCTAAAGAGTTGTGGGACACAGTCATCCAATTATGCTAAGCCTTGGACCATGTTTGGGAATTAGTCTCCCATTAAAAAAAAAATCGCCGTGTCTAGGTTGGTTTAAAGCATGATTGATAGTTCACAGAGTGGCTTCAGAGTGGGAGGTGTCTAGGGGTGAGCACATGCCCCCTTTCTGATTTCACGTTAGTGTTGGAAATTTTGTCCATTATTCTTTTGCAGGGAGACTTTGCCCATGGCCAAGTAGAGGTTCTGACAAGGGGCAGAAAAACACACATCAAGCGTGTACTTTCTGTAGACAAATTCATATCACACAAAAGGCCAGTACAGAAGGTCACACAATACTATGACCCCCTAGCCCTCCCCTCGGGTCCTGAAATCTCTGAACTTTGTGCCTCTCTGGCACAGAGAGAGAGATTTAAAAAACAAACAAACTATATCTTTATTATTATTATTTGATTGAAGAAAATGAAATCTTTGAGGGGAGAAATGATACAGTTAGTGCAGGTCAGAGCTAAGAAAATTCTGGAAAGCCAGAAGTCGCAAGTTATTAAAGGAAAATCCAAGTACTGGGCACTGGCTGCCTCCCTTGAAGGTGTTTGCTCGGGAAGCTTCTGAGGCCCCCAGAGCAAGGCAGGCAATAGCTGCTGTAGTTGGTGGCCTTATTTCTGAAGATACCATGTTTCTAGCTGCAGAACCTAGAGAGATCATGCTAGGACTGCGTTGGAAGCTTCTTTCCAGCTGGCCAGGCTTCATAGTGGCAAAATCTGCTTTGCACACCGCTGGAGAGAACTCTCACCAACAATGTTATTCAGTTGTGGACGCTGCATATGACACTGCCAACCAGGCACAAAACATGTTCCCAGTGGTATAATGGTGGAAATCTTGTTGTGGCGACCGTCCATCACTTTCTGATGGGCTTTGAAGCCCCTTTCACAGGAGGGAATTCACATCTGGCACTGTAAACCTGGTGGAAAGCCCTTGTGTTGAAAGCCACTGACAACATTTTGCTAAATGAGCACGATGGGTCCAGCAAATTGTTCTCTGCATAGAAACTCTATGCCTGCTGATCTGGGCTGCTGGCAGCTTTCTTCTTTTTGCAGTGGGCAGCAGTGACTACACGGACTGATCAAAGTGCTGAGAATAAGTGGTGTCTGAGCACTCAACCATGAACACGGCATCACATCGCTCCTGCCGAAGCCCAGAGAACACTGGGGAAGGAAGGACAGGAAGGATGTCGGGATTGAGGATAGATCAGAGCGCCGACTCCATAGCCGTCTTCCAGACATGACATGACCAAGATATTCTTGAATCTGCACATTATTAGGCCCTGTCATGACGCAGGGAAGGGTTCATGGAGGCCCATCCTCTCCGGAGGATTCATAGGCAGTTAATAGTAGCTAGGCAATTAACGGTTGCTGCGGGAGGAGAGACATTTTTTTCATTGGTATAGCCACAGGTGAGGTGCCCATAGTCCTATAAATGACTCTTTATGCATATTGCTAACTATAAATGACCCGAATTAAACACATTGAGTGTGTGTGTGTGTGTGTGTATGTGTGTGTGGTGAAAATTTTGGTTTCTTATAAAAAAAAACAGAAATATTATGTGAATATGTTTTTGCTTTAATCCCAGGTGAGACTGCTTCAGACTGTACACAGCAGCTGACTATGATTTGCCTCGTGCTCTAGCAGGGGTGTGGTTTTGCCAATTGCTGATAGTTTCTGTGAGTGGGTGACATTTGGAATTCTGGAGACTTCTCAGAGGGTATTTAAATGCCAGATCCCTGATAGAAGGGGCAGGTTGGCTGGTTGGTGGTTGAATGCTGTTAGTCAAGTAGTTATCTGCAAAGAGTCAAAAAGAAGAAATTAGATATCCTGCTGGCAAAAAAAATCAAACTTGCCTCAAGGATCTCAATGCCTCTAATCACCAGGAATTAGTCTAATGATATCATCAATCTTTTTTCCCTTCATCCTTTCTTCTCTCCTACCTAGTGTTAGGGGGTTGAAAGGGAAGAAGGAGGTGGAGAAGGGTGGAAGAAAGAAAAACTCAAAAGTAGCCAAAAGTCCAGTTACATATATCCATATGTACATATATACAGACACACATATACACATATATACAAATATACACACATACACAAATATACATATACACACATACATACACATACATACACATACACACATATATGCATATACATTTTATAAATAGAGAGAGTGAGAGTGAGAGGAGAGAGCTTTCCTCCCCTCACCACACGCGCACACACACACACACATGTACATGTACACGTACACACGCACACATACACACACACACTCCTCCCATATATATTCCTCCCATACATACATGGAAGGAAGCCTGGGACATGGAAGGGGACCAGTAAGGGAAGGCAGGAGAACATAATAGGGTAAATGGAGGATGGATGTGAATGTATTTGAAATGGAAATATATATATATTTTTTCCTGGAAAGTAAAGAATGTGTAAAAGTTATCTTTTAGGAACAATATGGTCAAAAAGCTTACCAAAAAAAAAAATTGCTGCTAAATAAGTGATGATGACAGACAGGCATCAAATGGTCACCACAGCGTACTGTGGTAATTGCCATGTTATTAGAATAATAAACTCAAGCCCCAAGGCAGATGCTCCCCATCATAGTGAGACACATCAAGCCTGGAGAACAACAGGGAGGTGCCTGTGTCATGACTGAACCCTGCTCACAGGCCATCTCCACCTGGGACACAATAAAACAAACAAACCAAAAAAAAATTTCCCCTTCCTTCTTTTGGGCTGTCCTTGGAACTGTCTTTGTGCTCAAGTTTAAGAATAAATGTCTCATTCCATGGACTGGCACTCTGTCTGATGGAGAGAGCAGAAGAATGTGTCAGGTCACTGTGTGCTCACTCCAGGGGTGAGGCCCAGGTCTGCAGGAAGCGTCCTGGAGTTACAAAAGGCATGCCCTTTTAGTTTTCCTTGAAAAGTTTTAAAAAGGTGATTTTTTGGTTTGTCACTAGATTTAGCTTGATGGCTCATGTTTAATTTGGGAGTTCCAGCAAGGTCCCAAGTTGAACACCAGTTGAGACAGGATTCTGTGGGGCCCATGTTTAGTGGGTACCCTTCACTTGGGGTGGTGATCTAGACCTTAGAAATGTCTTAGGCACAGAAGGCACGTGCTAATTAATGACACGACTGGAAGATACATCTGTGCTAATGATACTGTCTGGAGCTCACTTTGTAACCAGAGAGAAGGCAGACACAGAGTACTGAAAAATAAGATTATCATACACATTAGCACCCCAGATTTGAATATTTCCACAAGTCACACAACTATGCAGCCAGGTGTGAGACTAGAGTGAAAGAGAAGGCTCATCTGGGATCCCACTTGTCCTGCCTCTCGGAGCCTCAGTGTCCCCTTCTGAAATATGAGAACAGGGCTCTTACAGGAGTTTCGCTTTTGTTACTGGACATTTTTTTCCTGGTTGTACAACTCTGCATCTGCTGTAGAGAGAGCCCACCATCCCCTGGTCCTTATTCCTTCTCACCAGAGTCTGCTGTGAGACCAGCTGGCATTTTCTTTAACCCCAGCCTATCGTTTTTTTTTTTTATTCTAAAGGCTTTCAAAATCCTCCCAACTTTTTTTTTCAAGCAATTTGAGTATTTTGTATCTAGACATGATTTGCTTTGAATGTATTCTATTTCAGTGTTGCTGCATTTCTTGAACCTGTAACAATGTGTCTTTCCCCCAATCTAGGGGAAACTTCAGCCAATATTTCATTTCTGTTTTTCTCTTTTTCCCTCCCTCCCTCTTTGCTTCTGTCTATACTCCTTCCCTCTGCCCATCCCCCCCTCCCCTCTTCCTTCTGAGACCACAGGCCTCGAGTGTACTGCACTTTTCTTTGGCTAATCTGCGAGTCTTTGAGACTTTCCCATTCTTCCACTTTTATCCACCAAAGTCTTCAACTGGAAATTTCTTTCTAAATATTTTCTTCTTCTTGATTCTTCCTTTTGTCTTCAAATTTTGATTAAGCCATCGAGTGCATTAAAATTACAAGCTGATTGCCACTCATTCAAAATGTTAAGCACATGAGTGTTTGTGGCGTCAGTTTGGAATATTTGCATATGCATAGTGAGATTACTTGGGGGATAAGACCAAAATCTATTTATGTTTCATACATACCTAACTACACTTAGCCTTATACATATTTTAGAATAATACTAGGCATCCATCAAGGTTCATGGTATGGAATTCTGCATTTGTGGTCTTATGCATGTGCTTAGAAAGCTCCTGACTTCGAGGAATCTCATCTTTCCTATTGGAGATGCTCAGTCTGTGTTGATTTCCTTTTATAGTTTCTAATCTCACTTTGTAGTCTCCCTTCCTGTCCTTTATTGTTAGAAACATATTTCGCCAGCCCGAGTCTAGGTCTGACACATGCAGCTGACACACTTGGAATAGGATCACTCTGAGGCAGAGCGCCCTCCAGGCCTGCCCCTTTTGTGATCTGGGCTCACATTTTCATATTCCTTGTCTTTCTGGGAGTTTTGAGTTCTATGCTGGACACTATTGGAAGAGCTGCTTTTCTTTTAGAAGTGGAAGTGAATGGTCCTACCCCGAGAGGGAGGAGGGAGACCCCTGAGTACAGGCTCGGGGACAGCTACAGCCAGGGCGGACAAGAACGCGTCCTTAACTCCAGTGACCTCTTGTCAGAAGCTGCTTCCTAGGTGGCCTCTCAGTTCTAGTGCTTTCCTTGTTAGGAGACAGTTTCCCGAGTCCAGTTGTCTCAGGAACAAGTTCCATCTTGCTGACAGGGTCAGACCTGAGTTCATGTTCCCAGCTCCCGGAACCCAACTCCTGTCCTGCTTCTTCCTGGCATTCCAAAATTCTGGACCCAGAATCCAGAAGGAGATCTGGCTGCAAAAGCTGAATCAGGGACTCTGAAACCAGGTGACCCAGATGAGGACCAGTCACCAATGTTAACTTCCTTGCTTAATCCCTTGTGTCAAAATATGATTGGTCACTGCAATAGACCACCCCGATCCCCCACCTTTTGTGATCCCATCCAATAAAAATGTTGCACAATCTCCCTTTGGGGAGGCTGTTTAGAAAATAAAGCTTCCATTTTTAAGCTTGTCTCTGAAGTGAGTTTTCTCTGCTTCTATCCAGGACCCAACACGCCATCTCTTCCCTATGAGGCAGCTGAGAAATCTCCTCAGAGAACAAAACTGCTCATCTCCTTCCTTTCCTGGATGGGTGTACCAGGTTCCATGCCGCCTTTCTTCTGAGATATAAAATAAACCAGTCTCATTGATAGACAGCTGTGTGCAGCAAGGGTGGGACTCACCTCCTGGTGAACCCTGACATACTCGCCTCTCCCACTGTCCTGATCTCCAAATCTTCAGCCTCCTGTGAGTGACACTGTCTTTCTCTCCATGGGACCTTTGCGTGGCTCTTTTCTCTGCCCATTTCCCATAGTCCATCTCTGACCCTTTAACCTCAGCATAGCATCATGCCCTCAGCCTGTCCTTTCTAACCTACAGTAACAAGGTTAAATCCCTGTCTAGATGGAGTCTTCCTGGAGTCTCAGTTCCCTCCATTACAGAAGTCAACCATGATGAAGCTCTGCTAACTTGCCACAGTTTTTATCTGACCAACTTGACTGTCTCCCCTGTTATTCTTGGGTCATGAGAGAATCCCCCATTCGGTTACAAAGCAAGATCTCAATCAGTTCTTGCTGAGAAACTGGACAGACATGGACTTGGCCACAGTGAACGCTCCCTGTATCTCAGTTATCAACATGTGTCCCTGTGGGAATGTGACCTAGCCCTTGGGGATGGTTTATATTGGACAAAACCACTCATTGCAAGGAACAGAGCCCAAATCCGACACATATCTTATTCTGTGACACAGAGCACAGAAAACCTGCCTGAGGATGAGGTCATCCCAGAAGAAAGAAAAGAGAAGAGATGAACCCAAGTGGTCAGGGCCTCAGCCCTCCAGAAACAAAGCACACACCCTTCCATATTGTCGGTGTCAATGTTAACTCCCTCTGCCTTCAAAGTTAGAGCGTTAACTTCCACAGGAATAAATGTCTGAGTCCATCCCTTCACGTTTCCAAGGTAACCAAAGGAAGAACTAAAAATACAATAACATTGGCAGGAAGGGAGCCGGCTGGCAGAAACAAGTCACGGGCTCACTCATCATGGTGGGCAGCTAGGAGGTAGCAGAGCAAACATGATTTAGTGTTTATGAGGAAAGCGATGGGGGAAAAGACAGGAGCGACAGTCGCCCAAAGCACAATTGATCACCTCTGAGGAGAAGGACTTGGCACAGAAGGGTTCAAGGGGCCACTACTTCTCATTACCAGTCTCTCTGTCCTGTTGCTTTTAACGCCATATGCGCGAGCCACTTTGCATAATCAAATCTGCAGCCACATAAGTCAGGCGCGGAACACAATTTAAGTTCCTGAAATCGTCTTGGCTGAAGGAGCCCATTTACTTTTTGTTTTATAAAAATAATACTTCACACCCATAACTAAGAATGCTAAACATTAAAAGCCACATAACTTTTATCTTATTGAAGCGATGGCGTCACTGGGGCTTAAAAATGGAACCTGCTCTCTGGAGTTTAAAGAAAGAATGGCTTGGAAAGAGGTGACCCCAGTCATCAGGGCTGTCCCAGGGCCTCTTCCAAGGAGGGGCATGGCTGGGTGCCAAAGGCTGGGCTTGGCCACTGAACAGGGTGTCATCTGAGATTCTGCTGCCAGGAGGCCCCTTCTGTGCCCTGAATCTGGTAGTCTTGAGTGGTAGCTGGGCTTTCCCAGCAGGGGTGGGGATTAGAGGTGGTCAGACTCTTCTGTGCTACGCTGGCCTCCTCTCAAAGAACTCAGGCAGGCCCTGGTAGGGGTCACCCACTCTCTCTGTCTCATAAATAGCCACCTGAGAGTCATTTTGAGGGTACAGATCTGTCACAGCAAGGGCAGTAAGGAGACCACCTCCAGCGGCCAGGGTGACAGCTTGGTGAGGGAAATTGTCTTTCCTGTTTCCCCAACTCAGAGTGACCTTCCCAGTTCACTCTCATTGACTTCCAGCCAGCCCTCCTTCAGCCTGCTCTCTATTCTCTGGAACAAAAGACCCTTCCCAGGCCCTTCAACTTAAAGCTATGTGATTCTAGAAGGTACCATCTATGAGCACAGAGAGCATAGCTGTTCTGTCCTGAGTCCTTAGCACCCTGCATAGTGCAAGGTCCAGCTAGATAAGTTTACTGGAGGAGCTCATGCCAGCTGTCTTTGTTAGGGTTTCCATTGCTGTTAACAGACAGTATGACCAAGGCAGCTCTTATAAAGGACAACACTTAATTGGAACTGGCTTACAGGTTCAGAGGTTCAAGACATTATCATCAAGGGGAACCTGACAGCATCCAGGCAGACATGACACTGGAGAAGGTACCAAAAGTTCTACATCTTGATCCAAAGGCAAAAAGGAGAAGAATGTCTTCCAGGCAGTTAGGAGGAGGGTCTCACCCCCCCCCCCCCACACACACACACATTGACCCACTTCCTCCAACAAGGCCACACCTACTCCAGCAAGGCCATACCTCCTAAAAGTGCCACTCCCTGTACCAAGCAAACTACCACACCATACAAGATTCTCTGATTTGCTGCCTCAGATTTTACATTTTATCTTGTCAGTAAGGATCTCGCCCCCCCCCAAAGGCCCAGAAGGTCATGCAGACAGCACTGTGGGATATCCAGGACCTCTCTGATCTCAGTCTATAGATCCAGGCTGCAACTACAGTATCACATGACCCTCCTACCTCCCAGCACGTCCTGGACTTGTCCCCTGTCTCCCCAACACAACTCTGCCTCTGCCCCAGAGTAGGTCCCCCTCACTGTGTGGAACAATCCCAGGCTATGTGGTCCTTATCCTGTGGTCCCACACAGCAGCTCTCAGGGAAGACTGTGATTGGCTGAGGCTGGTTATATACCTACCCTGGGGTAGGTGGGGCCAGCAACTCTGAGCATCAAGCTACAGTCCACAGTTCCTGCCCACCAGATAGAGAAATACTTGTGGTAAGAGACAATGAAGATATGGCTACAAAATTCTCATGACTTATTACATACCTTCCTTTCAGGTGGCATGAATGGAGATTTATACTGCAGTTATATAATCAAACTATGTAATTATTATATAATCAAACTAACCTCTAAAAAAAAAAACAGTTGTCTTTCACCTGCTCAAACAGAGAACAGGAAATCATTCTTAATTAATCTATACATCCTGCACATTCCATACAAATGTCTTTATAGAACTATGTACTGCTGTAAGGTTTGTATATTGCAGAATGAAAGACCAAGAGGGCAACCCTGACAGGATTCATCCTCGAGGATACTGAGATCCTGAGATGCTGGGACCAGCTGCTCCAGCTCCCTGATCCATCCTGCCTCAACGGCATCGAAGCTGTTTCCTCTAAATTCTTGCTTCTGGGACATTTTCAGAACAGCTAGGTCTCTCATCCAGCCTTTAAGACTATTATAGACAGGACTTTGGCTGAGCCCTGAACTTTCTCAGCACGTAGAAACTGGACAACAATTGATGCCAGCTAGCTTCTTTTTTGATGTAACCATTTTTCTAATTTCCTTTTGGGCCCCCGAAAGGAATTCTTTGCCCCAATTCAGCAGGAATCAATTATAAGAAGACTGTCATCCTTAAGTTGGGGTGGATGGTTTTGGTCATTTTATGAGTTATAGATGTTTTGTTATTTTAAAGAATGATTACAAATAATTACCGTCTTTGACAAGGAGGAAACAAAATACAAAGCTTAGACTCAGGGATTTCTATCTCCCCTTTCCTCTGCTCTATCCTTTCTTTCTTAGATAAAGGGTAGAAGGTTGAGAAGAAAAGGGGATATAGAAATATTATAAGAAATTAGACTAATAGAGGTAGATTACTGAATCTAACTCTTAAACCAAAAAATATTTTGTAGCATAATCTTACATTGATAGAGATCTTTATATTTTGATGTAAATTGAGGTTATGTTTTGTTACATTGATATAGAATTTTATATATTGATAAAGGTTTAAAGTTTTCATTGGTAGAAATCTTTGTATATTGATACAAAACTTAAGATTAATTTTGTTACAGCATGATATATGTATGTTTCAAAACTTAGAGAGGCATTGTGGCTATGCAACTCACTTAAATACACAAGGTTTAGTTCAACTCCTTTGATTAGCTGCTATTAAAAACTGTTTAGGATAATTAAATAATTCAAGTTAATAGTCAGCCAATCAAACTCAGAGTCATGTTAAATTCTAGTCTGGGTTATCATAGATGTACAACTTGGGTTGTAGAGACAACAGGTGACTGGAAACTGGCAACATTTGCTTGTTCAGGTATGCTATGAATAGATAGTCTTCAAAAACCTCAGAGACTCACAGAATATGACATTTAAACATAACTCTATTAATTTAAGATCTTATTTTGATATTGAGACATGTCAATACCCCATTTTTCAATTTGGAAAAAGATGATGAGCACCAATAACCTCCATATGGAGTTGCTTCAACTGTGGCAAGCTAGCCACTGGGCAAAGAAAATGCCCTAAATCCATCTGCAGACAAAATACTGTCCAAAAAGGACAAATGAACACAAGGAAGGCAATTGCCAAGCTCTGCCAAGACTGAGAAAGTGAGTCCTTCATAATTCCTGCTTCACAAAAAGTCTGTCAGATATCCTGGGCCAGAAGACTGAAGATAGATGTTCCAATGTCAAAGAGAATATTAGGGACTTTCCAGAATGTCAGCTGTCTCTACACTTTTTATAATTTTTGGAAGATACATCCCTGTGCTTTCTTCATACTCAGGCAGTATTTATCCCTTCTCAGGCCTCTGATATGGCTAAGACTAGATAGCCATAATCCTACCATAGGCTTGAGCTGTTTAGTATTAGGAAGATGTTCTGAGTCTAAGAAGACGTTTTAGGTTGGTAATACAAACTAGGATAGAAAATAATTTAGATACAAAACTCTAAATTCATTAACATAGGATAGATTAAAAAAATGCCCTTTATTTATCTGAGTTGCCAAAAATAAATGTATTGGCCATCATGAATGTAATTTTTACCTCATAGTTTTCATAACTGTTTTATAATCGTTTCTACTATGTGTTGTTATTACTATAAGAGAAAGAGCCTTTTTATTTGGACAAAAAGGAGGAGATATGGTGGGTTGGTCTGATGCTGCTCATATTCTAATTCTAAATACTGCTTCCTCAAGATGTGGTTGCCTCAGATAAACAGATCCTCAGGTATACAGAGTGATGCCATGTGAACCTTCTCCCAATGTAACTGACCAATAAAAGGCTAGAGCCTGTGATTGGGCAGTGGAGGGGAAAGGTGGAACTGGAAGTTTGAGTGGGGGGTTGCAGGTAGAAAGAGAGAGAAAGAAGGAGGAGGAGGAGAAGAAGGAAGAGGAAGAAGAGGAGGAGGAAGAGGAGGAGGAGGAGAAGGAAGAGGAAGAGGAAGAAGAGGAGGAGGAAGAGGAGGAGGAGGAGGAGGAATAAAAAGCCACCATGGACCAGAACCAAATGGCCAGGAGAAACAGCAAGTAACAGGAGACTTTATAACTGGGGAATAAGTTAATATAGCCCTATATCTGCCCAATCTAGGCTTATGGCTTGTAAACAAAATACCTGGATTGTGTGTGTCTTTTATACAGGCTTGTTTGGATTATAAATTCCTACTACTTTGGCCCAAGCACATGAACAACACAGCTAAAGTCTGTCATAGTCGACTACATAGGTCTCCAAGACAGGCCTGGGGCTTATGGAGAAGGCAGGAAAACTGAAGTGCCCATCAGCCAGGAGCAGCTGTTGGCAGAGATGGACGGGTAGGAGCAAGGGAGTGTCTTAGGAAGCAAAAGCCAGGACTCCTTCCCCACCAGCCCTGTGGCCTCAGTACAGGAAGTGCCTCCTTTCTCTCTGACCCTGCCTGATGGCTTATGAAGCTTCAGAAGGAAGATTCCGTAGGGGCAGGTGCTATAGCATAACCCAGGGGTGGGTGAAGTTGTTTATCCTTGCCTGCCAATCAAACAGACAGGCAGATGACAGGAGGGTCCGGTGGCTGCTGCCTTCAGGCTGAAGCACCAATCTGGTGCCTTCAACCCTCACATCTTCAGTGGGGAGAGACACCACTGTCAGTAGACAGATGGGCAAACATGGGGTGTCTGCAGGTTTCAGATGATGTCCCTTAGCATGTACCCACCTCCCCCAAATGAGAGGGGTCTCTATAACAAGCAAACACAGAGGCCCACCCACGTCGCCTGGGTCTCCTCTGCTCAAGGCACGCAGGTGAGGCCTGCAGGACATTTTCATGGCACTCTGAGGACTTCGTGAGTCATGCCGATTGTCATGGGTGTCAAAATATTATGATCTCCCTGGAAGAAATGACAGCAGAGTCAGGTAGAATTACATATTTCTCAGCAGACTGACTGTGTCGCCATGGAGACATGCCTGCCTTCTCCGCAGGGTCATCCACGGGCTAGGAAAAGAAGCTGGGACCCTGTTCCCCAGCAGTCACTCTCACTCAGACAAAACTACAATAAGACAAAAATAGAAAGGAGGACAAAAACAACCTTAACGGCAACAGGAATAGTTGCTCGCAAGTCTGTACGGACTTTAATTACATTTTTGATGGCTTTGACCTGTGCTGACTCCCCAGAATCTTCCCTTAAAATCAATGGTTGTATTTAGCTCCCATCCAGGGTTTCCTGGTGCCCAGCTGTCAGCGTCCACAGCCCAAACAGCTCTCTGTCCTTGGATGTGACTGGTCATGTACTGCAAAGTAGTCCACAAATAGACAACCTCAGTGTGTCTCCATTCACCCGCTGTTTAATGGACAGTTGGGTCCCTTACATGTAAAAAGCATAATAAGTAAATGAAAACAAAGTTAATTGTTCCACTTCCCATTCTTCACACAGCATGCTCCTTAATACGTATGCAGAGTCCAGGATGACCAGGTGCTGTGATCTGTGTTCCAGCTTGCTATTGTTGGAAGGTCGGACATCCTTAAGAGGGGCCTCACGGAAGTCCTTTTGCGATTTGTGGCTATGAAGCACTCACGGTAGAAGGACCTCTGGAAGCTGAATCCAAACAGACCTTTTCTCTTTATACATTGATTGTCACGTGTACTTGTTACAGTGCAGGTGAGTGTTCTAATTAACCCTTTTGTAGCTATGATAAATACCACGACCAAAAGCAAATTAGCAAGGAAAACGGTTTATTTAGCTCACTCTGCCAGATCACAGCCCATCACTGAGGGAAGGCAAGACAGGAATTCAAGAAGGAACCGAAACAGAAACTGCGAGGCAGGGTTTGCTGGGTTTCCTGGCTTGCCCGGTGCCCTCTGCTCAGCCTGCTTTCTTACATGGCTCAGGCCCATGTGTCTGGAATGCTGGTAGGCACGATACTGAGATGTTTAAGCTGAGTCTGAATGTCCCCAGAGAGCAGGGACTGTGCTTTTCCATAGATCTGGGACGGCGGGTAGGGCTCAGAGAGCTGAGATGGCATGCCCTCTCCACACACACGAATTCAGAAAGGAGAGTCGTCTGTCTGTCCATGAGCCAAGGCAGGAAATCCCAGGAAAGGTGGAGCAGCTTCCTCCCTGAAGACATCTGAAAAGAAGCACATTCATTTCCATAGCACATTCATGAATGCTTTCGGGGACAGCGTGACCTGCCCGTCTTCCTGGTTTTGCACTGAGAGTGGAGAATGCAGGCTCTACCTGCTGAGGCCGAGGCTCCTCACCAGTGTGTGCTTCTCCATCTGCCATGGAGGCTACCTGCCCCCTTCTCCACAGCCATGGATGGAGCTTTCAGCTTATGGTTCTGTCCTTTATAAAAGTAGAGACGCCACCACAGCCAGCCACAATGTTTGCATTTCTTTTATCTGATTAATTTGTTTGTTCACTTCAGACAAGGTCTTGCTGCTGGGTAGCCCTAGCTGGTTTGGAAACTTACTCTGTATGTAGCCCAGGGTAGCCTGACATCTGTGGGAGTGTGTCTGTCTTCCCCTCCTGAGTGCTGGTATCACAAGTCTGAGGCCTGATACCCAGACCGTTCGCTTTAATTCATCCTTTTAATGAACTCAGGAACAGTGGTTTCTTCTGAAGATCCATATCCGTGAGGCTAAAATATTGAATTTGAGGACTTAGTGAGGTTCTTAGGATTCTCTAACACATTCATTCTGTCTGTGTGTGTGTGTCTTCATGTGTGTGTGTACGTGTGTGTGGGAGGGGTGTGGTGTGTGGGTGTGTGTGTGGGGGTATGTCTTCATGTGTATATGTATGTGTGTGTGGGGTGTGTATGTGTGCGCTGTGCAGATATTCTTCCTAGGGTATGCACATGGCCATTCTAAATAAATATTCGTTCTCTCTCTCTCTTTCTCTCTCTCTCTGCCACACAGGACACATACACACACACACACACACACACACACACACACACACACACACACTGAAAGGTGTATGGAGAAAGCAGAGAACCCGATTTAGCAGGAGGGACCTGGACTGAACTCAAACCTACAAGGGAGGTCTGGCCTGGAACCCACATGTGCTCATTGTTTCCTCCTCTTTGTCTCTGACCTCCTCTTGGCTGACACATCCCTCTCTATACCCCTGTCTCACTTCAAGGTCCCCTGGCCAGACCTTGGGAAGTCTGAGGCAGGACTGTCTGTGTGCAGCTGGGCCTGTCCACATTCACCCACAGGCTCTCCAGCTCTGCTCCTCCTCTTCTGTGGAGACTGGCCCCAGGCCCTCTGAGCCTGAGGATCTTCCAGCATGGATGCTCCCTCACCATGGCCTTTAGGAAGGTGAAACAACAGGTGGACCACTGGCACTGTGCAGATGGAGAAAAGAAACAGGACATGTGCAAAGTGGCTTGGCCTTGCCTCATCTGTTATGGGTCATGAAGGTGACCTCCAAGGGACTGTGGGTGGCACACGATGGGAGGATGGCCCCTAGAGAGAGCTGATGGTGAGCTTGTGCATGCAGCTCTGCTCACACACTTCATCCAGGGTTCTTATGGCTGACAGACCTGGTAAACAGAGACCGGGTGTCAGAGGGAAACTGAGGGAGCTAAACCAGGGCCACACCTGAGTTCAAGGCAGAAGGGAACCTGCAGCTCAGAGGCTCAACCCCACACCCTGCTCAGAAAGGCCACCTCCACTGTAAAGTACCCAAGCCACACTGACAACGTGATGGAGCCCCTGGGCCTCCACCCAGGAAGGAGACACAGCAGGAGGGAGGAGCAGGTCTGGCTTAGGACAAAACTGGCCTCTAAGAGACTACAATGGAGGCCCAGGACTCAGCGACACTGGGCCTCTGAGGCTCAGCAGGATAAGAGAAGAGGACTTCTGCAGCAAGAATATAGTAAGACCCTGAGTACCCAAGGAAGAAGCCATGCTGGACAGAGACATTGTGATTTCCTATGTAGACAGGAAGCTGTCTGTCTCTGATGAAGCCCACCCATGTGATTTCCTGTGTAGGCAGGAAACTTTCCGTCTCTGATTGAGCCTATCCAACAGCACTAGTCAGCGCATGGCTGTCCTGTCCTGCCAAGACAGCCCCCTGGGACAGGCTCTGCTTTTTACCCATTTAACAGCTGAAGAGACTGAGTCTTGTTCAAGGTCTCAAACCCAGGGCTATGGAGGTGGTGACACTGGGCCTGCAGCACCTGTGGTCCTGAGGATGCAACATCACAGTCTGACTTCGTCACATGTGCAGAGGTCAGATGGGAAAGACACTGCTGTCTTAGCAGCCCCTGAGTCTTGAGGATGGGCTAAGGAAGGTTGAGGAGGGCAGAAAGAGGTCAGTGCCTACCGGCCACCCCTTCCCGGTCTCCTGGGAACTCTGCCTCCTTTGTAAATGAAAAGCACTTTTACCCAGAACCTGAATGTCATCTCTTGGCTCTGCCCCTGGGTGCAGGTGTGTGCCATAGCCTTTTAGGGGCACTGGCATGGAGTCCTAGTTTGAGGGCTCACAAGCTGTGTGTCCTTTGACAAGTTGCCTCACCGCTCTGTGCCACATTTCCCCACCTGTGACGTGGAGCTGAGGTCTGTGCCTTAGCACTGCGTTAATATTTAAATAAGGCAAAGGCAGCACAGAGAGATAACAGGAACATGTCTGCCTGCCAGGCACCTGTGCTTCCAACTGAATGATCCAAACTTGGAGCCCACTTTGCAAGGCAAGTGCTCTTGGACCTCCGTGGTGCAGCTGTGCCAACGTGAAAGAGATGCACAGCTGGCCCCTCTGCACCCTCTGGTTCCACATCCAGGACTCCAGCAGCGCCTTATCAAAATTACCCAGAGGAAGAAACTGCATCTGTCCTGAGCTCATAAAACTTCACATACACACACATGCACACATACCATATAACAAACATACCACATGCATGCACACACACACACACCAGATAATAAACACACCTCACACATCACACACAAGAAAACACATCACACACACAAAAACAAATACATATCACACACACATACCACATAACAAATACACCACACACACATACACAGGAGCACACTCATCATTCCCTATGTGATGATATCTGTAGACACTTACGGTGCACTGAGGACCCCAGGAAATTGGGGACAAGTTAGAGGACATGCATGGAATGTGTGCAGCTTAAGCAAACACTTGAACACAGGCAGTATTTGAGGCCTCAGGGATCTTCCTTGGACCAGCCCTGTGCATAGTAACAGCCACCTGACACACTGTGTTGATGGGGTGGGTGGCAGTGGTTTTGTGATGCAGCCTAGTGACAGCGATGCCAGCCCGAGTCACAGTGGCTCAGGATCTAATTCTGGCTCTGCTAATGGGGTTCATTTTAATTCCATTTCTACCATTGTGAATATTGTTGATTGTGTCCTTGTTTACTTGTGTATGTGGTGTTTGTGCATGGTTGAGTGTGTTTAGGTGTGTGCATGTCTGTATACATGTGCATATGCTTGCATGTGAGGGCCAGGGGTTAATGTTGGTTGTCTTCCTGGATCTCTCTCCATCTTATTAATCAAGGCAGGGTCTGATGCTGACCATGGAACTCACTGATTCACCTAGTCTGGCTAGCCAGATTGGCCTGGTATTCTATCTCTGAACATGAGGATTGCAGGCTGGCAGAGGAGGGGGTTGGAGGTACCACTTAGGCCCAGCTTTTCCCTGGGAACTGTCTCAAGCTCATCCAGAAAACCTCTCTATCCACTGAGTCGATGCCCCCCCTCTCATGCATTTAATATATATTATATATATAAGATATTATATGCAACATATATAATATATATGTAATATATACAAAATACACATGTTCATATAAGACAAACACACACAGAGGGAGAGAGAATGATATACAAATGATGGTTTTCATCAACTTGGGGGGATTTTTCAATTATCATTTCTCCAAACGTTCTTTCTGGTCTTTTCTCTACTTAAAGGCAGACATAGGGATTAGTTTTCCAGGCCCTATTATACTCCGTGGCTAAGGCATTGGAAATTCCACATGGGTTGCCCAAGCCCTCCAGTGTACCCATGCTCCCCCTCTGTGTGTGTGTGTGTGTGTGTGTGTGTGTGTGTGTGTGTGTGTGTGTGTGTTGAGCATAGCCATCTTTCAGGGGTAGGTAGGTGCAGAGATTGCTAAGCAACCTGGAACCCCACTCAACTTGAGCTGCAAGGGCACAAACACACCTTTCCTAACAAGGCCCTTAGCAACAATGATCCCCCCTGAGACCACCGCACACTCACCCTTCTCCAAGCAAAGACAACTGGATCCCACGAGCTTACTGCTACCTAGCAACTCTTAGAAACTTCCCTTCTGTGACCAAATGCATCCTGAAATATATAGTGAAATATGGGCAGTGGGGGTCAATCTGGCCTGGACTGGCTTGAAGTTTGTGTATGTACAGTAAAGCAAACCGTGTTCTCAAACTCTTAGGAAAAAACTGCTTGCTACTTTATGGCTATGCAGGATTGGAAGTACATGTGATTAAAACCAGATGTATTTCAGAAAAGGACATGCTAGCATACCCAAGCCTGCCAATCAAAGCTCCTATGCTTTGCCCCTTAGCAACCAAACCTCTCCTCCTGGTACCAGGTGGTGAGCAGTGACTATAAACCTCACTCTGAGCTGGCTGCCCTCTGGCTGTGAATATCTTCTGTATTTTTGCTTTGTCTCTGGATAACTACACCCGCTTGATGCTTTGCAGCTGGTTTGTGCCTCTTCAGTCCTTGGAACAAGTTGCCAAGAGCCCAGAACCACCCGCCACACACACATCCAGACAGAACCATGGTTCCACTGATAGGTATGGGCTGGCACCCTGTACTTCTGATTTGTGTTCCCCTGGCCTTTGGTGGCATTGACAACTTCTTGTAGGCTACCGTGTACCTTTTTTCTGGAGAACTGTCTTCCCAGGTCTTCTGCTCATTGAAATTCTGCTGTTATTGTTGAGTTTGTGCTCATCACATAATCTGGACACTCGTTCCTTCTCCAATACTTACATGCAAGCACTTGCTTCTTTTCTGCAGGCTGCCTTTGGATTCTGTTGGTAGAGTTGATATACAAAGATTTCTTTGAATAGAAAAAAGCCCAGCACACTTCCTGGACCTCTTTCTCTTTGTGGGTTGTGCCCCACCGACAAGCCTTTATCAAACCCAATAAGTGGAAACTTCCCCATCATTTTCTTCTAAGAGATTTTCAATTTGTTTTAGGTTTTACATTGAGGTCTTAGATTCATTTCACATAAGTTTTTGTATATGGTCCTAAGTGCCTGTGATGGTTGGTGTTATGTTAACTTAATAGAATCTAGAATCACCTAATGTCTAGGGGGTTATTTCATTGTATTAATTAATTAATGTGGGCGACACCATTCTCTGGCTGGGATCTTGGACTATGTAAGTGGAGAGAGGGGACTGAGCTGCCTCAGTATGGTGGGTTATAACCTCAAACCCTGACCTAGAATAAACCCTTTCTTCCTTAAGGTGGGTTTGTTGAGGTGTTTTATTACAGCCATGGGGAGAATGAAGATGGGTTTCACTATTTTGCATGTGGATATGTGGTTTTTCCAATATCATTAAAAAAAAAAAAAAAGGCTGATCTTCCCACCAGATGGTTTTGGAAGTATTGTCAAACGCATTTGACCTCATGTATATGGGCACATTTCTGGGATTTTTTTTCTTGTGTTCCATGCTGTGCATTCACCCCTACATGTCTGTATGCTCACACCACAGTGTGTGTGTGTGTGTGTGTGTGTGTGTGTGTGTGTGTGCACGCGTTGTTGTTGTCGTTGTTCCTTTGCACTGTGTTTTCTCAGGAAGTACGAGACCTTCCACTTTTATTTTGGCTGGTAGGCACCTTGAGACTTCATGTGAATTTTAGGCAAGATCTTCTATTTCTGGAAAAATAAACAAGCAAAAGACCTCACTGGAATTTGGGATGAGATTGCATTGGCTCTAATTCAAGCCAAACATCATGGGCTCCTTAACAATGAAAGCCTTGCAGTCCTTTCTGCTTTTGCATCCTTGCTTTGTTTTGGGGATAGGGTTTCATGTAGCCCACGCTAGCCTGAAACCTGTTATGTAGCCAAGAAAAACCTTGAATTTCACATCCTCTTGACTCCAGGTCCTGGGTGCTGGGATTACAGGACTGTGCCACCATCCTTGGCTCTCTGCATCTTCAATGTCTCTGGGTGGTGTTCGGGAGTTGTCTGTGTTCGTGTCTCTCCACCCTTGCTTAGCTAGTAGTTCCTAAGTACCTAATTTTTTTTCAGTATATTGCAAATGAATTGCTTTCTCTGAGTCTTTTAGGCTGCTTGATTGTTACTGCAGAAATGCAAGTGCCGTCTGTGTTTTAATGTTGTATTCTGTAACGTAATGGGTCTTTAATTAGCTCTGACAGGTTTCCATGTCCCTGTGTGGCATTGTTAAGATGCTCTTCATGTAGATCTTGTCATTTGCGAACAGAGATCGTTTCCCGTCTCCTTTTCCAGCTCAGGTGTCTCTCTTACATCTGTTTCTCATCTGATGGAAGTGAAGGAGTCTGGGTGACCTTTCCTTCTTCCTGATATTAACGGAAAAGATCTCTCCCTCCCTCCCTCCCTCCCTCCCTCCCTTTCCCCTCCCTCCCTCTCCCTCCCTCTCTCTCTCTATCAAGTGTGCGCATGTATATGTCCATGTGTTAGTGCATGTGTGTGTCCAAATGTGAGTATGCATGTCCACATATGAGCACATGTGTGTGTTCATGTAGGTGTATGTCCATTTGTGAGTACATGTTCTCATGTGTGAGTGTGTGCACATCCATATATGAGTGCATGTGTGTGTCCATATGTGTGTGTCCATGTGTGTGTCCATATGTGAGCGCATACAGAGGTCAGAGGCCAACATCAGAGACGTCTTCCTCAATCACTGTCCACTATCATCTTCCTCTTCTTCTTCTTCTTCTTCTTCTTCTTCTTCTTCTTCTTCTTCTTCTTCTTCTTCTTCTTCTTCTTCTTCTTCATCTTCTTCCTTCCTTCCTTCCTTCCTTCCTTCCTTTCTTTCTTTCTTTCTTTCTTTCTTTCTTTCTTTCTTTCTTTCTTTCTTTCTTTCTTTCTTTCTTTCTTTTTTTCTTTCATGGATCCATCACTGAATCTAGAACTCACCAATCGAGGTAGACTGGCTGGCAAATCAAGTCCTCATGGATACCTCTGTCCCGTCTCCTCAGTACTGAGATCATAGGTGTGTGCTGCCACACCTGACTTTTTCACATGAGCGCTGGGGACTGAACTCAAGGCCTCAAGCTTGTGAAGAAAAGTTTATTGACTGAGCCATCTCCTAGTCCCTGTCTTCAGTACTGAGTAAGCGAGCCGTGATTATTTTTTGAAAACAGAAATGTCTCAGCTCTCTTTGCTTCTGGGTTTTCTAAGCAAGCGTAGAAGGTTACTTTTGGCGCTCACAGAGTTAATGGTCTGAACCTGCCTCTGGGTTTATTGCAGAACCCAGTCTACCTCCTGCCTGAGGTTCTGATTCATTTGAACTTTCTTGATAACATAATCTACCCTGCTGTTCAGCTGAGCCTGTAATCCCTGCCATCGCCATGGTGCTAGTAATTAAGAAAGACGTCCAAGGCAGAGAAACTTTGCATCCTGTGGGTGGGATTGCCCTCCTTCACGAAGGGTATAAAATTGATCTCCAAGATCCCAAGGCAAGTGGAATCACAAAGAGCAGCTGCTGGAATCATTGGTCTACTGCAGGTGTGGCAGCTCCCAAGGCCAAAGGGTAGATGCATCTCCTGAGGGTCAGGGTGAGGCTACAGGACTTTGGGTCAGACCTGGGTTCATCTCCTGACTCCCCACTTATCTAGGGGCTCTTGCTCCTGAGTTAACTTTAGGTGAGCCCCAGTTCCCTTTGGAAGATGGTGACCGACACAGAGAGCTGTTCATCATTGGGTCACACTGTTGTTTAGTCATTTACAGTGTGAGAGTCTCCCCAACTCCTAGATCCCTGGAAGGACTCCCCCAGATGCCCTGCATCCCCTTCCCATAGAGATTCAGGCTGGATGGACAAGATGTGCTACATGCCATTGGGGAGTATGGAGCTTAGCACCCCTCTGAGGAAGGAGGGGTCTCCCAGGCTAGTCCTGGGTCTGTGGGACCCACAGGCCACCAGCCCATCCTCCAGTGGCAGATCTACCAGTGAAAGGGGGACTCAAGTGCTGTCCCTCCTTTCCTGAACATGGCGGCTGGTTCAGAGTCATGCCCAGAAACACTACCATTGTGCTCCTATAATCCTGTCCTCACAGGGGTCCCTGCATGGCACAGCTCCGGTCTAACCACTCAGCCTCATAATTCTATGAGTGGGTCAGAAGATCCTGTCCACCTATCAGAGAAAAAAAAAAACCCAGGCCCAGATATGGAGCCACCCCAACCCAGAAATGAAAGTTAACAGTACAGATGAGACTCAGGGCCCAGCCCCAGGGCTCAAGAGCACAGGAAGGATGGGAAGGGCTAGAACACAGGTTCCCACATGTGTCTGGGAGAGCTTCCCAAAGCAGGCAACTGAGAAGTGTGCAGGTATACCAAGAGGTGGGGCCCAGAGCAGAGCCTGAGGAAGGCTCTCAGAGTCAGGATTGTGAGGTCTTAGACCACTGATGAATTAAGAATCAAACTCAGGACTTTATAAGTGTTGGCAAACTCTCCAGCCCTGAGCTGGGTCTCGGATCTTTAGAAGTCTGATTGTAGATGAAAGCTTGCCTAGCCCAGAGCAGCCTCTGTGCACACATGGGGGCAGGCAGTGGTGCACATGTTTGTGCTGGTTCATGTGTGTGTGTGTGTGTGTGTGTGTGTGTGTGTGTGTGTGTGTGTGTATTAGTGCACGTGTATATGTGTGTCAGTGCATGTGTGTTAGTGCATGTGTGTGTTAGTGCACATGTGTGTTAGTATATATGATTGTGTGTGTTAGTGCGTGAGAATATGTGTGCTAATGCAGGTATGTGCTAGTGCAGGTATGTATTAGTATGTGTGTGATTGTGTGTGTTAAGGCATGTGTGTGCACCTGTGTGTGTGTGTGTGTGGTAAGGCACATGTATACATGTGTGTGAGCAAGTGTTTGTGCATGTGCATGTATGTGTATATGCTAGGGCAGGTGTGTGTTAGTATGTGTTTGTGGTTGTGTATGCTAAGGGGTGTGTGTGTGTGTGTGTGTGTGTGTGTGTGTGTGTGTAAGCTCAACCTTGAGGTTGTTCCTCAGGAGCCACCCAGCTTGTTGACACTGTTTTCATCCTTTAACATTTTGAATTTCTTTGTGTTTGAGGGTGAGACAAGTGCCACAATGTCTGTTGGGTGGGGTGGAGGACAACTTCACAGAGTTGGCTCTGTGCTTCCATCGTGTGGATCCCAGTAACTGAACTCTGCTTGGCAGAGCTGGCAGCAGGCACCTTTACCCACAGCCACCTCACCGGCCCTACCTTGTCTGTCTGTCTATCTGTCTGTCTGTCTGTCTCTGTTTGTTTGAGACAAGGTATCCAGAAGCCTGGCTGGTTGACCAGTAAGCTCCAGGGATCCTCCTGCCTATGCCTCTCTGGAGCTGGGATTTCAGTAGCTCAGCCCCCTGGCTTTTTCACAAGGGCTCCAGGGATCTACCTGGATCCTTACCCCTGTGCAGCAAGCACTTTACCACCTCAGCCAGCTCTCTAGATCCCCCTGAGCATTCCCACTCAGCAAAGACAATTTCTGTGACATTTACATAACAGCAGGCACCTTGGAAGCACACACTAGCACACTTAATAAACTTACCCCCCCCCCGCTCACCCCCACCCCCATCTTACATCATGTGGACTGTGGCACAGAGAGGTTAAGGCACTGACCCCAGTCCCACAGCCCTGAATGCTGGAGCCAGGCAACTGTGGCCAGGCCTCTTCACCCTCAACACAGACTGCCACATGCTGTGTGTAGTGGCCACACCCTCCTACTCTCCCCCCAGTCACACAGGCATAACAAAAAAAGACCACAAGTGGCCTTCTAAAGGAGTCCACAGTAGGCTGAGACATACACAACTCCCTGCCACTGAGTCAAAGCAGCAGAGCTTTCAGGGCTGAGCAGAGCCTGAGATAGAGAGATGGGTTCAAGCTCTGGCTTAGCCCCATAATGGCTGTGTGACCTTGAGAAAGACATCTAACCTCTCTGGGCTGCCTTTTCCTACTGGATTTTGCTTCTTCGCTGTGTCAGTTGCTCTACCAATCTGGGCTCCTGACGACTCTACTGTGCGTTCTTCATGGCTGGGAGAGTGCTCTCCAGTGCTCTGTCTATGAAACATTTGCTGGGTGGGAAATCAGGTAGAGATGGCCCCGAGGTGAGGCTAGTTTACCCATGTCTTCCTCAAAGCCTCCTGTTGCTACTCCACTGATTTTCTGGTCTTTGCTGTCCCTCCCAGGTCACCTGCTGTCCATGAAATGTGTCTCCAATGAGAAAGACCCCACCCACTCCTCAACATCTGGTAGAATCTGAGAGTCCACAGTTCCTTGTCTCGGGGAGCCTGAGATGGTTTCCTGTGCCAAGTATATATCACTTTCCCGGCAGGAGAAGGGGAGGGGCAGGAGACGGAGCGAGAGAGAGCAAGAGAGCACACAGTGGACACCACCCCATGGGGCCCTGCCTGAGGTGAGCATACAGAGAGATGGATATGCCAGAGAAGGCCAGAGAACACTGGGGTAGTACATGGGGGTGAGGAGGTTGACCAGGACCTCAGGAGCTCCTATGCTGCCAGTCACCAGCCTCATGTCTTTTAGGCCTCAGTTTTTCCCCCACCTGTAGACTACAGGCAAGGTTGGGCCTAGGTTCTTTTGAATAGTCACTAGGGATTGGACCGGGGCAGGCACACAGTAGGCATATACTAAGTCCTGGCACACAGTGGGTGCATACTAAGAGCTGGTGGCTGTTAGTTTGTACTCTGAAGAAGCTGTCTGGCCTCCAGCGGGTGATAGTATCTGTCATTTTGGGCCAGGCTGAGCAGAGGCTGAGTAGGTAGCCCAGGTGATATGGAGGGTGAGACACGGCCAGAGTTCAAGCCCTGGTCTGCCTAACCCTGAAGTTGGGCCTGGGGACATGGGCATCATCCCATAAAAGCACCAATGAGACCAATGGCTGCCCCTGCCCAAAACCATAGCATGTGGGGCTGCCCCATGTCTCCCCCCTGCCTGTGTTCAGGACTCGGTCACCTCAGATCATAGCCTTCCTCTACCTGCCTCATACTTCTGATCAGGTCACCTGCATGAGTCCACACACTCTGCCTGACATCCGGGCTCTTCTCAGCATGTTCCTGATGGCATCTCTGCTTGTGAAGGCCACACCTTCACCAATGGCCCACCTGACAGAACACTGTCTAATAAGCAATTCAGGCCTTTATGCACACTGGTGCCCTTCTTTAGCCTTCAATGCTGGGCAAACTCCTATCTGCCCCTTAGAATACAGTTTGTGTGCTATGTCCTTAAACAGCCCTGGACTGTTCTCTGTGTTCCCACTCCCCACTGCCCAGTTCCTCCCTCCCTGATTTCCTGTCACTCTCCCCATCCATTCACACAGTGACCCCTCAGGGACCAGGAGATGTATGCAGCTCATTCACACACTTGCTGGCTGGTTCATTTGTCCCTTGGATGTCCCCATGTCCTTGATTATCACTCTGTCCTGATAGGAGACCAGGCTGGTGACCATGGGCCTCTCTCTGCCTACTGCCTCATAGAAAAGATCACTTGCCCCTCTTTAGGACTCAGTTTCTCCATCTGTACAATGAGTAAGACCCTTCCACCCCATAGAACCAGTTTGTTCCCCCATATTCCCTCCCAGAGACCATGGCTTTGGAAGATCAAAGATCTTGAGGTGAGGTGAAGGCAGGTGACTTCAAAGGGGCCCTTCAGAAGGCCCCAGTGGCCCAGGGTCCCTTGCAGTGCTCTCACCGAAGTCTAGGGGAATGCCTCAGGGGCTCCCATACACCCAGCCTGAGAGAAAGTCCCACACGGACCTGATGCTTAAGTGGGAAATGCAATCATCATTTCTGGCGAGAAAGGAATTGAAAACTAAATTGAGTGTCAAGTGCCATATTAAGGGTCTGACGAAGCAAGATAGGGCCACCGCTGGCTCCAAACCCAGCCATTTCACAGGCCTGAAAAAAATTAGGCGCATTTTTATTTTCATAATTGAGGGATCAAGAACTAAGGGTGATGGGGTGAGAGGCTGGAGGCAGGGGCATGCCAGAGTGGGCTCAAACCAGCCCAGACGCTGCATGTTAATGCTGGGGACCCTCTCAGCTGACCGTTAAACACAGACATTACTAAAAACGACACTGGTCTAGCTTGGGTGGGACGAGCCTGGCCTGCTGGACATAATCCCATCACCGCATGCAAGGAAGAGACAGGAGAAGCGGGTGTTCAAGGTCATTCTTGGCTACATGGTAAGTCTGAGGTTAGCCTGGGCTACATGGTAAGTCTGAGGTTAGCCTGGGCTACATGAGACCTTGTCTCAAAAGCAAAACTAAAGATCAGAAGTTAGACGTACTCAGAGCCCAAGGTTCTCAACCCTTTCATAGCATGCTGTCAAGTTCGCTCTCTTTGTCCCTGGGTGGTGGGGCTACTCCATCACAGGTGGGACTGTCCTCCAAACGCCTGCCCAGTGACAACTCATAGGCAGTTTGAAACTGTTGGTGATGGAAGAATTTACTAGGCGCAAGGGCAGACACCTCCATCAGCCATTTCTTCTCAGAGAGCCAGGAAGTCTTAGCTAGATGTGAGCAGGAAGAGGACCAGAAGACAGGAAGAAGACTGGCCTCCAACACAGGCAGCATTAGTCAGCATCCAGGCCAGCCCTGGGCTGTGTGACCCACTAGTGGACCACCTGCAAGTCGCTATTAGCAGCCACAGGAGGGGTGACAGGGCAGAACATTAAGCAGAAGCCCCCACCAAGCAGGTTCCCCACCCCCTGCCTCTACTCTCATCACTCTGTCAATGGGGAAGTTAGCATAAGGCCATCGCTGGGGTGCCAATCACTGCTTTAGCACATTAGGTATCACGTGACATGAAGCCCCTGAAATCTGGGTCCATCGGCCCTTTGCCTGCCTCAATGCACAGGTACTAATCTGACCTGGGGATGGCCTCACTGCTCAGACCGCGGGCAGGTGAGCAAAGGGGCTGGACAAGGAGAATCAACCCAGGAAGTGGGGACACAAGCTGCAGGCCCTAGCTATGAGCTCCGTGGTAGATATGACACTGCACCCCAGCATCCATCCCCAGGACCCCTCATTTCCCTCTCTGTTACCCACCTGTCCAAGCTTTGCCCACCCTGAAGGCTCATGCACCTGGCGGCCCAGCCCAGCAGAAAAGCTCCCTTCCCCACAGGTCCCTTCAGTCACAGCCACATCCACACCTGAGTCTTGTAGGGTCCCTGGAGTGGGGATTCCTCCCAACTCTTGGCTCCTGCTGAGAACCAAGAGGGAGGGGAGGGGAGGGGACAGTAAAAGTAGAACCTCATTTTTTATTATCTGTGGTAGGGACCTGCTTCCAGATTAGAATTAGAATTAAAAATACTTGTATTAGTGGCGAGGAGAAATGCAGTGGGGTAGGGGAGGGAGGAAGGCGCAGAAGGCACAGGGATCCCCACCGAACCCTGTCTCAGGTGACCCAGTGAGTTCCAAATGGGTGGTATCACACACCCATGTGACTAAACTGTCCAGGTGCTCTGACAGCCACTGTGTGGTCTCATGATCTCAGATGGGGCTCAATGCCCACTCCACACTGCGTGAGTCTTGGCAGCTAGGGGACATTTGCCCAGCAGGCTTCTTACTGAGGACACCCGAAAGACCACCCTAAGCCCTTCCACCCCTCCCCCCCTGCCAAGAGACTACTACAGGGGCCAAGTCCCCTCCTCGCTGTGAGCCCAGGTCTTCAGTGTCCCGAGCACCTGGAAGCCCCCAGGAAGCATCTCTGAAGAAAAGGGAAGTGCTTTAGTCAAAATTTAAGATGGACAGCTCCCGAGGAAAGACCACCCAAGGTTGACCCTCTCAATTCCTGTGAGTTCGTCTTGCCAGGGAAGAGGAAGGCAGACATGACAGGCAAGAGCTGTGCAGGAGCAGGAGCCCCCAGTTCAGCTCAGCCTTCTGCCTTCTTGCCTCAAAGGAGGGTGTCAGCAGCCTGGCCTGAAGACCAGGATGATTCCAGGCCCCAGTGTGCATGCTGGCTCTTCCCACGTTGCCCTGGCTGGGTGGGCACTGGGCAGGCTGTCCTTCCCCCAGGGTCCATCCTGTTTCATGGTGGGAAACTGTGGCCCTGAGAGGGGGAGAAGCCCGTCCTAAATTACTCCCTGAAGAGAGAACATGTCTGGCCTGGCATGGTCTCCTCCCAGCTGCCCCCTGCTGCGCCTGCACCTGGCTCAGCATTTCCCTGGAGCCCTGGCAGATGTGCTCACACCTGGAGCCCTGGCAGATGTGCTCACACCTGCTCATCACGGCATTTAATCACCCGGTGAATGCTCTTCTGTACTTCAGAGACATCGGTCTGCATTTCCTTCCTTAGTATAATGCAGGTCAGAGTCAACTACCTCCTGGAAGCAGAAGCCTTCCCACTCTGGCCCCCGAGGCTTTCTAGTTTCTTCTGTGCCTGGCCCAGTATCTGGAGTTGGGGGTCACTGGGACAACCAACCGGTGAAGGCTGACATCATCCCTGAGGAAAGGGCGGAGCTTCTTCCGGCCAGTCTACATGCAAGAGGCCCACCCAGCAGAACTCAGAGCCAGTCTTTGGCCTCTGGGGTCCTGTTTGTTCTGGAAGCCTGTGTGTGCCTCCTGAACCTCAGCTAGACTTAGAAGGTTGATTTAGCTGGTGTGCCAGTCTATACAGTAACCTCTATAACAAAATGCCTGAGGTGAATAACTTCTAAGGAAGAAAGCTTTGTCTGGGCTCATGTTGTCAGAGATTTCAGTCTATGGTCACATGACTCTATTGCTTCGTTCCATCAGAACAGAGGAGCCCTGGTGACCAGAAAGCCAAGAGATAAGGAGTCAAGGTTTCAATTGATATGACATTGAGTAGCATGTCCCCCACGAGTGCTACCTTACACCACACCCCACCTTCTAAACGTCCTGCTACCTCCTGTGCAATCTTTTTCATACTTGATAAGAGCGTTTTAAGGAAGCAGGGGTTTGGGCTCACGGTTTGAGGGTGCAGCCCATCATGTCAGGGAAACCATGATGACAGGGGCCCAGAAGGGAGCATAGTGTCTTATAGAAAGGAAGCCAGCTGTGGACACAGCTGGCTTCAGGGGCTCCAACTGTGTCCCCGCACCTCCTGGTCTCTTTACTTTCCCTGTGGAGTGCATGTCCTCCTCTTTAGGCTCTTGCGACTTCTTCCTCAGGCAGCACAGGAGAGGGACAAGGGGACCCATAGAAGCTTCAGGCTGCCATCATCCCAAACAGTGACTCCAGAGAGACGAGGAGCTACGCTTTCAAATAACAACTTAGGAAAGGCCAGGGAGGGCGCTGATGGACCTAATTTTGGTCGTGAGCTCTGCTTAGCACACACATTTCCTGGGGACAGAGACAGCGATACAGTCGATTCTTCCGTGTTGGGACTGAGTGTCTGAATGGTATCTGGGGAGAGTATTAGGGCCTTACAGCACCAGAGATTAGGTTTCTTAAAGGCGGGGTGGGACAAGGATTAGACACCAGAAACTGGGAGTGAGGAGGACTTGACTCAGGGTGAGCAGAAAGCGTTGGCGCTCGTGGCAGTAGACGCTGATGGTTTGGGTTTTTTTTCTTCTACTTTTTAAATGCTACAATTTGTAGTTATTTCTGTGTATGCGTGTGTGTATCTGCGTATCTGTGTGTGACGGCTCACATGTGTCACCAAACGCAAGTTGCACCGAGAAGAAGACGACTTTCAGGAGTGCTTTCTCCTCCCACCTTGTGAGGCAGGGTGTCTCTTGCTTCTATTACTATGTAGCCCAGGACAGGCTGGCTGGCCCCCTGCTCCTGGGAGATTCTCCTGGCTCTGTCTCCCTCCTTTCCTGTAGCTGAGCTGAGATTACCAATGTTGGCTTTCAGTTGGGTCCTAGGGATCCAAACACCAGTCCTCAAGTCTCCTGTGGCAAGCCATCCCCTCTTCAGTCTCCTGATAAGCCATCTCCTCAGCCTTTATGGCCCTTACTTTAAGTTTGTACTTTCACTTATTAATTATATATAAGTTGCCCATGTTCCTGTAAATAATGCCCCCACTCATGCTCCTGTGAGCAATGCTAATTAGACTCATTGGGTCACAAACCCCCTACAAAAACCTGAGAGTGGGAAGGGAGGAGCCTGGAAGAGGACAAGAGAGGGTGATGGGGAGAGATATGATCAAAATCTACTACAAACACACGTGTGACATAAAGGTGATGATATTCTTTGTAGCAGTGACAAGGAGGGACAGGGAAGTTAACACTAACTGGCATAAATCAACGGGTAGCAGGGCGGATTTGCATATTGCTGGACAAGAATGCCTCTTGCTCTTGGCACTGGGCCATGGTGTCTCCTACAGGTGAGGGGCCCTGAATTACTACTGGTTTGTCATTCCAACTCCAAGGAGGAAGTTCCAGGTTCAGGCACTCATGTCCTTATAGACTCACAGCCCACAAATCCATCTCTGAGGTAGAGTGAATGGAGGTGCCATGTGGTAATTTCTCCCCTGAGGAAATATAAACAGACCCCTCCCCCTCCTTATAATGCACCAACGACAAAACCAAAATCCACCAGAGTCCAGCCTGGGGATCCAGTGGGTCTATTGGATTGTTTACAGAATATGGGTGAAAGGTTATTTACAAAAATATGGGTGACCCCCAAAGCAGCCACACCACTGGAAAGTCTCACCACAGCATAGAAGATGATGTTCCCAGAGTGGCACAGATCTCTCCTTTCTGCTGACTGCACAGTATATACTTGAGCACTTCCCAATGTGCCATACATGAGGGCAGGATTACATATAGCTAGCTGGGAGGCACAGGAGGAAGAGGCTATAATCTCAAGTCGGGGCAATGGCTGTTCCCACTCATCCTTTGATGAGATGTCCAGTCACCAAGCCCAATCATGAGGGTCTTCTACGGGCTGTCACAGCTGTTCTGATGAAAATGGCAGGTGTAATACTTGGACTCTACAGCCAGATTCCTTTCCTTCCCAGCCTTGAAGGAGGGGTGCATAGAACCAGTCCTTGGATGCTCCTCATGTGACCTTGAAGGCCTTGTGGCCAAGGCAGCAGCATCCTTGAGGAAGGGACTGTAATCAGGGTGCATGGCCCAAAGCCATCTTCTGAGTAGTTTATAAAGCTGATTGGGTTCCAGGCTACAGAAGACCAGAGCCTGGGCAGTGCTGGAGCCTGAATCTTATGGTGTAATCTGACTGGTGGAAGCCATCTTTTCAATCAATGAAGATAGGGGGGTTTGGAAGGTGGCAGCAGAAGCCTGGCTTTTTTTTTTAAGTATTTGTGTGCATGGGTATGTGGCAGGGAGGGTGTGTGTGTGGAAATACATGCATCTGAGTGTAGCATTTATGGAGACCAGAGGAGGGAGTTAGGTCCCCTGGAGCTGGAGTTCCAGGCACTTGTGAGCAACCTGAAGTGCATGCTGGGAACTGACTTCAGGTCCCAAGCAGAAGCAGCACACACCCCTAGCTACCAAGCTCTCTCCAGCAGGAGGCCCAGCTTTGGTCCACAGCCATACAGAGAGCATCAACCTTTCCACCAAGAAATCTCCCCTGAGAAGCATCTCCATGTGTGTCACTGGGCCTGACCCTAGGTCCCAAGTGACCTATTTAGCTCATCTTGACCTGGTGTTATGTGGCACAATAGGCAAATAAGACAGTATGATGGCATAGGCTAGTGGTCAGTTCACAATCATTTGTATACCGCATGGGTGGGGACACTTCAAGGGCAGGTGGCAAGCCTGTTACATCATTTACAGTTGCCTTGCCCACCTTCCCGGCCTGCAGCAACAGTTTCCATCACTGGCTGTGCCAGTGTCCCGTGGCAGGTGCAGTGGATGATCGTGCCATGCAGTGGTTGAGCCAGGCCTAAAGATTCTCACTCAAGAATTGTCTAGCCAAAGGTTGCTGGGATAACCCTATCTTCGGGCTCTGGCAGTGAGGTGACCCACAGGAGAGAGGAGGACAGACACAGGGAATCTCAGTCAGCGTTGTGGAGTGGCACAAGGGTGGACGGTGCCCACAGCTCTTGGCAAACTTCCTAAAATTCCGAGCTCCTTCACCCCGTCACTCTAACACACAGTATGAAGAGTAGCGTGCCTTAAAGATGGAATTAAGCTCAGGGTAAACAGATTAGGAGTGTTTATGTCCCTGTACTTCATTAATTAAGTGTCCTAAATACACTGAAACCTGGACGTTTAATTTTAGATTTAGAGGGATGCTTTAGATTTATAAGGCCAGTTATTATGCCATAAGTACCGAAAATGTCAATGGATTTTCCTAGGCAGTATTTATTGAAGTATTTAAAAAAAAAAAAAAAAAAAGAAAGCTTTGTAAAAATGTAATTACTTCAACGGCGCTGTTAACAGGCAGCCAAGATGGCTGTAGGTGGAGGAAGGGCGCAATCCCACCTTCCCGTGTTAGTCATCCAAGCAACACCTAAATGAGAGTGAGGTGCTTCCATAGTCACCCCCAGTGAGATGCTGTCCAGGTCAACTCCGCACCAGCAGGGGAGGTGAGGCTGCAGCCTGGGTTCTCTTACCTCAGCCTGAGCTCTATCATGAACATGCCGCTCCCCTGTGCTCCATCCAGAGTGGGGTGGTGGCAGGACACGGGGACAGGCAGGACAGGACTGAGACTGAGGGGTGGGGG